>NC_059135.1:5997170-6300200 GCF_020740605.2 Lemur catta
CAAGTAAGTTCAGCATGGTTGCAAAATACAATACATAAAAATTAATGCTATTTGTATCTACAGCTGACTTGAACAACACAGGCTTGAATGGCAGGGGTCCATTTACAGGCAGATTTTTCAAAATAAATATATAAAAAACTTCGTGGAGATTTGCAAGCATTTGAAAAATCTTGCAGATAAATTATGTAATCTAGAAATATCAAAAAAAAATTTTTTTAAGTTGGGTAAGTCATGAATGAATAAAATATATGTGCATATCACTCTATTTTATCATTAACTATTCTAAAATATATACAAATCTATTGTAGAAGGGTAAAACTTATCAAAATTTACACCCACAAACACAGACTGTAAAAGGTGCCATTCTCCCTGAGGAGAAATGTAAAACATGTGAAGATGCTGAATAAATCCTTAGACATACAAGTAACAGTGCTATACACTGTGATAATTTCACAGCCACCTCCTGTTGCCACTGCGGGGAGCTAAAGTGCAGGGAGTATCAGCTTGAAATGCCCTGTGATGCCAATCCTCTCCTCGTGAGCAGTCCATTTCTGTAGTAAATTGCCTATCACACTAAATAGCGATCTCTCATGGTTCTCACGTATTTTTCCACTGTTTGGTGCAATATCAGGAATATTATAGACCTTGACTAACACCATGTGACGCAAAAAGTACCACCACTGATGCTGGAAGTTCTCCCAATAGGCAGAGAGAAGTCATGGCATTTCAAGAAAAAGTTGAATAGCTTGATGAGTACCATAGACTGAGGCCTGCAGCTCTGCTTGCCCACCATTTCCACTGAATGATTCCAGCAAAAGGAACATTGCCAAAAACAAAAACAAAATCTGAGCAGCCATCACTGCAGCTACTCCAGCAAGTACTGAGACCTTGCACTTGTTGTGAAATATGTTTTTATCTTTTATGGAAAATGTAGCATTTATGTGGATGTAGGATTGCTACAAGAAGGAAATACCTGTAGACTCTCTATGATGCCAGAGAAAGCAACGCCATTGCAGGACAACTTAAAGCAAAAGGAAGGTGAAGGATCTAAAGCTGGAGAATTTAATGCCAGCAAAGATGATTTCATGAAAGAGGGTGGACTCTTAAAATGTCAAGATGACAGGAGAGGCAGCTTTTGCTGGACAAGAGGCACCAGAGCAGTTTCCAGATGCCATTAAGAAAATCATTGAAGAGAAAGGATATCCACCTGAACAGATTTTTAATGCAAATGAAAATGCCCTATTCTGGGGGAAAAAGCCAAAAAGAAAATTTACTATTAAGGAAGAGAAGAGAGCACCAATGTTTAAGGCAGGAAGGAAGAGCCGAACTCTACTGTTTGTGCAAATGACATTGGGTTTATGATCAGGACTGCCCTTCTCTTCAAAGCTGCTAGCCCCTGAGGAAAAGATAAGTCTTTTTGTTGTACAACACAAGCCCTGGACAAGAATACTTTTTCTGGATGGGTTTCATCGATGCTTTGTCCCCAAACTCAGAAACGACCCTGCCAGTAAGGGACCACCTGTCGAAGTTCTTTTGATATGGACAATGCCGCTGGCCACCCACAACCCCAGGAGTTCAACATGGAAGGCGTCAAAGTGCTCTACGTGCCCCAAGCACAATGTCTCTAATTCAGTCTCTAGATCGGGGCTCACAAGGACCTTTTGGGCTCACTGCACCAAGCACTGTGTGGAAAGTATTGTTGACACTATGGAACATGGTCCCCACAGAGAGACCATCAGGAAAATGCAGAAGGATTTCACCACTGAAGATGTGGTTGTTGTGATACAAAAAGCTGTGAAAGCCATCAAGCCCGAAATAGTTCCTGCTATAGAAAACTGTGTCTAGCTGTTGTACAGGGAAATCACGAAGAAGACCGTGGATGTGGCCAAAGTAAAGAGAAAAAAAGTTGGGGCATAAAGTGTTGCAACACATGGGTCTTGGAGGAATTCAAGAGCTCGTGCGCAGCACACTGAGCAGTTCACAGAGGGTGACTTGCTGGAGAGGAGTGCTCTGGACCAGGGCCAGACGCTGAGGGAGAAGGTGAAGAGGAAGCGGTGCCCAAACCAAATGCACATTAGACAACATGGCAGAAGAGTGGCAATTACTCCAGACTGCTTTTCACCTCCTCTATGACAAGGACCCTTCTGTGCTACAGACACTCACTGCAATGGAAGCAAACAGTGGGAGAAGGATTAGTAGTGTGTAGCAGCACATTTTAAGGAATGAACAAGCAAAACAGTCAGACAGAAATGATGATGTATTTCTGTAAATTAAACCAAGTGTGCCTGCCTCTCCTGCCTCCCCTTCCAGCCTCTCTGCCTTTTCCCCCTTTGCCTCTTCTGACACAGCAAGACCAACGCCTCCTCTTCCTCCTCCTCCTCCTCCGCCCACTCCACCTCAAGACAATCAACATGTCACCTTTAAGATAGTCCACTTCCACTTAATGGAGAGTAAATGGGTCTTTTCTCCCTCTCATAGTCTTAATATTATCATTTGTCTAGGTTACTTTATGGTGAGAATACAGTACATACCACACAAAGAAATGTGTATTAATTGAGTGTTTCTCTTACTGGTAAGCCTGCTGGTAAACAGCAGAAGTTAATTATTTGGGGAGTCAAAAGCTACATGTGGAATTCAACTGCACAGCAGGGTTGGTGTTCCTAACCTTTACACTGTTCAAGGGTCAACTGTATTTGCAATGAACACTTGGAAATTGGAATCAAAAGAGCATTTAAATATCACCAGAAATATGAAATATTAGGGACAAATCTGACCAAAGATGTGAAAGACTGTACACTGAAAAGTACAAAAATATTGATGAGAGATATTAAAGAAGTTCTAAATAAATTCAGAGATATACCATGTTCATAAATGGGAATCCATAAGATTCTGAAGAAGCCTACTATCCTTAATTGGTCAATAAATTCAACACAATCCTGACTAATATGCCAGCAGGCTTTTTGGTAGAAATTGGCAAACTGACTCCAAAACTCCCATGGAAATGTGAAAGACCTACACTAGTCAAAACAACTCTGAAAAGAAGAAAAATATTAAACATCTGGTAGTACCTCATTTCAAGACTTACTACAAAGGCAGAGTAATCTAATATTTCATCAATATAACAGTGGAACAGAATAGGGAGTACAGAAATAGATGAACAGACATATGGGCACCAAGCTTTTACAAAGTTGCAAAGGCAATTCAGTAGAGAAAAGGACAGTCTTTTCCACAATTGCATAGCCATAGCAAGGTGCAAGAAAAGACATTACCTCTGGGGTCTATAAGCCCAGTTTAATCATGATTAAAAAAATCAGAGAAACCCAAACTGAGGAACATTCTACATAATACCTGACCCACTACCCCTCAAAACCATCAAAGTCACCAACACCAAGGAAAGTCTGGGAGACTATGACAGGCTAGGGGAGCCTGAGAACATGAAGACTAAATGTCATGTCGTGTCCTGGATGGGATCCCAGGAAAGAAAAGGACATTAGGAAAAAAATCAATAAACTCAGAATAAACTATAGACATTAGTTCATCACAATGTGTTTAACATTGGTTCAGAGTCGTGATAAATGTGCCATAGAAAATAGGATTTACCAATAGGGAAAATAGGGAATGGGCACATGGGAATTCTCTGTAACATTTTTTTGCAACCTTGCTATAAATCTAAAATTATTCCAAAATAAAAAGTTTATTAAAAAGAGAGAGATAATCTGCAACCTGGGGGAAAACATTTGCAGAGCATATATCGGATAAAGAACTTACATCAAGAATATATAAAGAACTTTTAAAACTCAAAAAGGACAAAACAAAACAGTTCAAATGTTTTTCAAATAGGTGAACATTTCCACAGACATTTACCAAAGCAGACATGCAGATGGAAAATACACACATGTAAAGATGCTCAGCATCATTTTGACTACAAAAATCAAATTAAAAGTGTAATGTAATTACACACCCAGTAGAGCAGCTACAGTGAAAAGACTGACCAAGCCTAGTGTCCAGGAGCAGGGAGAAGAGCTAGGACCCCAATGTGCTGCTGGAAGGACTGCACAATGGTCCTGTCACGTGAGGATAGTGTTTGATAGTTTCTTAAAAAGGGAAACATATACCCACCATAGAATTTACATTAGCTATATGGATACGTGGAAAATGACTTCAAAAATTGAAAATGATGCATACAAAACTTCTAAGAGCAGTTTTCCTATAGGGGGTAGCATAGGATTAGCAAAAACGGGAAGTTGCATTTCTTACTGTGTTTTTCATTACTTTCCCATAAACAATATTAAAAAATATAGTCTGGTAGCTGGGAATGGTGGCATGAGCCTATAATCGCAGGCAGTGGGGAGGCTGAGCTGGGAGGTTCAGCCCAGAGGTTCCAGGCCAGCGAGGCAACATAGTGACACCCCGTTTCTATTTTTAAAAATGCAGCTTGGAAATAATGTACAACTATATCCATTGTGTGTGTGTATAATTACACCATATATATATATATATGTATATATATATAAAAATTACAAAATTTGCTAATCCACAAGTGTATTAGCACAAAATAATTCATTAAACCAGAAAGAAATTCCAAATTTGGTGAATGTAAATGACAACTCATAGTTCAGTAAGGAATCTTTTTTTGAAAATCCAAAGCCAAATTATGCCTATTTTGCTAAGAGAGAGACAACTCACCTCAGGCAACGGCTTTCCCTGCTTGCAGTTGATGCCACCGATGAAGATCATGTTGGGCATCACAGGCCTGGGATAGTCCAGAACAAAGTCTGTTCGCAGCAGCCAGATTGATGTGTGGCTGAAGAGATCATATTCTGTGACAGGTGTCTGGAGAATTTCAGAGGCAATTTCTAAGACAGTTTTGAAAAAATAGGGGCAAACTAAATGCTCCTCCAAGTGGAAGATATGGTTCCGTACTCTCTCCTTGAAAGTCATGGCGTCCGAGTACCCTAAGAGCATTCTGGGAACATAAGAAAGAGGAGCCGGGCACTGCGCGGCTTCCTCAAGATAATGGCAAAATATTCCCCTGCTGAAGACCACAGAGGGGAGCGAAAAATACTTGGCAACGATTAAGCCACACATGTCAAAAGGATCCAGAAACACAGCATCAAAAGAACTCTCTTTTAAGTATTCTACTAATTTTTTGTCATTAAACAAACTCTTACAGTGTGAAAACACAAGTTCAAAAAAACCTCTGGCTGAAGTCATTAAAAAAGAATATAAAGTTTGTGGCCGACTTTTCCATTGATCGTCGGCAAAACTCACAAACTCACGGTTCAAATCCTCCAGGGTGTGAGAAGTTTTATAAGTCTTCACTGTACAATTCAGTGATTGTCCCAGGTGCCAACTCACGTCTGGAATGACCACAACCAGCTCGTGCCCTTTCTGGATGAGTTTCTCCACCACCGACCGCATGGTAAACCAGTGGCTCCCGTCCATGGGCACCACCAGCAGCTTGCCTGCCTGGGCCAGGCCAGGCGTCAGCAGCAGACACGCACACAGGGGAAGGAGCCCGGGAAGTGCTGCAGGAGCCATGGCAGAACCGCAGCCCGGAGCAAACCAACTGCTGGATTCTCAGCTCCTGCAAGGCAGCAGGCAGAAAAAGTGCAGGCACAAAACCTGCACCCGACACAGGGCGTGTAGTCACATGTTCATTAAAAAAAATTACACTCACTGCCAATGATTTACTCATAAGCACAATAATAAATGATTAGCATTTGCTGAGATGCCCAGTTACGTGTTTCCAGACAAAAGTAGCTTGTGATCTTTGCTCTGGGGACAGATTATGCCAGTACAACAATGTGAGTTTAGAAACAGATTTATTAAGCAATACTTTTGAAACTTGACAACTCAGAAAGATAAAAAGAAAAGTAAATTTGAATAAAGCTTGTATTTTTGGAATTTGTCCCAAAGCAAAATGTAGAATTTTATCTTCAGACTACCAAAGGCTCTCTACCCAGAAAGAAATTGACATTCATGTTCCAAGGAAGCACAGCGAGGTCCTTAGCACTGACCTCCTAACTGGCAAGAAATTGTGGTTCACAAGTATCTCTGCTGCTTGTCTTTTTCTGTTTCCAACCCTCTGAGGCCTCTGAAATGCTGAAATAAGATGGACAACTCCTTCTTCATGGACCAATCCAGGAATGTGATGGAAAGTGACTGGCATGTATGTATTTCAAATTGCTTCCCTCAGGTATGCTGCATGCAGTGGGTGGTCACCTGCCCTGTATTGCCCAAGCACTCTGCTGAGATGCCTCCCTCTGTCCGCCACTCTTCCACATTCTAGCCAGAGGTACAGACCTCTGCTGTGGGCTCCCTGCATCACCTCATGATACCCTCCTTCAGGAAAGGTGTATTGGTCTCCCCCACGCTGCTGAGCACTCCTTGAGGTCATGAGATATATATTCTTCATGTTTCAGTCTCTTTCCACAGTACCCACACTATGCCTTGCACAGAGAAAGTACACAGGCACATTTGTGGCATTGGACTGAACTGCATTATGAAGATTTTCCATATGCCTTCATGGGTGAGACCGCTGGTGTGTGTCAGGTAACACCTGGAGGAGCATTTAATGAGGGGTTCTACAGCCAACCTGGGAGTATAAGCCTTGTCAGGAACACAAAAGGGCTCCTTCTGTTACTAGACACCTGCTTAGTAACCATTTACCTTGCTGACAGGAGTATTTTCAGATGATTGTCTTTGAAAAATAAAAATGGCATTGAGTGATCTTCCTCGGAGGCTTACTTCAGAGTAGAAATCAATGAAATAGAAAATAGAAAAACAACAGAGAAAATCATTAAAACAAAAGGCTATTTCTTTGAGATGACCAATTAACTTGACAATGCTCTTGCCACACTGATCAGAAATAAAGAGGGAGAGAAGAAATAAATTACCAATAACGAGAATGAGAGAGGTGATATTACCACATATTCTAACATTAGTAAATAATAATAGAATATCATGAACACATTTATGCCAAAAAATTCCAGAACTAAAGTGAAATGGACAAATTCCTTAAAAGACACAAGCTGCCAGACTTTACCCAAGAACAAATAATCAAAATAAAAATGACCTATATTTTTTCAAGTTGAAATTGAATTTATAATTCAACCTTTCCCACAAATAAAATATCAGGTCCAGATGACTTCACTGATGAATTCTACCAAACATGGAAGGAAGAAATAATACCAATTCCTCACTGTCTAGTGCATAAAATTGGAGTGTAGGGAATTTCCACATTCATTCTATGAGACCAGCATCCCCACAATACCGAAACCAGATAGACCTTACAAGAAAGAAAAACTACAGACCCTCAAGTCCCTAGATGCAAAAATTCTAAACAAAATTTTAGCAAATCTAATCCAAAAACATATAAAAATATATAATATATAAAAATAGAGTATACCATAATCAAGTGGAGTTTATCCCGGGAATGCAAGCCTGGTTCCATGTTCAAGGTTATACAGCCATGTTCATAGCAGCATTATTCACAACAGACAAGAGGTGAAGCAACCCAGGTGTCCATCCACCAATAAATGCATAAGCAAAATGTGATTTAGTACACACAGACACACACACACACACATATGTGCATCGAGGAAATTTACCAAGTGAAATAGACCAGTCACAAAAAGACAAATACTATGTGATTCCACTTACAGAAGGTATCTAAAATAGTGAAATTCATAGAATCAAAGAGTGAAATGGTTGCCGGGGGCTAGGATGAGGGAGGAATGGTGAGTTATTGTTTAATGGATCCAAAGTTTCGGTTTGGGAAGATGAAAAGCCTTCTAGCGATGGATGGTGGTAACACACGGACAGCAATGTGAACACACTCAACACTGAGCTGTACACGTAAAAGTGGTTAAGATGGTACATTTTATATTATGTGTATTTTTCCACAATAAAAAATAAAAAAAAATAAAATCAATCAAGATAATGCAGCATACAAATAAACTTAAAAATGTAATCACCTCAATAGGCACAGAAAAAGTATTTGACAAAATACAAAATCCATTTCTGATAAAAATTATCAGCAAACTGGAAGAAGAAGAGAAGTTCTCCAATCTAATAATGGGCATCTTTGAAAAGCCCAGGGTTAACTTTATACTCAGTGGTGAACGACTGAATTTTCTCCTCAGATCAGATACATGTCAAGGATGGCTGTTCTTACCACCTCTATTTAATATTGCTCTGGAGGTTCTACCCAGTGGAGCCAAACAAGAAAAAGGAAAAAAGTATGCAAATTGGAAAGAAAAGGTAAAACGATCTCATTCAGACAACATTATCATCTATGTAGAATTTCCAACTGAATCTACAAAATTCTCCAGAATGAATGAGCAAGTTTAACATAGTTGCAAGATATAAAATTAATACTTAAAACTTACTTTTGTTTTTATATGCCAGCAATAAACAACTGAAAATTAGAATAAAAATACCACTTAAATAGCATCAAAAATATGAAATACTTATGGATAAATCTGACAAAAGATGTGAAAGACTAAACACTGAAAACTGTAAAACATTGGTGAAAGACGTAAATAAGTAGCTATGTCATGTTCATAAACTGAAAAACTCAAAATGAAGACATCAATTCTCCCAACTTGATCTCTAAATTCAGTAAAATCCCAACCAAAATCCGAAGCCACAGGATTTTTTTTGTACAACTGGCAAAATGGTTCTAAAATTCATATGGAAACTTAAAAGACCTCCAATAGCAAAAACAACTTTGAAAAACAAAGTTGGAGGGCTAACACCACCAGATTTCAAGACTTATTACAAAGCTACAGTAATCAAATACTTCACAAGTAGATCGATTGAGCAAAATACAAAGTCCAGAAATGGATGCACAGGCGTATGAACAGCCAAGTTTTTACACAGGTGCAAAGGTAACTCGGTGCAGAAAAGAACAGTCTTTTCGACTAGTGGGTATCCATTCACAAGAAGGCAAGAAAAGACATCATCGCTGTGGTCTTCCTCCCAAAACCTATAGCCTCAGTCTAACCACAGTAACACTACCAGACAAAGGGAAAATGAGGAACAAGCTACAGAACATCTGACCAGTACTCCTCGAAACTGTCAAGGTCATCTAAAAACAAGGAAAGCCTGAGAGACTGTCAAATGCTAGAGGAGCCTAAGAAGAAACGATGACTCAATGCCAGGTCGTGTCTGGATGGGATCTGGAAAAAGGAAAAGGACATTAGGTAAAAACTAATGAAATCTGAATAAAATATAGACTTTAGATCATCACACTGTACCAGTATCAGTAGGTGACTTGTGATGAATGTGCCATAGTGATGTGGGCATACCTTGTCTTACTGTGCTCCTTTATTGCACTTCAGTTTTTTTTTATAAACTGAAGGTTTGTGGCAACCCTGCACTGAGCAAGTCTGTGGGTACCACCACTTTTCCAACAGCACGTGCTCACTTCCTGTCTCTGTATCACACTTTGCTAATTCTCACAATATTTCAAACTTTCTCCTTGTTATTATAACTGTTATGGTGATCTGTGATCAGTGATCTTTGATATCAGTATTGTACTTGTTTGCGGGCACCACAAAGCTTGCCCATGTGAGATGGCGACCTTAATTCACACATGTTATGTGTGTCCTGACTGCTCCACAAACCAACCATCGCCCCATCTCTCTGCCTCTCCTCAACCTCCCTATTCCCTGAGACACAATATTTACATAAGGCCAACTAATGGCCTGTAAGTGTTCAAGTGAAATGAAGAGTTGCACATCTCTCACTTAAAACCAAAAACTAGACAGGATTTGTTTGAGTGAAGAGGGCATGTCCAAAGCTGAGACAGGCTGAAAGCCCGGCCTCTTGTGCCAAACAGTTAGCTAAGTTGTGAAAGCCAATGAAAAGCTCTTGAAGGAAATGAAAAACACTACTGCAGTGACCACACGAATGGTAAGTGATACAGCCTTCTTGCTGACATGGACAGAGTTTGAGTGGTCTAGACAGAAGACCAGATCAGCCACAACATTCCCTTAAGTTAAAGCCCAATACAGAGCAAAGCCCTAATTCTCTTCCACTCCATGAAGGCTGAGAGAGGTCAGGAAGCTGCAGAAGAAAAGTCTGAAGCTACCAGAGGTTGGTTCATGAGGTTTAAGGAACGAAGCCATTCCATAACATAAAAGTGCAAGGTGACGCAGCAAGTGCTGATATAGAAACTGCAACAAGTTATCCAGAAGATCTAGCTAAGACATCGATGAAGGTGGCTACACTAAACAACAGATTTTCAATGTAGACGACATAGCCTTTGATTGGAAGAAGATAACATTTAGCTTCTTTCTTAGATAGAGAGGAAAAGTCAATGCCTGGCTTCAAAGCTTCAAAGGACAGGCTGACTCTCTTGGGAAGCAGGAGTTACAGGCAAAGTTGTAATACATGGAAGTTATACATTGGTTTGGCCCCCAAAGTGAGATATCTTGAAGCAGAGGCTTACAGGTCATAGGTGGATTCAGAGATTCTTTAATTTGCAATGGATTAAAGAAGCAAGGCTTTTGTATAGCAACTTGGAGTCAGCAGAAAGAAACGTTTAAGTTTAATTTTAACGTAGTTAAGAAGTCTGCTAATCATTATGTGGTGTTATGCCAGAGCTGAGTTGTGAAAGCAAGACACAACACACCGGGGCAAAGGGATGTGTTAAGCAAAACTGATGGTTGGCAGATGTGACTCTGTCCAAGCCTCTTAGGAAGGAACATGGAGCAAAAAACACAGTGGTCAGAGTACAATCCTCAAAATATTTGTTGAATGAATGAATCAATCAATGAATCAACAAATAAAGAGCAACTCATCCTCCTTACCCAGGAACCGCTGGATCTCAGCCTGGTGACTCTCTGATCTAGCCCTTCTCCCTGTCTGATCTGTCTGGCTTCTTTCAATGCATGCTGCGATCACCTCCTGGCATTAACCAGTGCTGCTCCGCTCATTTTGGAGACATCTCAGCCTCCATGCCAACAACTGTTCTGTTTTTGACATATAACTTTTACCTGTTTTATTTTCTTTGCCCACCTGTTTCTTCTTCCAATAATAGTTGTAATCTGGTGCAAATCTGCAAACGTGTTCTTGACTCTGCAAATGTTCCTTCTGTGAACGCCCAGAGACCAATTAGGATTCAGGAATGCTGCTGTGGGAAGGTTTCATGAACTGCTCTGAATTTTTTTAAAAAGTTATTGTGATAAAACATATGTAACATAAAATTTACCATTTTAACCATTTTTAAATGTACAATTCAATGGCATTAACTCTACTCACCTGGTGCAATCATTACCACTCTCCATCTTCCCAAACTGAAACTGCAACCACAAAAAATAACTCCCCATCCCTCTCTTCCCCCCAGCCCCTGGTAACCACGATTTTACTTTCTGTTTCTATGAATTTGCCTTTTCTAGGTGCCGCATATAAGTGGAATCATACAGTGTTTGTCCTTTTATGTCCATTTTGTAGCATGTATCAGTGCTTCGATCTTTTTTAAGGCTGAATAATATTGCACTGAATGCATATGTCACATTTTGTTTATCCAGCCACCTGTCGATGGACCCTTGGGTTGTGTGCCCTGAATTGTAAGAAGAAGAAGATTATATCCTGGCAGGTGTCACCTCCTGAGTCTCTCCCCCTGACTCTGAGGTGACCTCTGTGAAACAGCATCCACATCTCTGGGGACTAAAACTTCTTACCAGCTGCCTCACCATTTTTGTTTGCTGTTTAATTTATAAAAGGGGGCTTCCAAAAGTTCATAGAAAATAAAATTGGAAGATTAAAAATAAAAAATATAAACTTTATTTCTCAATGTAAGTTCCATCAAGTTCAAGACACTTTTGTAAGCAACGACACCAACCATTTAGTCTATCCCTAAAGAATGCGTGCAGTCCTTTTTACATTAACCAAAGAAAAATGCATGCCCTTTCCAGATTTTTTAAGATTAGAAAACAAAAAGAAGTCAGAAGGAGCCAAATCAGGACTGTAAGGTGGATGCCTAATGATTTCCCAACAAAACTCTTACAAAATTGTCCTTGGTGGATGAGAGGAGTGAGCAGGAGCATTGTCTTGGTGGAGAAGGACTCTCTGGTGGGGCTTTCCCAGGTGTTTTTCTGCTAAAGCTTTGGCTAACTTTCTCAAAGCACTCTCATGATAAGCAGATGACATCCTTCTTTGACCTTACACAAAGCCAACAAACGAAATGCCTTGGGCAACCCCCCAAAATTGTTGCCATGACCTTTGCTCCACTTTTGCTTTGACTGGCCCATGTGCACCCCTTGGTAGCCATTGCTTTGATTGTGCCTTGTCCTCAGGATTTTAGTGATAAAGCCATTTCAACTCCTGTTATAATTATTTGAAATGCTTCAGGATTCTGATCTCACTTGCTTAAAATTGCCTGAAAGCTCTGCTCTCATGTGCAACCAGTCTGGAAGCAACGATTTTGGCAACCATCAGCTGGGAAGATAATGTTTCCAGAAGAAAAAAAACCAAAAGTTTTGATAACCATCGAGTGGAAAGTTTGCTCAATTTTAATTTTTCAGTCAGAATGGTGGAAGCTGAACCACCTGAGATGTTTATAATGTTGGCTATTGTTTCTGCTGTTAATTGTTGGTCCTCTTCAATTAGGGCAAAAACAAGATTAATTTTTCCCTTGCAAATTGATGTGGATGGTCTGCTGCTGCAGGCTTCATCTTCAGTATAGTCTCATCCCTTTTTTAAATGAGTTAACCATTTGTAAACTGCTGATTTCTTTGGGGCATTGTCCCTATAAACTTTTCATAAAGTATCAATAATTTCACCATTCTCCCACCCAAGCTTCAATTTGTTCCTGCTTCAATTTTAGCAGAATTCACGGTACTCTGATAGGGGTTCTTTTCAAGCTGATGTCTTATCCTTCTTAGTGCCTCAAACTAGATCCTGTTCAAATATGTTATAACAAGTTAGTATGAGTTCATTTTGGTACAACCCCCCCCCCCCGAAATCCATGCATAGTTTTTTCATAATGTGCATTTTCCATGATTTTTTTTAAAGATCCCTCATATACAAGTTATGCATGCAAGGAAAGAATAATGACACTTATTTCATTGTATTTTTGTTTTTTATATTTCTCTTTTCTCTACCCACTTTGAGCTCCTCAAAGGCAGTGCTTGTGTCCCACTTAGGAACTATATTCATCTATGAACCCTCCATCAAAAGAGACCCCATCAAGTAGTGACTTAAATGAAAGAATACTTTTTATCTTGCAGGAAAAATGCCAGGAGGTAGATACTCCAGGGTTGACATGTCAGTTCTACAATGCCATCAGGAATCTAAATTCTTTCAATCCTTATAGAGTAATCTGCACTCTCATGTTGTTTTTTCTTTTCTTTCTTTCTTTTTTTTTTTTTTTTTTTTTTGAGACAGTATTGCTTTGTTGCCCTGGGTAGGGTGCAGTGGCATCATCGGAGCTCACTGCAAACTCAAATTCCTGGGCTCAAGTGATCAGCCTCAGCCTTCCAAATAGCTGGGACTACCGGTATGCCCATGACACCCGGCTAGTTTTTCTATTTTTAGTAGAGACGGGGTCTCACTCTTGCTCAGGCTGGTCTCCAATGCCTGAGCTCAAGCAATCCTTCTACCTCGGCCTCCTAGAGTGCTAGGATTACAGGCGTGAGCCACCGCGGCTGGCCCATCCTCATGTTCTTAACGGTTGCCAGAGCTCCAGCCATCATGTCTAGATCTCAAGTGGAAAAGAAAGCAGGGCAAAGAGAAAACAACTAATGTTTCCTTTTAAAGAAGTTTCCCAGAAGCCTCACCCAGTGACTTTTACTTTTAATAGCATCTACTTCACAAGGTTGTTAAAGGCTTTTAATTAAATGAGTTCCTATGTATAAAAGCACTTACAATGGTGCCTGGCATACAGCCAGCACTCTGTATATGTTAGCTATCATTATTATTCACTGACTGGAACTGTGTCACATGACCACCCTGAGCTGAATGGGAGGTTTTGCACCCTATAAAATTGAGGGTCTGTTAGTAAGGAAGGAGGAGAGAAGGATATTGGGTAGGCAGGTGGCAGTGTTGGCCACAATCTGTCTCACTCTTTGTAATACCACAGTGCCAGACACATGAGAAGTGCTAAAACAAATTTGTAGAATGAAAGAAGGGAAAGAAGGAAAGAAAGAAGGAGGGAGGAAGGATAGCAGGCAGGAAAGCAGTTGCTTGGCTTTGTTGAGGAGGATGGAAACAGTGGTTAAGAGTGAAGACCTGGAGTCTGATCGCCAGAATTCAAATCTTATTTCTAAGACTTATTTGCTGTGTAACCTTGTAAAAATTATTTATCTCCCAGTACCTCAACGTCCTCATGTGTAAAATGGGAATAGTATCAGTTCCCAACTTGTGGGATTCTTATGAGAATGAAATAAGATAGTGCTTGGAAACCCTCTGCATCTGGCTGGCACAGAGTAAATGCTCACAACTTTTAAAAAGCATTATTAATCTTTCTTGTGCAGCCCCTCACATGGTGGGAATATTTGGGTGAAACCTTCATGGGTACAGAGCATGGTCAACATCTTTATAGATTTGACTCTAATTTTTTGTGGAGCAAATAAAATAAAAGATTTAAAATTTCACTCTAAACTATTACACAAAGCAATATATCAGTATTATCAAGATAATGCAACTAATATTTTTTAGTGTTAACTGATACAGGGGGTACAGGGCAGATAAGGTATAACCTCTGGCTTGGAGACACTAACAAAATGAAAAGATATGACTTTGCCAGAGACAGGTACTACAGGTGAGGTACATATTATCCTGGAGGCTTACAGAAAAAAAAGATCATATCTTGTTTAGAGAGATCTGGAAAATATTTACAGATGAATTAGAATTTGAGATGGGCTTTTATGCTAAATAGGATTGAAGAGAGGACCTGAGATGATGAACATCCTTTGCAGAGGGGACAACATGAATAAGATCACAGGTAGGAAGGCATATGGCACACTTGGAAACACTTGACTGGAGAATAGGTGAGTACTGAGAAACGCAATATGAAAAGAGTGTTGGGACCATGAGTGGACTAAAACATCAAAATGAAGCATTTCTACAGCAGACACTGAGGAATCATTGAAGCTTCTTCGGCAGAGAATTTTGAGCTGAGTGATGTGCAGGATGGGATGGGTAAAATGGGAGTCCACTTAAATGGCTATCATCCTAACGCAGGTGAGACTTAAGGAGGGTCTGATAGGAGGAGAGGGAGCCATTAAAATGGAAGAACATTGTCCACGCAATACTTTGAGTTGCCACTAGTTAGATTCATGCACAAAAGGCAAAGTTTCAAATATAGCTCCAAGACTTTGATTCTGATGAGAGAAAGGATGGTGGTGTTAAGAGGCCATTCATTCATTCCATAAATATTAATTAAGATCCTGTGATGAGCCAGGCACCGTTGAGGTTGCTGGGGATACAGCTGTGAACAAGGCAAAGCCCATGTCCTCGTGGAGCTAAACTTCCAGCGGTTATTCTCGGTCAGGGAATAGAAGTTTGAGGAATATCTGCTATTAGGAAGAGGGAGGATGAAGCACAGCAGGCATAGGAGAAGCAGAGGATAGATATCGTGGAGCCAGGGAAGAGAGGCATACAAAGGAAGCTGCTGAGTAGGCAACATAGCAGAGTCAAGCCTGATGAGAACTGAACACAGGCTATTCCCACTGTCATTTCCCAATGTAGACCTTTTGCCTCCTAGGTGGTCCTCTGCCTCCAGTTCTTTCCCTATCAACACTTCTTGAACTTTCCTACCACACAGATCTCCTTCAGATGTTCCAAATACAAATTCCTTGGTCTGGCATTCACTTTAGCTCCTGCCTTTCCAGCTTCATCTATCACTATCCCCGTTCTCAATTTCCCAAACTTTTAGCTGAAGTCAAAATTATTTTCTCCCTGACTCCCTCATTCATTCCTGTATGGAAGCTGGATTGGACAGGGATGATACCAGACGAGAGCCTAAGTAGGCTATTGAGATAGTCCACCCAAGGTGCTCAAGTGAGAAAGGAGATAATTTTGAGATATTTTAAGTGTATTCTTACGCATGCTACTTATACTTGGTGAAGACAAAATAAACATTGAAGATGTTATAAAGGTTCCGAATGTGGAACACTTTTCACAGGGTTTGTACTGAAGATACACTTGGAAACTGTCTTTAAGGTGTTGGCAAACTTCAAGCCCTACACAACTGTTTCCCATGTTCAGGAAACTTGGCAATTAGCCATGCTAAAGCACAAGTGATCTTTGTATACCCAGCCGCAGCTAGTATAGATTATAGAGAGCAATAAACACAAACTTAAAAAACGTGAATGAAGGAGTGGCTACCTGGCCAAGCGGACGCTCAAACCCACGAGCAGATCCAGAACCTGAGGCAGCCTTCCCGCTCCATCTTCCAAACTCTCCAGGAAGAGGAACTCCATGGCCCATAAGGCCCTTCGCGACGGGCCGGCGCTCCCGCGGGGCATCCTGGGAGGCGTAGTCCGCTTTCTGCAGAGCGCATTCTGAAGACCCGCCCTCGCCAAGATGGCGGTGCCCAGTTGGGGCGGGTTCGTCTGCCCCGCGTTTTGGCCGGGGCCGGGGTCTGGGCTTTAGGCAGTAAGTCGGGCTGGCCGCCGGGTATCCCCAGGGGGTCGTGGGAAGCGTAGAAACGTTGTTGGCGGCACAGCCTGAGGAGGGCTAGGCGAGGGGTGGTCCGGGCCTGCCGGGGTACTCGGCGCTTTTCTGACGTGGGGTCCGTGGTCTCCGGCCGCGGAGATCTCTGCCTCGTCGCGCCTCTGGGCCCGGAGGTGGCGTGGAGGGCCCGAGGGCCCCGGGCCGGGCCGTGAAGTGGGGGATTCGGGAATCCAGAAGATGAGCTCGAGGCTAGACCATTTTTTTTTTTTTTTTTTTTTGCTTCTGAGGAGTGTATTTCAGCGCTTCCTGGTAATTAGAAACTGTGCTAGGCGCTTTACATTTCTCATCTTCAAGTGACCCCGCGCTACATTCGATAGGAAATCTTGAGCAGGTGACCCTAGGTCCCCAGGGCTGATGTTTGGTTTAGTGAAAACATATTGGAGGGCCTTTAGGCGCCATAATTTTAATTGCAGTCTTGCCCCTCCGTCCCCCCGCGGCCCCCCCCATGAACCTCCTCTCATCTCAGCCTTCGAGCTTTGGAACTCCGTATTAAACCACTATCAAGATGAATTTGATTCATTTAATTAATTAAAATGTCATAATCTGGTACAAGGTACGGAGGGGGTGTGAGAAGCAGAGATTTTAATGAGTGAGTGATGGTCCCAAGATTCCTGTCAACCTTTGGAATCTAGGATTGGCTTTGCCACCCTAGTAGTGAATTAGGCATGGTGATGTGTTTTCTTTCTTTTTTAATTAGTGATGTAAACATGCCTTTTTGAAAAACAGCTGTCGTTTATCGTGGGCCAGACTCTGTGTACTAAATGCCTTTCTTTCATTATGTCATCTGACTGTTTAAGTGACCCTAGGGAACAGACGGTATCCCATTTTATACATAAGAATACAGGTTCATAACCTGCCCAAGGTCACACAGGTAGTTAGGATCCTGGCAGGGATGGGAAAAAAAAATCTAGATCTTCTCACTTCCAAAACCCAAGCTACTGTACATACTTTCTAAGGAACAACTTCACAAAATAGATACTCCCAAGTGTAAGGTAGGAGATTTGGGAAAAAAATATTTTAAAAATAAAAGCATTTATATAACATGTCATGTTTTTTTAAGGGTTGTATTTAGTTTCACAATGTTTGGGGACCTATTTGAAGAGGATTATTCCAGTGTGTCAAATAACCAGTATGGAAAAGGGAAGAAATTAAAGACTAAAACTTTGGAGCCACCTGCTCCTAGAGAATTCACCAATTTAAGCGGAATCAGAAATCAGGGTGGAACCTGTTACCTCAATTCCCTTCTTCAGACTCTTCATTTCACGCCTGAATTCAGAGGTATGCTATGTTACATACATTTGATTGGTAATAAGTACTATCATCTTTACATGTAATTAATTATGCAAAATCACAGAGACAAAGCATCTTAAAGATGTATTGCACAGTATGTGTTTATTGTTGCAAATGTAAGATATAAATTGTAATTCTACAGAGAAATTTGAAGCTTACATTATCTTAAATCTATTGTGTGGTTTCAGTAATGTTTGGTAGCAAAATTAAAAAATAAGGTAATATATTTCTTTTCTAATTCCTTCAATTTAAAATACAACATAAAGGCAAGTCTGTCACAAGTATTAGCTTTCATTGTTGTTATACCATTTGTATTTTTGTGCTTTAAGACTTATCCAAAATAACAAACACTTAAGCCAGAGTTATCTAACAATTATTTCTGCCTTGTGGAGTGGGGGGGGGGGCTGTCACTTATAGGGGTCCACAAATGTTCATCTGCATTCCTGAAATCTAAAAAGTTCTCACTCGGATTTGGTCTGACCTGAACTTATTTGGCTTTACAACCTAACCTGATGTAAGGTTGTTAAGTCTTTAGTTTTCTCACTTAGATGAATATTCATACATTCATTACAAGAATATTAATGTGCTTGATTAATGGATAGTGTGTCCCAGGCCCTCCTGGGAATGGAATGGAGTGTACATAACCCTTTCTTTATATTTCTTTTCTAAAATGTGGAAATTCTGAATTCCAAAGACCCAAGGATTTTTAGGTAAGGGATTATGTACAAGGAGCAGAAATCCACTCAAATTAGCTACATTAAAAAAGGGGGTTATTGTAAGAATATAGGGGAATCTCCTTGAGACCAATTACAAGAATTGAGCTTGTAATTGGACCCTTGATTTCTTGCCCCTGTTTTTCTCTGTGTTTTTCCCATTCCCCTTTCTGCAAACTGTTTTCATCTGCAAGAGTCTTAGTATCTGTGTTTCCTTGATCTTCGTGTGAACATTAATTTGCCTTCACATAGCCCTGACGGGGACCCTAGCACTACAGGGCTTTGTAGCTCAGCTCTCCACAGTGTCTCCATATTCTGAGCACAAACAACCTGACTCATCCTGTGTCTGGTTTGCCATGTTTTCCCTTCCCACCACCATCACCAAATTTATCAAATCTTGTGATGTCTTCTGTTGCTTCTAAGCTTAGGAAGACTTCCTGCCTCCAGAGATTTAGTAAATATTTACCATTGTCCTCTTCCCAGGGCCATTCTAATGGATTGGACTGTATGTGGGATTTAAGAGTGCTGCCTCTTATCCTTGACTCTGTCCCCTCCATAAAAATATCTTCCTGATGCAGTCAGTAATTCCACCGTTAGAAATTTTTAGCATCAATAAGCAGATGCCTAAAAGGGATAAAACTTTTCCAGGTTTTAACATAGTTAAAGGGCAACTTAAAGTAGAAAATTAGCCTCGGAGAGACTGAGGAAGAGGTGAGGCAGTGGAGTGGGTCATGGAGAGTGCCGCTAGGCAAGAGTAGGACGAGAGCCCCAGGCAGCTTCCTCTCCAGCAAAGGGAATCGCTGGCCAAGTACATGGTTTGACATCTCAGTGTGAAATGTGCTCTCCTTGTACAGGTTAGCAAGAACCTTATGCTGATTGTTGGAGAGGTACAATTTGGAAAGGGAGAGGTATAATTTGATAAGGACTGGCAGAGAACTGGGGGAGAAAAATTTTAGAATAGTATTTTAAGGAGTAGGGCTAGTACAATGGAGTAGGCCTGGTACAATGTAGTTGAGTATAGTGGGAGGTGGCTACAAAAGTTCTTATATGGTTTTGTGCTTTAACTTGCAGTTTGTAATTCACTACTGTGTTTCCTAAGATTACTCACTGCTTTTGGGACCCACTGCCATAGGCAATGGGAAGCCACTAAAGATTTCTGATGTTACTGTTTTTAGTTTTACATGCATAAACTAAAGATTATTTTCCTTCTATAGATCCATACTGAGACTTTAGCACGCCACTTTATTTCCTTAGGGTCAGTGGTTAAAAATGTTACAAGAAAGTAGAATGTGTGGAGTAAGGGTATAAATATTGCCACAATAATATTTCTGAATCTTTAATTGGTTTTACTTAGTGGTGGTCTTGGCTTTCTAAAACAATTTTATTGAATGAAATAATGTCATTTATATCTCTGATTCTACTTTTCTGTTTAGAAGCTTTATTCTCTCTTGGTCCAGAAGAACTTGGTTCTTTCGAAGATAAAGATAAACCTGATGCAAAGGTATTAAATCTGTGATTTGCCGGGGTGTTCTGAAATATTGAGGAAATTTTTTTTAAGGAAAGAATTAAGTTATTCATAGAAAACAATAATCTTATTAATTGCCAAATATAGTCTTTAATTTCAGAAAGTTATTTGCCTAACCCTATGGGCAATAGTTTTCCTTCCAAAAAAATTAATTTTCCAAATGTTAAACATAATACACCTACTGCTTTATATACATTTCCTTGCTCTCTACTATGTTTATTTTTTTCTTTTGGTGAAGAAAATATTTGCACATCTTCCACACTAGCCCATCAAAAAAAATCTATTTAAATCACTTATTTGCAACAATACCAAAATAAAAAAATAGAGACCTGTATTCTTTCAATGTGGTACTCTGGAAATAAATTAGGTAAGAAATTGTTTTGTTATTTTATATGTTACTGTGATGAAATTTTATTTAAAGTGAAGATGTAATCATGTTCCTCTCTGCTTAAAAATAATTCAGAAGTTTCTTATCACTTTCAGGTTCAAATCTATACTTAATAGGAGTCTTTTGTGATCCAGCCCAGTGCTTCTCAAGCCACCTGTGTGGCAAAGGACTAGTTTTTGTGTATTTTTTTTTATTACCAGTCTGTTGCAGATCAGTACTTTCATAGTGTTTAATGAAAATGTCATAGGAATGTCAAATTGCCATAAAAGTTTCTAAATACTTATTCTCCCTTTTGAATCTGGCCTGCAGACCAGACCTACTGGCCATTGCTTAGTCTGGCTCAGCCCTCACCACATCTGATAAGACAGGAACAGGTGTGGAGCCAGCAGAAAGTGAGGCAGGGGTGACTGGCCTTATAAAGTGTCAGAACTCCAGAGTGAGACACACTCCAGAGTGCCTGGAATATTTCTTCAGAGGGATATATGTATATCTGAGGTATTTGAGAGGAAGATTGGGCTATTAGAGATTCAAACTGTTGTCAGTCTGTAATCAATTGGGTGGTTTATTAGGGCCTATTTGAGCTTTAACATTAATCTCAACTGTGTCAAGGTAGAAAACTCCAGATAAAAAAACTTTTTGGATTGAATTAGAATTTTTAAAGAATAACTGAATCACAATCAGTTCTCCATTTATGATAATATATTTGTAAACTTTCTCCTGAATGAACTAGGAGATATGCAAAAACTAGTATGCAGTTGTTTTCAAAAGCCTCAATCACATTAAAAGAGTTCATTTAGAAACGTGTGTTTCTCATTCAGGTTCGAATCATACCTTTACAGTTACAGCGCCTGTTTGCTCAGCTTCTGCTCTTGGACCAGGAAGCTGCATCCACAGCAGACCTCACTGACAGCTTTGGGTGGACCAGTAATGAGGTACGAAGGTCAGCTTCGCTAAGGAAATATTGCCAGCAATAGAGGAAAGAATAAATGCTGCTTTACTGTTACCTAACTTCCTTTAATTTTATCTTAGGGTCTCAACGTATTGTTTGAATGTTTCCTTCTCACATTAAAAAATTGCAAACCAGAAATATGTTTTGTAGACACTTGCTATATACAGGATTTTATGAATGGCTGTGATTTGGGGTTGGGGAGAAGGTTGTGACTACAGGGAGACATACAAGAATGGATTTTTACAATTTCTACTCCAAGAATCTTTATATAGTCTAGTTGAGATACAACACCTATTACCTGGAAATTATTTACCATTTGTAAAGCAAACTGCTGATCAGCTTTTTAGTCTTTGACTAACAATAATGGAGAAAGTAAATGGTAACTAAATTTTTAAAATTCTGTCTGCCTTTGTGATAAGCTTTGTGTTTGAATCCGGGTAACGTTTGCTTTAGACAAAACCAGTGAAACCATTCCTTTCAGGTCTTTTCATTTTCCCTGTTCTGACTTTCTCCTGAGTTGCTTCATTTTTTTCCTGTATCCTGTTGTGCGTGGGCTTTCTCTCACTTTCCTGTTTGAGTTCCTGAAAGGCATTCAACTCTGCACAAACACTACACTCTTGTCAGCAATGAGTAAAGGTGCTTGTTGTCAATATCGATCAGCTGTTAGCTATACAAATTCAAGTGCATCCAGGTCTTCCATTTTTTTGTGGATTAGATGTATTCCTGCAAAGACAAGCATGGGCAACTGTCACAGAATATAAAGAGGCAATGATAGGAATAATATTATATTGCCTTTAACAATAAAGTTTGAACAGTTGTCTTCTTCTAACCTGGAACACTTTTTAACTAGGCAATACTACATGATTAAAGAGGTAGGGCATGGACTTTAAAGTAAAATTGGGTAATAATACAGTCCTTAAACAGGTATGTTAAATTTTGGATGTAGGGCTGGTAGTTGGGGTTAACTCCTTTTTCCTTCCCTTTTAAAAAAATAACCACTTTTTTGAGATATAATTTACATGCCATAAAATTTATGCTTTGAAAGGGTACAGTGGGTTTTTTTTAGTGTATTCACAGAGTTGTGCAACCATCACTACAGTCAATCTTAGAACATTTTCACCAGCCCGAAAAGAAACCCCATACCCATTAGCGTGACTCCCCATCCACCTTCCTTAGCCCCTGGCAACCACTGACCTCCTTTCTCTTGCTATGGATTTGCCTATTCTAGACATTTCATAGGGATGGAATCATACAATTTGTGATCTTTTGCAACTGGCTTCTTTCACTTAAGATAATGTTTTCAGGGCTCATTTATGTTATAGTATGTGTCAGTATTTCGTTCCTTTTTACTGACACATAAGATTGTATTGAATGAATATGCCACATTGGTGTTTTTTTAATCTAGTCATCAGTTGATGGATTTCCATTTGTTTTTGATCATGAGTTTCCACTGAGTTGCTGATTTCATACTTCTTAAAGCTGTGAAAACCTTTTTTATTTTATTGTTTCTAAATAAAATCTTGTAGGAAACCCTCTAGGACTGGACCTGCAGTGGTAGGAGAAAATCTGTGAGGTACCTTTACCAAATGTAGGATTGTTCGGAAAGAGAGCTTGAAAACTTCCACAAGTTTTCTGTCCCATCAGAGCCAGTGATCCTGGAGAAATTTACATTCTTTAGTGTCTTACATTTTAAAAGACAAGACAGAGACCCCAAGTCCCACATCTTGATCCAGCTTTCATCCACTTTATCTGCCACTCTTCACACTAAACTTATTTTTAAATTGTCTTCTCTCACTGCCGCTACATCTGTACCCTGCATTGTTCCTTGGCCACCTTTCTGCTTTTCCTGTCCAAGTCAACAGTGTCAACCATGTGCTGAGTCCAGAAGACACGCTCGCTCTGTCCTCAGCTGAAGGGGCTCTCAGTAGCACTCACCACCCCCCTTAAAGCCCTGGCTTCTCCTGGTTCTGGGGTAACTTCACTCTTCGAGATCTCCCCTCCACTGCTTTTCCTCCTCTTCTCCACTCCTAAGTGTTGCTGTGCCCCCTGGGCTTTGGGTTATAAATTGCTCTTAAGGAGAAGTTCACACACAGGTACGTGACTCGTAAAGCAAGATCCATCAGGAGTTTTTCCTCAGTAGCACTATGTCAGTCTTATTTTAGTGGTTTATTCTTCAAAGCAATAAATTCTAGTTCTTTTCTCATGTGGATAATTCAGACAGTTCACTCACCACTAAGTGAGGTTTTCCTGTGCAGACATTGCCAGCTCTTAGACACTGAGCCTATCGTGTTCCTTCCTCCTCTCACCTTTCTGTGGCATGGCCACTTGTGTGGTATGGTTTTCCACAAGAATGGATACATTTTCTGATTGTCAGGGGAGTTGAGTTATATGTGCACACTGAACACTGCCTGTTCATATTTTCATTTCCCAGTATCAGTAAAAATAGATGGTGAGCTCTTAACCTGCTCTTAGCTTATTTTGCGTTAGTCGTCCTTATCAAGGCTTATCTTTGGATTACATGATAAATCTTGTGTTTTGTTAACTAATATTTTTCTAAATGTTTTTAAAAATCTGAAGCACAAGATCACATTTAAAAGTTATCTGTTTTATAGGAGATGAGGCAACATGATGTGCAGGAATTGAATCGAATTCTCTTCAGTGCTTTGGAAACTTCTTTAGTTGGGACCTCTGGCCATGACCTCATCAATCGTCTGTATCACGGAACCATCATTAACCAGATTGTTTGTAAAGAATGTAAGAACATCAGTGAGAAGCAGGTGAATATGCCAAAATATTTTAACAATAAATTATATCATAAATTATAATTCCTGTAATTAAACATGGGAGCTGTAATATTATATGAGGATTAAAATGTTTATTACTAGAAATAATTTATTGGGCCTTTTTCTTTTACCATACACCTAAATCATGAGTTCTCCATGTAAACTAAAAGAAGTAAATATCTTGAAACTTAATCTTTTATTCAGTACTCTAATATTTAGAAAATGGATTTGGGGGATATTTACAAATAGAAGACTGTGGCCTTATGAGAGAAGCCAATGTCATTATGGTTAGAATATTGTCAAGAAAGTTAATTGGGGAGGTAATAAAAATAGAGAATACTGAGGAATGTTTAAATTGACAAACATCTGTAATTAAATATTGGATTTAGTTTATTACTTTCCTTAGAAAGTTCATTTACATGTCTGTACTTATGTTTATTCTTTTTATGTAAACCATATATATTATGTACAAAGCTTTTATAAATATTTTAATTAGTGTATACTTCAGTTCTTTGTAGTGATGTAGATTGCCTTTTTTTTTTTTTTTTTTTGAGACAGAGTCTCGCTTTGTTGCCCGGGCTAGAGTGAGTGCCCTGGCGTCAGCCTAGCTCACAGCAACCTCAAACTCCTGGGCTTAAAGGATCCTACTGCCTCAGCCTCCCGAGTAGCTGGGACTACAGGCATGCGCCACCATGCCCGGCTAATTTTTTCTATATATATATTTTAGTTGGCCAGATAATTTCTTTGTATTTTTAGTAGAGACGGGGTATCGCTCTTGCTCAGGCTGGTTTCGAACTCCTGAGCTCAAACAATCCACCCGCCTCGGCCTCCCAGATAGGATTACAGGCGTGAGCCACCACGCCCGGCCAGATTGCCCTTTTAATCTAATTGGAATTTAGAAATTGGAATTAGAAATTGGAAATTTGCTCATGTAAATATAATAATCTCTGTTTGCCCTACAAATCTTAATACAGCCAGTGATTTCGTCAATGAACAGTAATCCTTTAATGAAAAGGATATTGTGTCTATTTTTGAATTACTGTATGATTGACTTAGCTGTGATATAATAATTCACAAAGTAATTTCAAAACAGTGGATATAAGTCATATATAAATTAAAGACATTAACTTTTCACATGTGTTACTTTTATTACTTAGGATTTCCACCATAAACTAATTAGTGCCCTATTATTTTCTATTCCCCTTAATTCCTCAAAATAATGCTGTTGCACATGCACAGAACTGTAAATATGATTTAAACTTTCCAAATTGTAATAGCATTTATTACTAGAAATATATTGTAATTTAAATGTAGCTAGAGTATAATTGATAAACTCCCTTTTTGCCAAATTCCCTCCTCTTAATTTTCATAGAATACTTTCTGATCCTGGCTCAAAAGAATTTTTTTTCTTATAACTTCTTCAATATATCTTAAACCAGCTCTAGCAAAAGAGTATGAAGATATGGAGTTTTATATTAGAAAATTTAGCCCTACCACTGCCATTATATTCTAGTATAGAGACTAAAAACGGTATAAACCTTGTATATACAGTTCTAAATTCAGATGTGTTTTATTGCGGTTTATATGATTTCCTCATAAATAGGTTTGATTATATCTATAGTAAACTCCTAAATTTCTTCCTTTATACAGTTTTTCTAATATATTTTAAGCTAAATTCTTGTTTGATTTAGAAGGAAAGATAATGACCACATTGCCTAATCAGGAGATCCACATCTTCGTATGTACGGTGTTTTAGAAAAAATGTATCTGATTATTCCCAATATATGTGTGAGCTGGTAGATGCCTTTCTAAACCTCTGTGAAATTGTTTGTTTTTTTTAACATTATATTCATGTATATTTCAGGAAGACTTCTTAGATCTAACAGTAGCAGTCAAAAATGTATCTAGTTTGGAAGATGCACTCTGGAACATGTACGTAGAAGAGGAAGTTTTTGACTATGACAACTTGTACCACTGTGGAACTTGTGACAGGCTGGTTAAAGCAGCAAAGGTAAAGATAAATCCCTGCCTATTTCCAGGGTCCCCACTTAATACACAGTATGTACTTAGTGCTTAATAGCAGGGAGGTCTGTCAACTTAAGTCAACACACATGAAAAAGTCTGGAAGAGAGACTTGAAGCCCTTAACACTAGGGATTGAAAAGACATTTACATTATTATCTGTATTAAGTTTTTACAATAAAGAATTTTTTAAAGCCTACTCAACTTCCTTCTCTCCCAGGAAAAATTTATTTGTACCTCAGTGTTTCTTAAGTATGCCTTTTTTTGATAAACTCCCCATATGCTGCCTTTTGCAAATTACTATTGTGTAAACGTATATATTTTTATTCCTGCCAGCCAAGAAGTTTGTTGAACTTTTCCTTTCCTTGTTTACTCCTATGAAAATAGATGGCTCTCTTGATTTTCTTAATATGCAGTTATTTTATAATCTTGATCTATGTCCTCCCTCACTCTGGTATATCCAGTATGCCCTTTCCTCTTTCACCAGGTAGGTAACTTACTAAGTAAGCAGCTTAACAGAGAATACTTATGGTTTTTTTTCTGTACAGCAAAGCAAAACACAAGATGAAAGAAAGGCAGGATTAAAGCAACTGATTTCTTTTGCCATGTGAGAGCTAAGAGAGAAAAGTAAAACAAATCAATAAACATAGAATTCTAATATTTCTCAAATTTATTCATCATATTCATATATAAATAACCATTCCTGTAGCTATAATTCATACTTGATTTCAGGAAAGAAGATAAACTTCTCAAGAAGAGAAATAAGAGACAACTCCCATTTAGGTTAATGGAACACCTCCCCAATGTTACTTTCATGCCTGTAAATTTTGCACATTCCAGCTCCTTCATGATGTGGCATTGATTTATTATATGAGTACTTTGGCGTTTCTGAAAATCTGCCACATATTAGTGTTTTATCCCAGTTTTGATGTAAGGTCTCCATGCTTTACTGGTTGAGCCCTTTGGATCCAAGATATCTTTTGTTCTAAAAGAGTCTGGCATCTGAATAACTCTCTTTGGGGGACAGATTTTAGGAAAACATTTTGTAGAGTTTTTTTTTTTCACTTTATCTTCTAGCAACCATTCATTTATATTTCCTTTTCACCATTCTTTCACAATTCTATGTGATTTCTCACTATGGAGTTGTTCTTTAATGTATTTTTCACACAGATAATTTCCACCCAAAGCATTACCAATGCTAGTAAATTGCTAAATACTAGTAATCTATTAATAGTAATATAAAAATTATTATAGATAATTCATAACTGTCTCTGTCTATATATGTATAAAATTATCAATGCCATTTCCCATTCCTCTGGCTTGGATGTGCTATCTCTAACCTCTCTGGCCTTCCTTCTCAGCTCCTTGTACCTACGGCCAATGTGGCATCAACTCTGCCTCTGTCATTATCGTCTGCGTCATTAACTATCCCACTGCTGCTGGATAGTATGATATGCTATTCATAAATGTCATCAGCTTAAGCTCAATTCAATCAGTGGTTACTGAGCATCGTCTTAAATAGCTACCACAAAAGACATATTTATGCAGTTACTCCATTATGATGAAGAGTTAGCACTATTCCTATAGCTGGCAGTTATTGAGTTTTTCCAACAAATAAAATGAGCATTGATTTAGCTAACATCTGATACTGATTTTGTATCTTGGAGATTATAGATGAAAATATAATAAAAACAGTAAACTCTATGCCTGTAGTTTTCACAATAAGATTTAAAACCAGGGTGAATTTTATACTGTTTAATGTATATTTCCATCTAGCTTTTGCCTCTTTATGAAACTCAAAGAGATGTTTATCATTTGCTTATTTATTTTCTATTTCACCTTTGTTGTTAAAACTACAATCTAGCAAATAAGTATAAACTTCAAAGTTTGGAAAAGTCTTAGATACTTATACATTCTTAGTTCTTGGTTAGGCTTAATTTGCCCATTAATGAAATAAAAACCTTTTACTAAACAAATCCAATTCTTTATATACGTTTTATACCATTGGTTTAATTCTTTTTCAATGAAAGTGTTTTGATCTAGGTATTTTTAAAAATTGCATTCTACTCTAGTTGCATTGGATTTATTGCATTCTAAGTTTAGTTTGGCTATGTTGCCTAAATAAATGCAGATTGTCTTGTCCTTAGCAGTCTCTTCTCAGCTACATATAGTTGAGTTACTCAGTTTTTTAAGATGAATTTTTAGAGCTTGTTTGAAAATCTACCATGTTGTTATTAATATATTTCTGGGATTGTTTTTATTTATTTATTTTTTACCCACTAGATTTGTGGAACTATTATTTTAAATATATTTTTAGGGATGTTATATATCATTATGGATAATTTTATACATAGGGGAAGGATTTTTTTTTCTCCTCACAGACCATTAATTCAAGAGGGTTGGGGACAACTGATGACTCTTAAACAAAAAATGTTTTATGTGCTTTCAAATTAAAAACAGTGACTATAAAAGAATAAATAAATAAATAAAAACAGTGACTATAAAACCCCAGTCAGTAGATTTTAACCTTTGGGGAGTTAGAATCCTTTTGAAAGTCTAATGAAAGCTATGGATCTTTTCCCCAGAAAAATACATATGCACATAAAATTTTTTTATCATTTCATGAGTTCAGGTCCTTTGAAACAGTTTCTTAGGTCCCAGGTTAAGAGCTGCAGTTCTTCACTAAATTAAAAAAAACTGTGTATGGAGACACCAAGGAAAAGGCCAGGAATTGGGCAGGAAATGGCACCATTAAAGAGGGAACATGCCCACGAAATAATATTTTAGGATATCAACACTAAAAACATAAAACAGGCTTCTAGGTTTTTTTTAGTCGCAAGCATAAATGAGTGATGCCACCTTCAGACCCATAAAATAGATGAATTTATATCAAGAATTATGTTGAATCCATGTTAACGGGTTTATGTGATCTAAGGACATATTTCTCTCAGAACTGTCATAGGTTGTTGGTTGTTTCTTTCTACCTTAAGAAACATTGTGTATCCCTTTGTATAACTGTTTTTTAAAAACTTTGTGAATTTTTCTTTTAACAGTCGGCCAAATTACGTAAGCTGCCTCCCTTTCTTACTGTTTCATTGCTAAGATTTAATTTTGATTTTGTGAAATGTGAACGCTACAAGGAAACTAGCTGTTACACGTTCCCTCTCCGGATCAATCTCAAGCCTTTTTGTGAACAGGTTTGAACTGTTTTATTTTTAAATTCTTTCTTTACCCCTCCCAAGATTGAATATTTTGTTTACCTGATTTTCAGTTGGTTTATTGCAGAATCTTTCAACCTTGGCACTATTAACATTTTAAGTTAAATTATTCTCCGTTGTGGGAGACTGCTCCATGCATTGTAGGATATTGGTAGCATCCCTGGCCTCTGCCTGCTAGACGACAGCAGCATCCACGCTCTTCCTCCCCCAGGTGTGGCAAACAAGAATGTCTTCAGACAAGGCCAATGGCCATGTCCATGCTAACCGGAATCACCCCTGGTTGAGAACCACTGATGTATTTACAGTCCTTTTGAATTTCCAAATTGTGGATTTGTTCTCAGTTCTCTTTGTTAAACTCTTCTTGAAAAATCTTTGAAATGAGAATTTAAGAACAGAATTGGAAATGACCCTGCATTTAGAAAACTTGCCACTAATTGGTACTTTGCTATTTGGATTTAGTTTTAGATGAAATCATTAATTACGCATCTAGAAAGTGAAGAGGCGAATGGAACTATACTGGTCTAAAATTGTAATCCTCAAGACATAGGAAATGAAGTTTTGAAAACAAATTAATTACAAAATCAACCTGCTTTATAACCCACTTTCAAATATTTTTTATATCATTGCTATACATGCCAAGATCAGAGTGAGGAAAATGATTGTATTTCTTATCACAAATTATTTTTTGTATTAAGAACAGAATAGTTATTAGCTAGTTATTGAATTTTTATTAACAAAGTAATGTTTTTATAAATGTTTTTAAAATTCAAACTCTTCACACAGGAGCCTTCTCTGCTTCAAGCCTAACTACTGAGCTTTTTGGTTTTTGTTTTATTGTTTAAATTACCAATCAAAGGTTCTAATTTTCTGTTGATCCTGAACCTGTTATTGGCATACCCAGAATAAATAATTTTCCCAGAGTTAGTTAATATACTTTCCCTTCCTTTTGTAAAAGATAGTTTGTCACATGATTTTAGTATACTTTGATATAACAAAACTGAAATAAGTAAAGAAATTGAGCACTTATCTAGGAAATCCACATTAATTTTACTTTTGGATTTCTGTATTAATGGGATAAAATGTCACTTTGCATCTTTGTGTGTACCTCTTGTCTTCTGCTTGAACCAGACATTTTAAAATGTTTCACACTTTAAAAGTATAATATTTTAAGCAGATAAAGTCTTTAAATAACTGGCACCCATATGTACATTTTAACATCACAGATGAATACTGAGTTTAGACATCAAAACTGGAAGGGAGCTTATACCATGTAGTTCAGACTCCTTGAATGTGAAAATTAAGGGTTCTTTTTTCTTCTGCACTGGGAATTTAAATCAACTTTTTTTTTTTTTAAATATAGGGTCTTACTCTGTTGCCCAGGCTGGAATGCAGTGGTGCAATCATAGCTCACTGCAACCTCGAACTCCTGGGTTCAAGCAATCTTCCACCTCATCCTCCCAAGTAGCTGGCACTATAGGTGTGCACCACCATATCTGGCTAGGGAATTTAAATAAACAGCTTTAAAGTACCTCATAATCTAAAGTAATTTTTTGTTTTGTTTTGTTTTTAATTGCTAGTGTAGAAGCTCATCAGTTGAGTCACTCATGATTATAGAACATAATAATTATAGAAAAGGATGATCATAGAATTAATAAAGTAAGAAAGAACCTCTTAATTCCACTAAACTGCCTCTAAATAAGACCAGCTAAGTTTCTGTTCTATGTAGAGAACTGAAGTGTCATGAGGGGTGATAGTTGATCTGGCTTTGACTTTGAGGCACACAGTAGTTGAAATACAGGACAATTTAAACAGGTAAAAAACACATGTATAAAACAGTGCAATAGGTGTGATGGGTTTCTCTTGCTAAAAGTATCTACAACAGACTCACTAATAGGGTAAGGTGTTTCGTTGTCTCATGGCTTACGTGATCTTAGCCAAAGTATGTAAAAATAATATCCCTTTCAGATACATGTGTTCATGTTTAACTAAGAGGCAGAATTTGATTCGTTAGTATGGTTGGTATTAGATCAATGAACTAAGAATTCTAAAATTTAAAGCAAGTTATTTAAATTCATCTTTATTTACCATTAAGCAACAGAATAAACAGTGAAGTTTCTTATTAATTTCAGTAGTTGAAATTTTGTGCCCTTTGATTATGTATCTTATCATTTTATGTAAACTATATCAATGTTTATGTTCCTTTTTCTTTTAGAGTGAATTGGATGACTTAGAATATATATATGACCTCTTCTCAGTTATTATACACAAAGGTGGCTGCTATGGAGGACATTATCATGTATATATTAAAGATGTTGATCATTTGGGAAACTGGCAATTTCAAGTAAGTATAGAAATTCATTTAGAAATATCTTTGTAATTTCTTTGCTTTTCTATTTCTATTATTTTGTTGAGGATAATTTATTACCGTTTATGATATATCTACTCTGTAGAAAGCTTTGATAAGCAGTGAAAGTTAATATAGATGTAAGTTTTAAATTTTTATTTCTGAATGATTTCAGATTTACAGAAAAATTACTAGAATAGTAATAACACCTCCTGTATACCCTTTACCTAGATTCTCCAGTTAGCATTTTGCCACATTTGTGCACATGCATACACAGACACACACACATTATTAACATCATCATTATTGGTGCTGAACCATTTGAAATTAAGTTGTAGACATCAGGCTCTTTTACCCCTAAATACTTTAGTGTTTATCTTGTAAAACCAAGGATATTATCCTACATAAGTATTAATCAAAATCAGGAACTTCTAACATTGATATAATGCTATTGTCTAATATTCGAACAATTGTCTAATATGCAGAGTCCACCAGTTGTCCAATTCACATCCTTTATGGCAGTTTTTCCCCCACTCTAGTGTCAAGTCTTATATTTAGTTAGCTATCACTTAAGTTTCTTTTAAATATGGAGCCATTTCTCAGTTTATGGTTACTCCATTTTGACATAGAAATAGCACTATTCCTATAGCTGACAGTTACTGAATTTTTGCTGACAAATAAAATGAGCATTGATTTGAATAGCACATGATAACAATTTTGTATTCTGCAGATTATAGGTAAAAATGTTTTAAAAACAGTAAATCCCATGCCTATAGCTTTCCCAGTAGGATTTAAAACCAAGGTCAATTTTGTCCTATTTAATATACTATGACTATACACTCATGTCTTTTGTAGTAACTCTTTAAAATGGTGCTCAATAACCACTGCTTGAATTATGTTTAAAACTTTAATCTTCCTAGAGTGGTTTCCTGTGAATGATGTAAGAAGTTTGTTTGTTTTGTTCCATTTGGGAAAATTGCCCATTACCATTTATTGAATAATCCATTTTTCTCCTCTAATCTACTGTGCCAGTTCTGTTATGTCAGTTGTTCATTTTGGTGTGAGTCTGTTTTTTAGCTCCCTATTCTATCGTTCTTTTTTCCTTCTGGGCAAATACCACCTCATTAATTTCCATGGCTTTATATAAGAAGTCATAATATCTGGTAAGGCAAGTCTCTCTACATGTTGTTACTCCTCAGGAGTGTTGAGCCTGTCTTGGATTTTTATGCTTCAGTGTATATTTCTAGAATCACCCTGTCAACATTCTCACACATGCACGTATGCATGTGTACACATACATGTATTCAGGTTTTGAGTCTTCATATGTGACCAAGATATATCTTTCAATTTTTTAAAACTCCTTTAATGTCTTATAAAAAAGTTCTATAATTTTCTTTCAAACAGAACTTACAGATGTTCTGAGGGAAATCACTGAGTCTAGTTCCTATGAAATTATAATGTATTACACATCAACCCCAAACTCTCACCAAATTTCCTAAAATGAAACTAAAACACAATAAAACATCTACATGTAAGTCACAAATCATCATGTTAGACTATAAAATGCTTAAAGCATAGCTTTCTATCAAACACTTAATATGGTTGTTGATGAATAGTTGCTCCACATGTATTAATCATAACACGGTTTCTTGTGGTGCCAGTGATATCCAAGGTAAATATTCCCTTTGTTGACACTCAACTTGCTTTTCAAAATATCTGTCTGTGTTTCTTTTTCTTTTTTTTTCTTTTTTTTTTACATATCCCATGGCCAGAACTGTCTATATTTCTGACATTCTATCAGTTGTGTTTGGAATATATTGAGAGAGATATATACTCTAAGTTTGGATTTGAAAAAAGTCAAACTATGTTCTGCCAAGAAAATGTTTACCAGGGAGATGTTCTGTGTGCCTGTACTTTGTGTTTTTTGGACTGTTTATAACTAGTGTATTAAAATGCAATTATCTTTAGTATATTGATTTTATGTACGAAAATACATATTTTACGATGTAAATTAAACAATATATATACTAACAACCAGTAATCTCGCTGAATTCTCTTATGGTGTAGGCATCTGTGGAAAAGGTAGTTTTCTTTCACTCTTTCTAATCCTTTGCCTTCTATTTCTTTTACTTACCTTACTGCAGTGGCTAGAACTCTGGTTCTGGGTTGAGAACGCCACACAACCGTCACTCTTAAATGCTTGTGCCACATTTGCCAAGACACTAGCTTGCTGAGCACCTTCCCAGTCAGATGAAGTGAATCACTTCTTATCCTCATCTGGTCTGTTTCATCTCTGAGTGTCTCCATGTTAGGTTGAGCTGATCCTTATCACATTACCTTCCCCACTTCCTTGCATCTTCAGTTTCCTGTGGTAGAGAATCCTTATTCTTTGGAGTGGCCGTTGCCCGCCCCCCCCCCACCACACACACACACATACTTTTCAAACAATGATATTAGCTTTATTTCATTCTCTCTCTAAGATGACGTTGAAGCCTTGAGCATTCCCACTGCAGTTCCTGGCTTTTTTGTTTCCAATTATGCCTCCATCTGTTGTAACCTTTTTTCAATACCACCATATCTCTCTGCAGACTTAGAAAGGGCTCCCAGCCTCTGGGAGTGTATTCTATGTTCCTTGATACCTGCTGCAGCTTTTGCTCAGCCAGTTTCAGATTTCAGGCATTTTTCTAGTTTGTAGCATTTATCCTCAGTCTTTTGATGCATACATTATCTATCTGCAATTTCATCTTCAAGTTTATCATTGAGGTCATGTACAGAGGCAGCTTCGTACTCTGGTGAGGCAGTATGTTTCAAGAGTAATGATTCTTTCTTTCATGTCTTACTTTTTGGGTTGTAGTTTCTTGGATATCTTTTTTTTTTTTTTTTTTTTTGAGACAGAGTCTCGCTTTGTTGCCCAGGCTAGAGTGCCGTGGCATCAGCCTAGCTCACAGCAACCTCAAACTCCTGGGCTCAAGCTATCCTTCTGCCTCAGCCTCCCAAGTAGCTGGGACTACAGCATGTGCTACAGGCATGCCTGGCTAATTTTTCTGTATCTTTTTAGTTGTCCAGCTAGTTTCTTTCTATTTTTAGTAGAGATGGGGTCTCACTCTTGCTCAGGCTGGTCTCGAACTCCTGACCTCAAGTGATCTGCCCACCTCGGCCTCCCAGAGTGCTAGGATTATAGGCATGAGCCACCACGCCTGGCCCATGTTAATTGTTTAGGTCTATTTGTATTTATGTTTTTAAGATAATTTAAAATACTTTTGCAAGATGACATGTATGAAAAAAGTCAATAAAAATAGCTTACCAGGTAATTAATAATTTTGACATGTTCCCCAATACCTTCATAGGATGGGGCAAAAACTTGGATGATCCCGAAATAGAAGGGAGTGTTTAAGCTGAGCCTGCAATGATGGTTAGGATTTCCTTAGGCCAACACAAGTGAGTGAGAACATACTGGATGAAGACCAGAAAATATTTTGAGCTGAATGGTAATGAAAACCTAAAGTACCAAATTACGCAGGATGCAGCTAAAGTAGTGCTAAGCCAGAGAATGTTGGAACCCATCATATGTATTGTGCTAGAAACTTTACTTATCTCATAATATCAATTTACAGAGAAAGCAAGAGAGATTAACTTGTCTAGTATTGCTCAACCAAGCTGGAATTCAAAGCCAGTTTTACCTGATTCCAAAACATCGTATACAGATTATTATGATGTTTTTTATCGTTGTTTCTCCATCTTGAAACTCCCATGGCATAGATATTCCAGTTTTGTTAAGTACTTTTTAAGGGATTAGTAACAGAAACTCTTTTATTGTTTTCCTTCCTAGGAGGAAAAAAGTAAACCAGATGTGAATTTGAAAGATCTTCAGGATGGAGGAGAGGTTGACGATCCATTGATGATTCTAAAAGCAATCTTATTGCAGGTAGTGTATGTATGTGTATGTGTTTTTGTGTATGTATATATCATATTTACATGAGATTCAGTTGGAAGATATAATATTGTTACCATTCATAGTCTTTTTCCTTCAGGACATTCTCCATGTCTACATTTTAAAGATTTTGTCGGGGATTTTCTGGTTAGAAAAGAAATACATTATCATGGTAGAAAATTCAAGGGGAAAAACCCAGACAATATATAAAGAAAATGAAAAGCATAAATAGACCATATACCAACAGTCATTGTTAACACTTTGATTATATTTTTTACATTCTGTTTTCTTTGTATATGGGGTTGGGTTATCAATTTTTTTGGTTATTGTCATTTTAAACAGAATTTTACCTCAAGTATATGACTTTTAATGTTTATTTAGTATCCTGTTTTAAAGATGTTAGGTCTCCTTTCATTTATTCATTCATTCTTAATAAGTGATTTTTTATACTTTCCTTTAGGGACCTGGGCTGAGTACTTTAACTGTGTTGATCTGTGGCCACTGTATTAGTTTTCTAGGCCTGCCATAACAAAATACCACAGACTGGGTGGCTTAGACCAACAGTCCCCAACCTTTTTGGCACCAGGGACCAGTTTCATGGAAGACAATTCTTCCACGAATGGGGGGAGGGGAGAGGTGGAGCTCAGGCGGTGATATGTGGCCCTGTTTTCCTAACAGGTCACAGACTGGTACTGGGCCTCTACCCGGGGTTTGGGGACCACAGGCAACAGAAATTTCTGACAGTTTTGAAGCCTGAAAGTCTGAGGTCAAAGTGTCAGCAGTTTTAATTTCTTCTAAGGCTTTTCTCCTTGGCTTACAGATGGCTGCCCTCACTCTGTGTCCTCGTATGGTTTTTCTTCTGCACGTGTGCATCCCTGGTGTCTCTCTCTCTCTGTGTCCGGATTTTCTGTTCTTAGGAGAACACCAGTCAGATTGGTTTAGGGCCTACCCTACAATGAAAAACGGCCTCATTTTAACCTAATCATCTCTTTAAAGGCCCTGTCTCCAAATACAGTCACATTCTGAAGTATTGTGGGTTAAGGATTCAACATATGAATTTTGGGAAGATACAATTCAGCCTATAGCAGCCACAACTCACCCCCTTTTAGAACTTGTTTCTACTTTGAAACATTCAGATTAGACATTAAGCTTTCTTTTTGGCACTTAAATATTTCTTCTTAAAATTGCCAAACCTCAGGCTATTGTTTGGATATTTCTATTTAAATGGTTAAACTGTGGCACATGAAAAGTGGCAAAACTCCAAATTTTCTAAACTGAGGCTTAATCTACTTTTTTTTTTTTTGAGACAGAGTCTTACTCTGTCGTCTGGGCTAGAGTGCCATGGCCTCAGCCTGGCTCACAGCAACCTCAAACTCCTGGGCTCAAGCAATCCTTCTGCCTCAGCCTCCCACGTAGCTGGGACTACAGGCATGAGCCACCATGCCTAGCTAATTTTTTTCTATATATGTTTTTAGTTGTCTGGCTAATTTCTTTCTATTTTTTTAGTAGAGACGGGGGTCTCGCTCTTGCTCAGGCTAGTCTCGAACTCCTGACCTCAAGTGATTGTCCCGCCTCAGCCTCCCAGAGTGCTAGGATTGCAGGCATGAGCCACCGCACCCGGCCTTAATCTACTTTTTAAAAAAACTTTTTTATAATGAAATAATGATGATTAATCCACTTATAGGTTTGCCGTCCTAGGCATGTTTAATTAGATGTAATCCAGTCTATCCCTTTGAATTTATAAGTGGGTAATTATTTCTCATCAAGTTTTCTTCAGTAATTTTGTATTTCTTTCATAAGGAGGAGAATAATTTAATTACTGTTGATCAGCTGGGCCAGAGACTCTTGAAAAAGACGGGAGTATCTTGGAACAAGAAATACAGAAAACAGCATGGACCACTGCGAAAGGTAATAATGGCATCATAATAGAAGTCCTAGTCCCAGGAAATTTTAATGATCCTACCAACATGAATTTCTCTGCATGAAGGTGCTTAAAATATGTGAAAATAAATTCAGTAGTTTTGTTTAATGGTTAAAATTCTGCCAAGTTACTTATCAAGTATTTTTAAAGTTACTGATTACAGAAATAAGAAGCAAGCAAAAAAAATGGGGGGAAGTGGCTCCTAATCACAACAGCAAAAAAAAAAAAAGTCACAAAGTTCAAATACTAAAGCTTGTCATTTTACTAACAGAAATGCCTTCAGGTTCTTGATCTTTCTTTTATACAGAATTCTAGTAAATTTGGTGTTTACTAGAACCTAAGCTGTAAGAGTAGATGAAAAAACTGTCAGAATTAACAACTTGACTGAAAACAAGCAAAGCAGCAGAACATTTAGTAAACGTTTTGAAGCTGTTTCCTATAGGAGCAAAACACTTACCCACATCAATAAGTGTTTAAGTATATCTTTTAATTAGACCACAAAAAAATAGATTTTTTTGTTGCTTATTACATTATCTTGGAAAATTGTGTTTTTTAGAGAATTTGTCTTTTTATCTCTGGTGTCAAATTTATTGGCATAAAGTTGTTCAAAATATGTTGTATTGTCCTTTTCATGTCTGTAGAACCTGAAGCTATATCCCCCTTTTCATTTCTGATATTAATAATTTGTGTTTTTCTCACCTTTTTCCTCATCAGTCTTGTCTAGGGGCTATCAACTTTATTTTCATAAAACTTTTCAAAAAACCAACTTTTGCCTTAGGTATAATTAGATATAATTCTATTGATTTTCTCTATTGCTTATCTATTTCTATTTCATTTATTTCTGTTCTTATTTTTAATTATTTCCTTCCTTCTACTTGCTTTAATTTGATCATCTTTTTCTAGCTTCTTGGGTTGATATCTCAGTTGTTTTTAAACCTCCTTTCTAATACTTAATGCTATAGTTTTCCTTCTAAGCACTAATTTAGCTGCAGCTATATTCAACATGCTTTCATTATCATTCAGTTCAAAATAATTTTGTGATTTCGCCTTATGATTCTTCCTTGGACCCACAAGTACTTTGGAAATGTGCTACTTAATTTCCAAATATTTGGGGGATTTCTAGTTATCTTTTTGTTATGTTAATATTTTGCTTTACAATTAACGCGATTGTACTTGGAGAACATACTCTGTATGACTTCATTTCTTTTGAATTTTTTGAGATTTGTTTCGTGGCTCAGAATATGATCTGTCTTGCTGAATGTTCTGTGTTCACTGGAGAAGTTGTTTTCTTCAGTTGTTGGGTATAGTGTTTTATACATGTCAACTAGGTCAAATTGGCTAAGAGTATTCTTTATTTCTTCTCTATCCTTATTAAATTTTTTTTCTTTTCTATCAGTTACCAAGAGAGGAGTTTTAAAATTTCCTCGCTATAGTTGTGGATTTGTCCCTTCCTCCTTTTAGTTTCAACAATTTTTGCTTCGTGTATCTTGAAGCTATGTTATTAGGTGCATTTGGGATTGTTAGGGCCTCCTGGCATGAAATGCCGTTCTTTGTCTCTGCTGATATTCCTTGCCTTGAAATTTACCATGTCTGGTGCATTAATGTAGCCATATAAGCTTTCTTATGCAAGTGTGTCTCAGTATCAAGTTGATTTTTATTTATTTTGGAAAATTATGGTTTTTAAGGATTTTGTTCTTTTATCTGAGGTGTCAGATTTGTTGCATAAAATTTTTTAAAACATCACCATATTTTTCTTTTAATGTCTATAGAACCTGAAGTTATGTTCCCTTTTTCATTTCTGATATTGATTAATAATTTGTGCTTTTTAGCTTTCTTTTTCATTGGTCTTGCTAAGTGTTAATCAAGTTTATTAAACTTTTCCAGAAAATAACTTTGCCTTGCTTGATTTTCTCCACTGTTCATCTATTTTCTGTCAGATGACAGTTTGAAAATCTCTTCCTTTTTGTTAGAATGTTTAGTTCATTTGCATTAATGTAATAATTGATATGGCTGGGTTTGAATCTCCCTTCTAGCTATTTGTTTTCTATTTCTCCTCTACTCTTTGCTATTTTGTTCTTCCTTGCCTGCCTTGTTTTGGATTAATTTTTAGTGTTCCATTGTTATCTCTTCTATTGACTTTTTAGATTTACATATTTGTTTAATTTCATTTAGGGATTACATTATCCATAAATTAATATTATAAATTAAACCACTTCATGTACAATGTACGATGATTGGGATAGTATAATTCTATTTTCCCATCCTTTTTACTATTGTCTTTTTATATTTTACCATTGCATATGTTGTAAATTCCACCATATGTTACTATTTTTGCTTTAAACACATAAGTGACTTTTAAAGAAATTAAAGAAAAAATAGTTTTGTATTTATCCATTCTGATGAACTGCTGGTGAAAAATGCTTTTAGCTTTTCTTTCTCTGAAAATCTTTATTTTGCCTTCATTTTTTAGAGGTATTTTTGATGGATATAGAGTGCTAGGTTAATAGTTTTTTTGTTTGTTTTTCTTTTGGCACTTTAAAGATGTCATTCCATTGTGTTCTGACATCTAGTATTTTGGATGAGAAGTCAACTGTCATTTTTTGTTTTGTTCTCTTGAATGTAATGTTTCTTTTTCTCTGTCTACCTTTAAGATTTTCTTTTTATCTTGGGTTCTCAGCATCTTGACAATAATGTGTCTAGGTATCATCATTCTTTTTGCTTATTTGCATTGTATTTGCTAAGTTTTTTTCTTTTAGTATCTCTGGTCTCAAGTCTCTCTTTAGTTTTGGAAAAATTTTGGCCATTATTTCTTCAGTTTGTTTTTCTGCCTCATTATCTCTCGCTTTTCCTTCTAGGACTCCAATTACATACAGTTGTCCTTCAGTATCTTTGGGGGATGGGTTCCAAACCCCCCTGAGGATACCAAAATCTGCAGATGCTCAAATGTCTTTTGTAAAATGGTGTAGTATGCACAGTAACCTACACACATCCTCCTGTATACTTTAAACCATCTCTAGATTACTTACAATACCTAATACAATATGAATGCTGTACAAATAGTTGTTATATTATAACTAAGTTTGTATTATTTTTTATGTTGGATTTTTTTTAATATTTTCAATTTGTGGTTGGTTGAATCTGCAAATGTGGAACCTAGGAATACTGAGGGCCGACTGTATATATTAGACTATTTGATATTTCCTCACAGGTCTTGGATGTTCTGGAGTGTTTATTTGTTTGGTTTTTTCATTTTAGTCTTCTCCCGCTTCAATTTGGATAATTTCCATTGATCAGGTTCACTGATTTTTTTCTTCTGCTCAGCCACTCTTCTGTTAAGCCCAACCGATGAACTTTGTGTTTCAGACATTGTAATTTTTAGCTGTAGGATTTCCACTTAGTTCTTATTTAATGTGTACATTTCTCTGCTGAAATTTCCCATCTCTTTATTTACCCAGTCTGTCATCTTTTCCTATAAATCCTTTAATATATTTATGATATCTGTTTCCTATTATAATATCTAGATTAATTCTGGGTCTGTTCCTATTGACTCTTCTTTTTTCTTATGAATTTGCTATTTCATTTCTTGATTATGAATCATGCTGTCCTGTTTCTTTGCATGTTACACAATATTTTTAATGTGTATTTTTATTTTTTAAATTATAAATCAAATTATAGATAAATATTTATGGAGTACAAAGTGATGTTATGATTTATGAATACAATGTAGAAAATTATTAATAAATCAAGCTAATTAACATATCCATTTTCTCAAATACTTATCATTTTTTGTGGTAAGAACTTTTGAAATTTACTCTCAGTGATTTTGAAATGTACATTGTTAGGTTATTAAGTATGAAATGTCTGATTTCCTTAAGTACTAAGTTTGACAGTTGTTATCGCTGACATTTCATTTTGACACTTCTAGTTTTATTTTTATTGTGAAGGTATGTCCTCACTCTTTCAAACGCATGTTTTGGCTTGTGATTATCTTTCAAATTTTTTTTAGAGCAATTTTTGTGAAACCATGGATAAGTCAAAAATTCATGTTATTTTCTAATATGAGTTCCATTCTGGAACCAGTATGGTGCAAACAGCTCAAAATATCAACGAAGCATTAGGGAAGGATGTGGCTAATGAACACACAGTATGTCAGTGGTTTGAGAAGTTCCATTCTGGTGTTTTTAATCTTGAAAATGAGCCACTTGGGCGACCTGAAACCAAGGTCGATAATGATGAGCTGAAAGCTGTAGTGGAAGCGAATCCATCTCAACCTACAAGTGAATTAGCAGCAAGGTTTGACGTCACTATTCCAACAATATTAGACCATTTGAAATAAACCAGCAAGGTACAGCAGCTGGCTAGATGGGTTTTGCATGAATTAAACAAGCATCAGAAGAGAAATTGTCTCAAAGCTTGCCTTTCTTTGCTGTCACGAGATAAAGGTGAACCATTTCTACACCATATTGTTATGTGTGATGAAAAATGGATTTTATTTGACAATTGGAAGCATTCAGCACAATGGTTGGATAAAGATGAAGTGCTAAAACATAGTCCAAAACCGAATATTCATCAAAAATAGCTAATGGTGTCTATTTGGTGGTCCAGCACTGGTATTATCCACTACCGCTTCATGCAACCTGGTCAATGTATTACAGCAGATGTCTGCTGCAACCAACTGGATGAAATGATGAGGATACTTGCGATTAAGCAGCCGAGATTGGTCACTAGAGGCCAATCCCCTTGCAAGACAATGCTCATGTTGCGCAAACAACACTGCTCAAACTACAGAAGCTGGATTTGGAAACTCTCTGTCATCCACTGTATTCTATTCATCAGGCCTTGCACAGACTGACTACCACTTCCTCCAGGCTTTAGACCACTTGTTGCAAGGACAAATGTTCAGTTCTTAAGCTGTGGAAAAAGTCTTTCACAATTTCATTGCCACTCACTTTCTAGGCCGCTTCGCTGCTGGCATAAATAAGCTGCCATTAAGATGGCAAAAGTGTGTTGATAGTGTAGGCACATACATTGATTAATTGTGCTGCTTCTTGTTAGAGATATAATAAACTATTGATTCAAAATCGAACATTTCATATCTAATGACCTAATATTTACTGTACTCACCACTCTGTGCAATATATCCAAAAAAAAAAAAAAGCCCTCAAAATGTATTCTTCCTGTCTAATTAGGGCTTTGTATCCTTTGACCGTCACCCCCCAGCCCCCTCTCTTTTAATCTTGTTATCTACTGGACATTGTGGATGATGTATTTTAGAGACTCTGGATGATACTACTTTTCTCTAAAGAGTTTTCCATTGCATTCTCTATCAAGCCCATAAATTACTTTGGAATCTTTTTAATCCTCTGGAAGCTTCATTTTGGGCTTTGGTAGGGTAGGTCTGTTGCAATTTTGCCTTTAGTCCTGGGAAACAGCTCTTAGTCCTGGGTCATGGTCCTTCCTCTTAAGGTAGGACTGGCAAGCTATGGCCTGTGGGCAAAATGTGGCCTGTTGCCTGTTTTTGTACAGTCTTTAGCTAAGAACAAGCTTTATATTATTAAATGGTTACTTTTTAAAAGACTCTACAAGCACCTACATAATGTTCTCAATTTTACCTCTAAAGTATTTACCATGTGGCCGTTTAAGAAAAAGATTGCCATCCTCTTCTAATCTGCCAGGACTTGAATTTCCATGTTCTTTCTACTTGGCAGCAGGCAACTCTGCTCAGATATTAAACCTAGCTGTTGCTTTCCACTGGGTGCTTTGGGATCCACCATTTAGGAATTAGCCAAGGATTTAGGGGGATTTGATACAGATTTGGACTCCTTTATGGCATGTTTTCTTTTACTTTCTTGCATTTCTGGTATTCTCAACTTCTGGGTCCTCAGTCCAATAAGACTCCTGCCTTCTTAAACTCGATTCTACCATGCACTGCTATGAACTGAGACTTTGAAGTATTAAGTCCTATCCACTTTATGTCTATTTTTGGTTAATTTCCCAACAATTGTTTTCATCATTTTGTCTAGAGTTTATCATTTTCATCAGGAAGGTTAATCTAATAAAAGCTCTCTGCCATTACTAGTACTAGACTGCACTGAAATTTGAGGCGTAAAACAGTGAATTTTCAACTATCAAATAAAGAAAAACTTGGGTATACAGAAAGTTCATTACTTAAAAAAAGGAATTTCACTACTCAGAGCTTTCAAATTGTCTATACTTTATTGTATCTAAAACAAATTAGCTGCAAAACTATTTTACCCTCTGTTGTGATACACAGTGTTAACAATATTGTCTTTGGGTCATATGCCCCATGGCATAGGCCTATGCTCTTCTGTTTGTGATAAAATAATAGTTTTTATTAGACAGTTGACATTACCACAAATTACTTTCTTTCCAAGAGAAAAATGAGAGAATCACCTTTTCATGGTGATTGATGAGGTAAGCAAGTGATTTTCTATATAAAGTAAGTTTTTGCTGAGAGAGAAGGAGGTGATGCAGCCGCATAGAGATTAGGGTGTTGAGAGAGCAGAAGAGTAGGGGATGAGGAGGTAGGATAGGCAATGGGGAGAGACTTTTTTTCCTTCCAATCCTTTATCAAGAAGAACTTGAGAAATAGTCTTTGGGATTGTGATTTAAGCCATTCTATGTTTTGATTTTCTGAACTTACCTGTCAGCTTCCAGAACAGACAACATTCAATTTAGTTAATGTTAAAAGATAATGTAGGCCTACAGTACCACTTTATCCCAACAGAGTCTTTCTGGATCACTAGTTTTCAAATTATATTTTACAGTCATGCACTGTGTGCTTGCCTTTGTTTTGTGTTTTGTTTAGACTGCTTTTAAATATTTCAAAAGTGTTTGTTTTACCTAATCTGTTTTAGTTAAACACTTTTTTGAAAAAGCATTAATAAGGTATAACTACAGTGCTTTTTAGCTTGTGCCATGGCAACTTTCTCTCTTGACATAACTATTAATATTAGACTGTTGAATAGACACTCTGGTTTTATTAAATGTTTTATTATACCCAAATGGATTTCTTCCCACCCCAGCTGGCCAGGCCAAAATTAAAAATGAAGTTAAATGCTCTAATCACAGAAAGGAAGAAAACATTGTTTTTATCATGTCTAATTTTTTAAAAAATTTTATTAACCTAGTATTTGTTTTTTTGTTTTTGTATAGTTCTTACAGCTCCATTCTCAGATATTTCTACTAAGTTCAGATGAAAGTACAGTTAGTCTATTGAAGAACTGTTCTCTTCAGGCTGAGTCTGGTTTCCAAAGGAATGATCAACAGATTTTCAAGACACTTACTTCAGAATCCTTGGGATTAAGCAATAATACCTCCTGTCCTCACTGGTTTGATATAAATGATTCCAAAGTCCAACCAATCAAGGAAAAGGATATTGAACAGCAATTTCAGGGTAAAGAAAGTGCCTATATGTTGTTTTATCGGAAATCCCGATTACAGAGACCCCCTGAAGGTATGAAAAGAAAAATCTACCTATTTGTTTAAGTTAATGACTTTAGAAGATAAACATCAAGTGCTGTTTGAGTTTTCACCCTAACAATTTGTCATTTTATAAAGATTATATATTTCTACCTAATTTTCTCTCCTATGATAATATGAGATCATAGTTAGATTTTCAAAATTGGCTTTTCTTGGTCACATAATATAGTATCTTCTTATTGTGTTGGCAAACTTGAGTGTGATTGTCCCATGCTCAGACTTGGCTCTGTCATTGAGCATTATGTTGCCTTTGAGTTGTAAGTGGCCTTGGTCTTATTTTCATATCTTCCCCTTTATTTTTCTCTTTCTTTTATCTTTTTCCTCAAGGTAATGTGTTCTTTGAGCAGTTGAAATATCTTTGAAGCACTCTTCATTGAACTTACTAAGAGAACCCAGACCGTGGGGGTTAACCATTGAGACCCATAATAATAAAGAGAATTTTTTAATTGAAGCTGATATTAATAACATGAATAAGTCAGTAAGACTTTTTGATCACTTCCCAAAGTCTGCTCAAAAGTAAAAAACCCTAATTAGGAAAGCTTTGTAGATTGAGTCATATCTGTGATTAGAGATGAGGGTAATGTTCTTAGAGAATGAGCATAGTGATCATTTTTATAAAGAATTAGGATAAAGCAGTTACTAATTTTCATGTGAATCAAAAGAAATTAATTTTCTAGATCTGAAACAGTTACATAACTATGCTGTTAATCAGAAAGGCTTTGCATTGTCCTGGGAGAAAAAAGATATAGTAATAAGCCTGATAAAAACATTGTGTACCGGAATTCACAGTTATGGAAAGATATATTAACAGAAAAAGAATGTCTTCAGATGGAATATTAGTCTTTGTCATGGAATTGATTTTTAGTATGAGCATAACTAGACCATATACTGAATGACAATTTTCCAGTTAGCTTAGGAATTAAATAAAAGTCCAGCCAAAATCCTGATGCACTTTTTTGGGGATGAAAGGACAGAACTTTATAAAATGATTCTAAAATTCATTTACATAAAGTAATGAAAATTGAAGAAGGGACTACTGAGGGGAAATTTACTGTACCAGTAAAAGCATATTTATGAAGTTATAGCAATGAAGGCAGTGTAGTGATAATAATGTAAAGAGATGAACAGATCATTCAAAGAGAGCAGTAAGCCCAGGAATTGATCCAAGCATATTTGAGATTTTAATCCATGGTAAGGTAGTTCTTCAGATAAATGGGGGGAAAGTGAATTACTCAATAAATACAACTGGGAAGTTGGTTCAGTTGCTAGGGAAATAACTAAGGCGTTTTCCCTATCATACCAAACACTTAAATGATAGTTCCTTTAATGTTTACATAAAAAAGGAAACTTAAAATGTATAAAACTTAAATATTTATCTGATGTTAAGGTAGAAATGACTTTACTAAGCTTAAAAGCAAATAAAGGAAAAAATTAAGGAAAGTGATATAAACCTTAAATAGAGTTAAAAGGCAAATGACAAACTAGTGGAAAACAGTAAAATAAATATATGACTAGTTCCCTTATCTGTAGAGTGCTCTTCCATTGTGCTCAGTAGTACAGTGGGGAAAGGATATAAATAAGCAGTTTACAAAAGAAGGAATTCCTATTTCTTCAAAAAATTTTTCAACTTAACTCATAATAAGAAAAATGTGAATCACAATGAGATGAACAGCAATGAGGTGCCACTTTTTTCCTACCAAGTCAAACACAGTTGATGCTTCCTCCACAGCTAGTAGTTGTGTAAACTAATACAATCAGTTTGGGTGTACGTATATAAAAAGCCTTAAAACAAGCAAGCTTTTTAAACCAGTATTTCTACTTCCACAAGTTTGTCTTGAAATAATCAGAGCTGTGGATAGGTATTTATGTTCAAAGATGCTTGTTGGTCCCATTGTTTTATAATAGTGACTAGCTGGAAATCACCTTAATGTCCAACAGAAAAAGATTGAATGACTAATTATGCTACTTACACAATGGACTACTATGTAATCATTTATTCAAGGCTTTGGAAAAATACAACATATGAAATGAAAAAGCAAGTTACAAATTTGGTAAATATGATCCCAGTTTAAAAAAAAAGTGTGTATATGTGTTTGTGTCTCTTGGGAATGAAATTACAGGTAGTATCTTTTCCTTTTACACTCTTAAAAATAATTTTCAGAATTTTTACAGTAAGTAATTACATTTGCAATCAGGATGAAAATGTGGATACTCTTTTTAAAAAGTATACTTAAAGAAAGTTGAAGAAATGAAATTCTTCTGGCTTGGCTTAAAGAACTATTTACCTTTCATTTGTTCTAACCTTTTCATTTTTCAGATGGAAAAACTGAGATCCAGAGAAAATTAGTATTCACACAGCTAGTTAGTAGCACTTTTCCCAGCTCCCAGCACAGTCCTTTCTGGTTTTCATGCTACCTCTTCAGCATCCAGATTTCATTTGGCCAACACAAATTAATGACCCAGATTTCATTTGGCCAACACAAATTAACGAAAAGTTTTGTTCACAGCTCAAGCTAATCCAAGGTATGGAGTTCCATGTCATTTGCTGAATGAAATGGATGCAGCTAACATTGAACTGAAAACAAAAAGGTAGTTTTAAATTACTTTTAGAGTTTAAGTAGTATTTTTGGAGACTGAAGATCTAATTTAGGCCTTAAGCGTTTAATAATTAAAATTAAAAAGAAAAAAATAGTCAACTAATTAATGCCAATATTTGTTGGGCTGCTGAATTTTTATAGTGAGGGTGTCTTTTCCTTTTAAATTATCCTTATCTGTGAACTAAATAATGACATATAAAATGGCCATCGCTAAAGGGGTATGAAAGCCTAAGAAGATTAGAGAAACCGGTGAGCACACAGTTGGGTTAAATGAATTGCATCCTGGCCCGGCCATATTACTTCCTTGGGTACAAAGAAAACCTGCCAATAAAATGACCCCTCTTATTTAAGTAATTGTGGAGAACTGGCACGTCGTGACAGAAGACCAGAGGTGCGCAGATTTTCAAAAGAAAGGAAATACGGACTCTACAAACTGTTGGGTCTAATGTTAATCTTGGGAAAGTGCCTATCATGGATTCTTAAAGGGATGGTTTGTGAGAACTTGATGATCTCAGTATTCTCTTTTGGGGCCTAACATTGGACCCTGAAGAACTGATTATTTGTGCTCTGACAGGGTCAGTAGGATATTAGGTTAGGACCCAGTGGGCTGATTGTATAGCAGGGATGTGTTCACCATTTTTATCACTGACTTAGAGCTGGGGAAAAACGTAGCAAGTATAGTGAATGACACACCAAGATCAAATGAACTCTCAACAAAAACCAAGGTACTAAAAACATGAAAACCTAACAGAGTGCAATAAGTACAAAAAATAACCTGCATGAGTGGTCTAGACTAGCAGTTGGTATTAAAAATAATTTAGAAAACCAGAACAACTGGAGAGGTTTTAGACAGCCAGCCCTAAGTTCTTTAATGTAATCGTGCTCTCTGACCACATTAATATCAATAGAATTGTATCTCATGTACCTGAGTCATGGTGATAATCCTTATTCTAACTCTAAATGGTCAGAGTCCACTTAGGGTAATGTGTTTGGCACTGTGCTGAGTCAGCTGAGTGGATTCAGAAAAGAACAGGTAGCATAATGTGTTTGGCACTGTGCTGAGTCAGGTAAGTGGATTCAGAAAAGAACAGCTAGCACCAAGCTGCTACTAAAGACATTTAACCTGGAGAATATAGACTAAGGAAGTTCATGCTAGCAACTTTTAATATTTTATGGGAGAATCTATGGAGACTAGTGGAAGTAAGGATGACGGATGACATAGAAGTTGGTAAACCTGCCACTGCAGGTTTCTGGCATTTTGTTCATAATTACAACCTCAGGATTAGAAGATTTTTAGTGGCTGGACATGGTGGCTCATGCCTGTAATACTAGCATTTGGGGAAGTCAAGGGGGGAGGATTGCTTGAGGCCAGGAGTTCGAGACCAGCCTGGGCAACATAGCAAGACCTCATCTCCACAAAAAAATTTTTTTAAAAATTAGCTGGGCATGGAGGTGCCTCGCATCTGTAGTCTCGGCTACTTGGGAGGCTGAGGCAGGAGGATCACTTGAGCCCAGGAGTTCAAGGCTGCAGTGAGCTATGATTGCACCACTGTAATCTCTAAAAAAATAAAAACAAAAAAGATTTCACATGTTCAGAGAAATGTGATTAATGTGGCATAGTCTATGTTAAAACAGTTTAACCTTGGAATTCATGGTGACAGAGCTGAATTTTTGCTATTTATTGAAAAACTAAAGTGAATCATTTGGCACATAGAGGAAAAGGATGTTATTTAGGTGAAATGGAGACCTTATTTGTATTATAAATCAAATATTTTTGGTTTGAGATGAAATAGTGTCATATAAAAACATAGTATTTATGTATTTTTTATGCCTCTTTAAAGGGCAGAATGTGATTCTGCAAACAATAATTTTGAATTGCATCTCCACCTGGGCCCTCAATATCGTTTCTTCAATGGGGCTCTGCACCCAGTAGCCTCTCAAACAGAAAGCGTGTGGGAGTTGACTTTTGATAAAAGGAAAACTTTAGGAGATCTCCGACAATCAATATTTCAGGTAATTTAGCCTTACTTCCTCTTAATTTAGACATTAAGGTCCATCGCGAGCATTTCATCCTGTTTAGGATATAACTTTGTTTTTCAAACCTGCTTAGGGAAATTTTACATCTGCCCCTTCATAGAGAACTGACCTAAATGTTCTCCCCTACTTGTAAGTCTTTTAGAGAGACTTTTCTGCACAGCTCCTAACAGCAGCTTTTCAGGTGGAGAAACAGGCCTGGCACATTTTATTTGGGGGGAAAAAGAATATAAATATGGTTGTCTCTTTTTATGGAAAATAAAGACAATTACTTTTCAAAGGGAGTGAGAAGATAAAGATGAGCGTGTTGCGTAAAACAGAACGACTAAGCAAGTAAAAGCAACTAATTTAGTACCCTCCAATATAAGACAGCATTTATTAATAAGATTCTTAAGTGAAGAAAAGTATGTACTAGACTATAGTGAAAACAAACGTTGTAATCATTGTCTCCAAATAATTTATCCAGCTGTGTTGTAATGATGGTAATAGCAACAGTGGTGCTCTTTATTTTACTCACACTGCTTTTGTATAAACTGTGTAATGTGGTTCTCTGACCTAAGGAGGGCAGGCTAGCCCCATTTTGAAGGTGAGATCCTAGAGATTTAAAGAGACCCAATGTCTTGCCCATGGTCAGAAATCTAGTCATAGTGGAACTGGGACTCCAGCCATGGTCTCCCCACTCTCCATCTAGGGTCCTTTCCTCATGATCACACTACTTCCTGACCAAGGAAAGGGAGATAGAAAATGTAAGCTTTTTTGCTTTTTTCCCAGAAATAATTTAAATGAATTTTCTGAAAAATTGTATCACCAATATTATTAGCTTCCTTTTGATTTTTTTCTTCTAAGAAAAGCAAACCAATTTCTTTTTAAACTTTAGCTGATTTGAATGTTATTTAAATGTTGGATCAGTGTCAAGATTTCTAAAATTGTCTAATGCTTCTGAACTTTTTCATTAAAAGTTTATTTCTGAGCCAATTCTGACACTTTTGCTATAGGTGGACATGGGGATCTGAACCTGCCTAGGGTGACATTTCAAATGGAAAATACCTTACTTACTTCATAAGTTTTAGATACACTCCAGCCTGTTCTTTTTGTTTAAGTGTACATATCTACTATTATCTTAGAAGTAAGCCACTGGCAAGAGGTTAAGAAACTGACACGACAAACTAATCACTTATAAATATGAAATTTCTTTTTAAGAGAAATGTCTTCTGGTGTTGTGGAGAAAGACTAGGCATGACCTTTATGGGTGATATATTGGCGAGGTTACCGCAGTGCCCAGAGTCTCAGATCTAGAAACTTAGAACAAATTCGTGGTAATCTATTAAGTAAACTAGTAATGCCACTTATTAAATTTACAAATTTACATTCCTTTCAGGGAACTAGAATAGTAATGTGTGCTAGAGTTAGTGCTGCTTTTCCCTGAACAGGGCTGATTAAACAAATAAGTTCTTTTGGGAAAAGTTCCTAAGCTGGCATGCTGTTCAGTTTGCTTTCTGATAAAAGTGGTCTTCATGTAAATTAAGTAGAACTGTTTAGACAGTTGTGCTCCTTGTGTATGCCAGAGTTCTTCAGTCAGGAATGGTTGAGATTAGCCATTTTGGACTTGACTAATTTAACGAGCGATGTCTTATTTCCACATTTTTGTTGTTAGGCAGGAGTGGGAGTGTTCATTTGCTTGCTCCCTGCTTCACCTGCATGTGTGAATGGGCACAGTGCTCTTCTCACCTACCCTGCAAAGGTGCAGTCTACCTATCTTTGTAGATACATGTATGTGTAATACTTTCATTATTCTCTTTTCTTTCATTAATATTCTGTAGCTGTTAGAATTTTGGGAAGGAGATATGGTTCTTAGCATTGCAAAGCTTGTACCTGCAGGACTTCACATTTACCAGACACTTGAAGGTAAGATAAAGATGAAACCACAGCAATTTGCTTTATGCATTTATGTTTTTATGGGGCTTGTCTGTGATTTTCTACGTTTTGCCAGTGCTTCCCTCATCTACTGCTTTCTTAACTATGTAGATCGTCTTCACACTGTCAATTTTCAAAAAGAAATAATTTATCCAATTTATATAATAAGTGAAATTCTTCTAACATGGAAACCTTTTATATTTTCTGAAATTAAAGTAACTTCTCTACCAAAAATTTCTTTAAAGTCTTTAGAATTTTTTTTATATTACCACAAATTGTTGAGCAAAATACTTGGAAACCATTTGAATCTTATTTATATGACTTGGTTTTCTGCCCAACCCTCAGCTTCAGACTTTGAAAAATAATTTGAAAGTTTAAAAGTATTTACTGCCTTTAAATAGCAACAAAACATAACAACAGTAGCAAGAGTAACATTTAATTTGGGCTTCACTATGCCAAATACTTTAATAAATGTTTTAAGTAAATTATTTCATTCAATTTTCACAAAATTCTTTTATCCCCATTTCATAAATGAGAAAACTGAAGCTGAGAGACTTGACATGCACAGGACATACAGCTAATTAGTGGTAGAGCAAGGGCCTAACCCTAACTCCTGTTCAGAATGTCAGGTACCTCAAGTACACTTGACCTTTGTATCTACTCTTGTCCTGCTGCCATGCTCACAAAGCTTATGTGACATATTAAAGAAAATTTTAAAACAATAAAAAATAATATCAATATAATAAAAATAATTATAGCTTTTTTCTTAATTTTCCTTAATAAGAATGCTTTTTCTAACAAATATTTAAATGTCTCAGCTCTTTCTTTAGCTAAATTGTTTTTGATGACTCATGACGAATGGTCTCACTGGTGATCTCATCTTTCTAGGAGACGAACTGACACTGTGTGAAACTGAAATTGCTGATGAGGAAGATATCTTTGTATGGAATGGGGTAGAGGTAAAAAAAAAATACTGAAGAAATATTTATGATAATTTTGGATTTTTAAAAAGCCATTGTAAGAAAATTTTATTCACATGTGAAGGCAATTAGATATTAGAACAATGCTGACATGTTCAACAGATGTTAGGTACAGTCAGTGTTGGTTGTGTGTTAAGGAGGTATTTATTGAGCACCTCTGCTATGCCAGGCTGTGTGTCAAATGCTAGGCACAAAGGCAAGTCAGTCAGTCTGTGTCCTTCAGGCATTGCTAGTGTGAGTAATTAGTGTGAACAATTGCACTCTGTGTGCTAGAGTCGGGGTCTGTGTGCAGTGCCTGTGGGAATTCAGAAGGGAGTGAGTTGAGTAGCTGTACCGAGTTAGGGAATGGAGGTGGTTTGGAGGTAAAGAGTGAATTTCTATCTTAAGAGGGCGGCGAAGAGCATCTCAGCCACTCTGTGAACTGGCTGTGATCCATCTGGCTTCATTACTACCACTGATAACTCATAAATTTCTACTGTCAGTCCAGATTTCTCTCCTAAAAAATAAAAAGTGGATAAGAGAAAGTTTCAAAATATAAATCTAAAGTTGTTCTGCTGATACTTAAAAGACATTTGTGAGGATTTAATTTACTTGAAAAATATGAGGATTGTTCTACAATAGTAATCTTTTTCTATGTTATTACGTTGACTTAATTTGGCAAATATAAACTATACTAATGGTTGTCTTGATATGATTGCAGGTTGGTGGAGTCCAGATTCAAACTGGTATTGACTGCGAACCTCTGCTTTTAAATGTTCTTCATCTAGACACAAGCAGTGAAGGAGAAAAGTGTCAGCAGGTGATAGAATCTCCACACGTCTTTCCATCTAATGCAGAAGTGGGCACTGTCCTCACAGCCTTAACAATCCCAGCAGGTGTTGTCTTCATAAACAGTGCTGAGTGTGCAGGTGAAGAGAGCTGGACTGCCATTCCCAAGGAAGACATGAAGAAAACATTCAGAGAACAAGGTCTCAGAAACGGAAGCTCAGTTTTAATTCAGGATTCTAATAATGACAATAACAGGTAACTCACAAAAGAGAGAAAAAGAAAAATTTTTTAAGTCATTTTAATTATAGTATCATCTAGTAGAACTCTAAAGCTTTATTTTAATGATGACTTAAATGTTCTTTTATTTCTAGACATTGTGTTCTAAATATTACATATAGGAATGTTTTAGGTTATGCAACTTAGAGGAAAAAATGTTGTAAAGTCATATTTTGGTAACCATGGTGACGAAATAATATAAGTATCCTTGGTTTTATAGACTAGATATAGTCTAAATTAGTTGGCAAGAAAGCAAAATCCTATCAGATGAATTCTGATTAGCACCAATTATATAACCAAAGCCATGTTCTCACAAAGAAAATTCCTGAAATTTTACTTGAGAGGGGTATTAAAATCATGGGTAAATTGTGTCTGGGTATTTTGTTACTGGAGACCCACAAGACAGTTCAGTTTTTCCGTGTAATTCTTTCTGTGACTCTTGAGAGACGCAGCTGCCCAAATAGGGCAGTTAGTTACCTACGGCCCCCTTGAATCCTGTGTTCACATTCAAAGCTCAGAGGTGCTACATCTCTCTGCTTTTGTCATCTATGTCTGTGACAGGACATTTCTGTAATCAGTGTGCCATAAACTATAACCCTCACATTTCCATAAATTGAAGACTTCGAGTTTCTTGCTATATCAGTGCTGTGAATCTTCTTAGATTGCAGGACCTCTGTATTGTTGGTGACAGTAGTTCTGACACAGAGGAGCAGCGCACTTGTGCACTGTGCTTATTTTGTATTACATTTATCAGTCATTACCTTTTGGACAGAGATTTCCCAGACATGTTTCCTCACCTTGTTTATAAGAAAGTTTGTTATATATTCCTCTATAAAAGGTAATATACATTTTTTAGGACTTGGGAAATAGCATCCCTTCACTGACCATGCAGTGTCAATCACTGTTAGCATCTAGATGGCTTTCCTTTTATTCTGAACTCAAGTTACTGTTTTTTTGTTTTGAAGCCTTTTTCTTTTAAAACATAATAATGATTATTTTGTAGATAAATAGTTGTATCCTGCTCTCTCCCCTTCACCCATATTTGTAGACTCTTTATAAACTTCGTTTGACAGCTACATAGTAATCTATGTTGACATTATAGTTGGCCTCACTTCGCTCCTAGGTGAGGCAGTACCATGTAGTGGGCAAGGGCACGGGCTCTGGGTTTGTTTCCCCACTTTGCCACTTTAACAGTGTGACCCTGGGCAAGTTATTCCATCTTTCTCTGCTCAGTTTCTTCTGTAAAATGGAGATAATAATTAGTACCAACTTCATCAAGTTGAAAGGATTGAAAGAGTTAAGTGCTTACAATGTGTTTGCACATAGTAATTGCTAAATGTCTTCACTGACATGATCATTGTCATTGTCATCATCCAGTTTTTCACTAACATCTTGCACTTCAAACTCTTATATTTAGGATTGCTAACTTAAGGTGGTCTTAGAGTGTAATAAACTGATATAAAGAGTAGAATTGTGTATTAGGGCTCTGATATACACTCCCAAAGAGGACTTCTGCTAGCCCATTCAGTGCTTCTGTGCGAATTAGAAGAAAGGCACTCCTTCCTCAAGACCCTTTACTACTATCTGCGGGAAAATTTTGTTAGAACAAGATACTCTACTCCTAGCTGCTATCGTATAATGAAACTCTATAAGAAATACAAATATACAATGTGTATGATGTATATGACACTCCTTAGATGTGGCACTTTTGTGCAATGTCAATCTGCAAACTAAACACAACTACCTTGTTGTTAAACTAAATCCAAATCCTATGGGGTGGGCTTCTGGCATAGGTACTCTTTTTAAAGCTCCCTGAGTGATTCCAGCGTGCAGGCAGAAGTCAACAACTGATTGTTCAATTACAGCAGTTGTCTGTCAGAAATGTGGCAACAAATTATTCTTATAAATCAAGGAATATTTGGAGTCATTAATATAGAATCCATCTACTGCCTAACATCACCCTAGAAAGATAGCCAACTTTCATAGAGACAACTCAGTAGAACTTGATCGCCTTTAATTAGTCGCATTAAGGGTCACCTGTAGAGTTTTGTAAGTGGAACCTAACAAAAACTGTTACTTTTCTGATCTTTTCTTTTTACCTACAGTTTGTTAACCAAACAAGGGAAATGGACTAGTATAAATGAGATCAACTGGCTCCAAGTTAAAAATTTATGCCAATTAGAATCTGAAGAGAAGCAAGTTAAAGTATCAGCAACAGGTAACACGGTGAGTTGATGATAAATAAAATTTGGCTGACAGTTTTTCAGTTAACAGAATTTTATTTAGAAAGCAATACCTTAACATTTCAGAACAGTTGTTTCAACAGATGTCTAAATCTCTGAAGAAATCAACTTTTTATTTTTTGGCATTTGATTATTGCTTATTTATCTATATTAGTTTTTGGCATATTTCAGAAAAATATGTGCCTTTTTTTTTCCCCCTCCAAAGCCTAGAATTAGAATGTGAGAGTTACTTATTTTGTTAGTTCATGGAATCCTCTGGCTCCCAGAAAACAAAATTCTCTGGCTTCCTTGAAAATGCCATTTTCAAGGCTATTTTCTGTATTTTTTAAAGCAGGTATACAAGTATATGTTTTGGTTTTGTGCTGTGGGTTTTTGTTTTTTAAGTTTATCTTAAGTTGCTCTACCTTATAGTCTCTGTGTATAGAGCCAGCTGCTATCTCTCAAAGACTACAATGCTGGTTATCTTAAATATCATCTCAGGAAACATCTTTTCATATTTATGCAGTTCTGATTTATTAAGTTTTTTTCTGTAACAAGTTAAAAGAAAGTTACTAGAATGTTGTTTTCTTTTATGTAAATATTGTAATTTCTTAAGGTATGTTAGTATTTGTTGATACAGTCAAGGAGGCAGTGTAAGATCAGTGCACTAAAGCTCAGGAGACCTAGTACCCTGGCCCTAAGTGGGAGACTTTGGTGAAGTCCTTTATTCAGTCTGTTTTTTCTTGGTACAATGTGGGGTACTGGTGGAAAGTTAGAATAGATTATCTCTGACATCAGTTTAACCCCTAAATTTCCAAGATTTTATCCCCTAGAGGAAATTAGCTTAAGCTTAAAAAAAAAAAAGAGAAAAAAGAAAATTTAAAATAAAATAATTTAAATAATGCTCTTGAACTAATATTATGCATATTTATATTATTTATGCTTATTGGCCCCAAATTCATCATTCCTAACATAGAGAAATGTGTTTGCCTGAAGTTTATTTTGTTTGCTCTCATCAGGAGGGTTAGTGGTTTGTCAGCTTGTTGCCTTTCCAGCTAGAATTGCTTCTTTAGTTTTCTGTAGGTGTCCTTCCTGTCCCAACTAACATCAATTTGATAAAACTTAAGTATGAGGATCTATTCTAAGTTTTTGCTTTTGACTTTATAAAAGAATTTCAGGGATGGAAAAATTTTTTCAAGTAGGCAAAAACTACTAAATGTCAAGTCATTAATGTCTCAGATAATCTTTGCACACACTAATAATCTTCATTTTCATCTCCTCCCATTGTTTTCAACTTATACACAGTCATTAGTTTATTTCTCTATTTTAGGTGGTGTTTGATATTCGAATTACAGCCATAAAGGAATTAAAATTAATGAAGGAACTAGGTAATCATTTACACTTGCTTTTTGGTCCTTGGTTTAATTTGGTTTTGGTTTTTAATTGAAAAAAATATGGAAGAGTACAAAAAATAATTTAGGGAAAACTCAAGAACCTACCACCCAAAATGGACAAATGTTAACATTTTACCATGTGTTTGTTTTCATTTGAAACATTGCAAATAAAGTCCTTTGTGTCCTCCTTCTCAGACCTATTCTCTCTTCCTCCCCAAATGGGACCAGTGTGCCTGATTGGGGTGTAGTGTGTATCTAGTCCAAGTATTCTTAATGTACTATATATATTATACTTACATATGTGTATATGTATATATTATTTTTTATATTTACATAAATTCTAACATACTGAATATAACTGCAAACTCACTATTCATTTAGCATTAGGTTTTTTTTGACCACTTTATTAAGATATAATTTACATGCTATAAAATTCACTCATTTTAAGTGTATAATTCAGTGATTATCAGTGTATAGAATTGTATAACCATCACCACAATTCAGTTTTAGAATACTTCTATCACTCCAGAAAGATCCCTAGACCTATTTGTATTCCGAGCTCCTGACAACCACTAATCTACTTACTTTCTGTCTCTATAAACTTAATTTTCTGAACATTTCATGTAAATGGAACTGTGTAATATATAGTCTTTGTGTCGAGCTTCTTTCACTTAACATACTATTTTTGAGGTTCACTCATGATTTAGCCTGTATCAATAGCTTGTTCCTTTTTATTGTTGGCTGGTATTTCATTCTATGGATATATCACATTTTGTTTATCATGGACAAACATGAGTGATGGACATTTGAATTGTTTCCACTTTTGGACTTTTATGAGTAATGCTGCTATAAACATTTGCTTATAAGACTTGGTGTGGACATATGTCTTCAGTTCTCTTGGGTAGATATATAAGACTGGAATTGCTAGGTCAAATATGGCAAATTTATGTTTAACTTTATAAGATACTGCCATACTATTTTCTAAAGTGGCTGAACCATTTACGTTGCCACTAGGAATGTATCAGGGTTGCAGTTTCTGTAAGTCCTTGCCAATCTTTGTGATTGTCATTTTGACTATAGCCATTCTACTGAATGTGAATTGGTATCTCATGTGTAAGTTTAGCAAGAACTCAAAATCAGTTTACAGAAATCCACTGTATTTTTATCTACTAGCAACAAAAAAGGGATATTAAGATTAAGAAAACATTTTTAATAGCATAACTTGTCATGAACTTAGGATAAGTTTAACAAAATATATGCAAGACCTGTGCACTAAAAACTAGAAAACATTGCTGTGAGATATTAATAAGACTTGAATAAATGGAGCCATGTACCATGTTCATGGATCAGAAAACACAATAGTTAAGAGGGTAATTCTCCCCAAATTGATTTGTAGATTCAGTGCATTCTTACTCAAAATCTTAGCACTTTTTTCAGAAATTAAGAAGCTGATTCTAAAATTTATATGTAAATGCAAAGAACCTAAAGTAGTTATAATAATTTTGAAAAAAATAAAAACAAAGTTGGAAGAATTACACTATCTGATTTCAAAACTTACTGTAGACAGTGTGTTTTGGCATACAGGTAAACATATGGAGCAGGGGTCAGCAAACTATGGCCTACAGCCTGTTTTTATACAGCCAGTGAACAAAGAATAGTTTTTGCACTTTAAAAAGGCTGGTTAAAGAAGAATGGGCAGCGGAGATCATATGTGGCCCTTGAAGCCTAAAATATTTACAGTTAAACTAAGTAGAGAATCCAGAAATAGGTGCACACATAATCAGTTGACTTTCAGCAAATGTGCCAAGGTATTTCCATGGGGAAAGATAGTGTATTTTCAACAGATAGTGCCGGATCATTTGGATAGCCAAATGTGTAGAAATGAACCCCAAGCTTTGCTTCACATGATGTAAAAAATTAACTCAAAATGGATCATAGTGATAAATGTTAAAACCTAAAACTATAAAATTTCTGGGAGAAAATGTATGAGAAAATCTTTGTTACTTTACCATAAGGAAAGGTTTGTATTTTTATATTTAAAAATATAAAATTGTATTTTAAATTTAAATTTAAATAGAAAAAACTAATAAACTACATCAAAATTTAAAACTTCTGCTCTTCAAAAAGCATTTGAAAAGGCAAGCCACAAACTGGGAGAAAATAATTATAAAACACCTATTTGACAGTGGACTTAAATACAGAATATATAAAACAATTCTTGTAACCTAATCAGAAGGCAAGCAACCGAACCTGAATTGGGAAGATCAAACAGACACTTTACAAACTAAGACCTACCCGTGAATGACCAGTAAGTTTAGGGAAAGGAAAGATGCTCAGTATCATTAGCCATCAAATTAAAACTATAATTACACACTGCCGTGCACCCAATGGAACAGTTAAAATTTAAAATACTGACAAAACCAAGTACTAGTGAAGTTATGGAACAACAGGAACTCCCATATATTGCTGATGGGATTATAAAATAGTAGTCACCTCAGAAAAGTTAGATTGTTTCTTACAAATTTAAACATTCACTTACCAGTTCTACTTCTAAATATTTACTAAAGTTAAAACATATGCCCTTATAAAGACATAAATGTTCATAACCCAAAACTGGAAACAATCCAGATGTCCATGAGCAGGTAAAATGGGTGAGAAAATTGTGGTGTATCCAAACAATAGATACTGTTCACCACTGAAAAGCAATGAACTGCTAGTCCCACCACAAGCAAAACATGGATGAATCTCAGAGTCATTATGCCAAGTGAAAGAAAGTAGATGCAAAGAGAGCACATACTGTGTGATGCCATTCATACAAAATTTCAGAAAAAGAAAATCTCAGCTGTAGTTACAGGAGGCAGATCAAGATTGAAGGGTAAGGGAGTAACTACAAAGTGGCACAGGAGTTTTAGTGGGTGATGCAAATTCTATCTGTTTGCTATTGGTTTCCAGGTGTTTTTATTTGTCAAACTCTATGAACTGAATGTCTTTTATTACAAGTAAGTTATAACTCAATAAAATTCATTAAAAGCCTATGGTTTATTAATAATGAGTGGTTCACTGTCTTCCCCTGTAATTGGTCTCCTTTCTGCTGCTCTGGCTCTCCTCCAAACCATTCTTCATGTAGCAAGTTATCTTCAGTACATGTGATCCTGTCACTCCTCTACTCAAAACCCTTCAGTGCTTTTCCATTGCATTTAGGCTGATTCCCTAACCTAGCCTACAAGAACCTGCATAATCTAACCCCTCTATACCTGTAACCTCAATGAGATCCACTTTTCTGCTTGTTCACAACACACTTCCCATGCTGACTTCTGTGAGTTTCTCAGTGCACAAGCTCTGAGACTTAGTGCTGTGAACTCTCTCCTTTCACTCTTTTTTTTGAGACAGGGTTCCACTCTTGCACAGACTAGAGTACAGTGGCATCATCATTGCTTACTGCCACCAACTTCTAGACTCAAGCAATCCTCCTGCCTCAGCCTCCTACATAGCTGGGACTACAGGCGTGTACCACCATGCCTGACTAATTTTTTTATTTTTTGTAGAAATGGAGTCTCACTCGCTATGTTACCCAGGCTGGTCTCAAACTCCTGGCTTCAAGCAATCCTTCTGCCTCAGCCTCCCAAAGTGCTAGGATTACAGATGTGAGCCACCGTGCCCAACTTCCCTTCACTCTTTATCCATTAACTTCAGTTGTTCATTTGTCTCAGCTGAAATGTTACTTCTCCTTTGACCCGTGACCATGCAATCCCAGTTAATCTCTATGTTGTAGTCTCTTTACACCCTGTACTTTTCCTTCATAGCACTTAGCACTGTAACTGCCTTTTTATTTGTGTCATTAACATCTGCCTCCCCCATTAGACAAGGATCTGTGAGGGCCAGGTCCACACTGCTTTGCTTACTGCTGTATTGCCAGTTTCTAGACAGTGCCTGGCACAGAAGATACACAGTAAGTGCCTGTTGAATGAAGGTGCAAAGATTTTAAGGAGACAGCATTTATAAAGCACCTTTTAAGTTGGGGAACTCTTTTCATAAACTCTTCCAGTTGACAAGAAATTTACATTAGAATTATATGCTAGCTTCATATTACCATAGTATAAGATATTGAACTCAGAAGTAGCAAAAAGAGATTCTTTTATGATCTAATAAAATTAGAACTTCTAAGGCCTATGACATTCTTGCCAGTTCAGAAAGCTCAATCCTCCCTCCCTCTCTACCCCTTAATTTATGTCCTACTTTGCAAGAATTCTGTTTGAACTAAAAATGTGTGCTTCTTCCCACAAAGTAGGAATCTACATGCTCAAAAATAGTGCATGCTGGCCCTAATCCATTTAATAAGCATAAAATCAGCCAACATATTTTAAAGACATGCATTCTGATATGCACAAGGTTTAGTTACCATGGTTTAATTATATAACATCGGTCCCCCAGCAACATGGTTCAAATTTCAGTAACCATGTTAACCATGAGTAACTGAATAAAGTACCCACTTGGCTGCTAGCTGCAGTGCACAGATGACCACATAGATAACAGATGTGCACCATGAGCAGTGACCAGGCACCTCACTTCTTTCAAGTCTGCTGGTGGCTGGTCACTGCATATGCAGCTCACTGCACAGACAGCAAAGCATGCAGTTGTGTTGCCTCCTTTTCTCCAAGCAATGAACCCACATGCCAGTTTACCAGAATGGATAATTGAAACAGAGAATTGGCCAACCAAGAGGAAGGTGCACAAAGAAACAAAGATGTATGGAATTATAAAAATAGCAGCTGCTTGTGGAATTGTTGACACTGTTGTCACTTGAGAGACTCTAGATATGCAGCTGAGGAATTTGATGAAGGTGAACTTACCAACATAAGTGAGGAAAGTGGTGATGAAAAGGATGAAGACATCCCAGCAGAAGTGATGCTGGTAGAAACTTCACATTAAAGGAGCTCTCAAAAATATTTCATGACATTGAACACACAAAATGTAAATTATTGGAAGCTGATCCAAACTTACAAAGAAGTATGACAGTTTGCCAGGGGATAGGAAAAAGCTGTACAACGAGAAGAAAGCAAGGCCTGTTTAAACTACTCTTCATATGTGTTTTACAAAGAAAGCATTTTAATTCTCAAAGTTTCTAGTGTTTTAAATTACAATGTAGGCTGGGCACGGTGGCTCACGCTTGTAATCCTAGCACTTGGGAGGCCGAGGCGGGTGGATAGTTTGAGCTCAGGAGTTCGAGACCAGCCTGAGCAAGAGCGAGACCCCGTCTCTACTAAAAATAGAAAGAAATTATATGGACAACTAAATATATATAGAAAAAATTAGCCGGGCATGGTGGCGCATGCCTGTAGTCCCAGCTACTCGGGAGGCTGAGGCAGTAGGATCGCTTAAGCCCAGGAGTTTGAGGTTGCTGTGAGCTAGGCTGATGCCACGGCACTCACTCTAGCCTGGGCAACAGAGCGAGACTGTCTCAAAAAAAAAAAAAAAAATTACAATGTAAATATTAGCTTTACTATTTTTTTCTTTTCCCAATACGTGTGTAACAGTTTTAAATGTTTTGACAAAAATTTTTAAAACTCATGGAACAATTGTAATTTTTTCCATTAAGATTTCTTTGCAGTTTCAGCTTATATATTTACAGTCTTGCACTACTGTGCAAAGAGCAAAGAGGGCCTGTGCTTGGTTTTGGGGGTATTTTTTTGTTGTTGTTGTTGTTGGGGTTTTTGTTTTTGTTTTGTTTCTGGTTTTTTTTGTTGTTGTTGTTTTGTTTTTTTTAGCTTACTGTAGCTTTTTTTGCTAATTAACACAATAGAGTATCTCTCTTTCATTTTCTTTGTTTGGTGCCCTGACCAGCTTCCTTTTATTCATAGCTGAGAACAGCTGTTTGAGACCTATTGATAGAAACGGGAAGCTGCTTTGCCCAGGTAAGTCTTTCTGGAAGCTTTCAGAAGCTGGCTACACTCATACCCGTCTTCCTTAAGACTTCTGCTTTAAATAATGGCTTCCAATACCTAACATTCTTTAAATAACTTTTAAGAAACTGATTTATAGATGTATTTCCATCCAGGTGTCTTACTCATGTGTTACAGAAAACCTTAACCAGAAACAAACACTTTGGTTTTCTAAATGAAACACCTATCTTTCTGATTATCTGATCCTCATGTTAGTCATGGTTTTGTTCTTATTATATTTTTCTAGCTTTATTTTCAAAGATTTTCTGTTTGTTTTGCTAATTTTATTATGATACCAGTTATGGAATAAAGTCTTTGATTCTCACCTCTGTAACACCTCTTATTGTTAGACTTCATTTAGTTATGTACAAGCCTAATTATTGATGGTAATCACAATCTCTACTTGGAAGAAGCTAGTCCACCGTTCATGGGTCGCTTCAGAATATCTGTCTTTTAGTCCATATTAACAGCAGCTCTTTGAACAAGTCGTTTTTATTGAGTAGGAAACTAGAACTTTCATAGCTTCTGCTTAGCATTGTACAGAGAACAAGAATAAATATGAGAGTACAGAGATAGAAAATCAAGCATAACTATAGTGCGTGCTTTCTTGATATTCTCTATTTTCAAAGAATGACTGATTTTAGCTCATTATTTTGCTTAGAGAGGTAGGAATTAACAGCATTCATCCTGTTATCAAAATTCTTTATAGTGCCAGACTGTTATACTTTGAAGGAAGCAGAATTGAAGATGGGGAGTTCATTGGGCCTGTGTCTTGGAAAAGCACCAACTTCCTCTCAGGTAAAATAAGTTCACCTGTCAGAATAAAATCAACCTTTCCATAACCAGAACGTCTTAATTTTATAATTAGTACCATAAGCACTCCAGTAATAATATTTTTCTCTAAAAATTTTTTTCCTTAAATGATAAATTTTATTTTAGGAATACATCTTTATGGTTCTCTGTGTTTAAATATAAAATATTATGCCAAACCATATTTATAAGGTTCTTTTTCTGTGAAAATTTTGTTGTTAAGAAGGATCTTTAAAGTTGAGTGCCACCACTTTCAACCATTGTATTGCATAAATTCTGAGATGTACCTTCTTTCCTTCACATTTTAATATCTGTGAGATTAGGTTGTATCTTATAGTCGTGGCATTCTGCAGTTATAGCTATGCTGTTTTTTTTTTCTTTTTTAGTGGTACATAAAATAATGAATCTAACAGTAACATTTTAGATTTAATGAAATAAAGTATATTGATTTTGGACTTAATGACTCTGCAATAATATAATAGTCTCCCGGCAGCTTCCCTTTCCCCTTGACTTTATCAGTGTTCATTTTCAATATTGTCAGGTTACCTTGCCAGAAGCCCTGCCTAGTTAATCAACTTATTTCAGTATAAAATTCATAATGATATTCTTATTGTTAATACCCTGTATCAGAGTAATCTGGACTCATATCAGGTTTCCCATGATTTGTGGATTCACTTAATTAGTTTTCCAACTACTTCGCTTTTAATTTGCTTTCCCGTGAACTCTAGCAAATAATAGTGCAAGAAGCTGATAGGAAGGAAAACATGACAAGTGATGTTGAGTTAGAAGAAGCAGGGCTATAAGGAACTGAATTGACAAGAGATTAAATTTACATTTTTCCTTTGGGGTCTCAGGAATTATACGGAATCCCTAGGCAGAATAAAATCATAATCAAGTGGCTCAGAGAAAAAACACAATTAATTTTAACTGTATATTAATTGAAAATTGCTTTAGGGAGTGATTGAGACAGAGATGGAGATCAGAGAAGAAATAGTGTATGTGAGAGAGATTTATTAGTAAAAAACGACGATGAAGCATTTTACATTTGGAGGTAGACAAAATTATTGTTTCAGCTGTAAAATTAAATTACTCAACATGGTCTTATTTTTACATATTTTGAGATTTTTATTAAAGTTTCATGGATCCTTGGCTTTACTTTTACTTTCTTGAAAGTAAATAATACATTTATTGAATTTTTAAATTCAGATTAAATTGCATTCATACTTCTGTCTTGATCTTAGCTGTTCCTGTTTTTTGCAATGGGGAGTGATGTTCAACCTGGTACTGAGATGGAGATCACAGTAGAAGAAACAGTATCTGTGAGAGATGTGAGTAATTTTACTTTTAGGGGCTGTGGGTATTTGGTATGGGGAGCAGTGGTATCCTATGGTAGGATTTGGAGCTCTAAGGCTAGGGTTTATATAATATACTTCAAAGAATTATGTGTACCCACTAAAGGAATAGTTTTGGAAGCTTGAAGAATGGTGAACCAACTGGAATTTTTAAGTAAGATTACTATTTTTTAATTTTCTGATTATCAATATTTATTATAGAAATTTGGAATATGCAGAAATGAATTAAAAAATGAAATCATCCCTCATCCCACCAATATTAACATTTTGGCATATTTTTGTAGTATTTACTTTATATATAAACACATGTATGAATGTTTCTATATATAAGTGTGTATGATAATATAAATGCATAATTATGTTGCTATTATTGAAAACTAGGAGCTTCAGTATTGGAAAACAGAGAGACAGGTAAAATCAGTGTGGTTAAATAAAAACCTGTACTCAAGAATTAGAAGAGTCTGAAGGAGCTGCATATATATATATACATGTGTGTGTGTGTATATATATATATATATATATTTTTTTTTTTTTTTTGAGACAGAGTCTCGCTTTGTTGCCTGGGTTAGAGTGACTGCTGTGGCATCAGCCTAGCTCACAGCAACCTCAAACTCCTGGGCTTAAGCGATCCTACTGCCTCAGCCTCCCGAGTAGCTGGGACTACAGGCATGCGCCACCATGCCTGGCTAATTTTTTTTTTCTATATAGATTTTTAGCTGTCCAAATCATTTCTTTCTATTTTTTGGTAGAGACAGGGTCTCACTCTTGCTCAGGCTGGTCTCGAACTCCTGACCACGAGGGATCCACCCGCCTTGGCCTCCCAGAGTGCTAGGATTACGGGCGTGAGCCACCGCGCCCGGCCAGCTGCATATATTTTTTCTTTAAAAAAATTTTTTTTCTAGCTTGGTCTCCTGATATAGCTTAGAAACAGTAACCAACCTGGTAGCAGCAAGCACCCCTAGCACCTAAATTATGGTTGCTAAATACCTTTTTTTTTTTTACTAAAAGGAACCAGGGCATCTTGGAATAGTGGCTGGTTTTATATCTGGGTCAGGAAATATATAAGATAAGGCCGGAACATTTTGTCATCATAAAAAGCAGTGAAGCTACTAACAAAGACTACTGGAATCATCAAAGAAACTGAGGAGCCCACTAGTCAAATGAGATAATTTGAACATCGGTGAGAATAATAATTACAATTAATTAAAACACATACATAAAATCTATGAGTTCATAATGATCCTAAAAGAAAATATTTATTGGTTACCTATAGCTGATGCTAGGAACCATAAATGGAAAAAATCAAGCATTTATTCTGTTTTTCCTTTGCATGAGAAGTTTTTCCTTATAGACATATTCCAGCTAATAAATGAATAAGGAATTCTAGAACATCACAATTTTTCAACTCCTAATACACCTTTTTTTTTTTTGAGACAGAGTCTCGTTCTGTTGCCCTGGCTAGAGTGCCGTGGTGTCATCCTGGCTCACAGCAACCTCAAACTCCTGGGCTCAAGCAATCCTTCTGTCTCAGCCTCCCGAGTAGCTGGGACTACAGGCATGCGCCACCATGCCCGGCTAATTTTTTCTATATATATTTTTAGTTGTTTTCTTTCTGTTTTTAGTAGAAATGGGGGGGTCTCAATCTTGCTCAGACTGGTCTTGAACTCCTGACCTTGAGCGATCCTCCCACCTCATCCTCCCAGAGTGCTAGGATTATAGGTGTGAGTTACCACGCCTGGCCTCAACTCCTAATAAATTAATGGACCTAGGCAATGATCCTCAAAAGACTGCTAACAACCCAAAAAAAGAACAACACTCAGACATGATAGAAGCTCAGAACAATATGCATGCCATTCTTGAAAAAAGCAAAAAATTGGACCTGAGTCTGATTAAGCTCTAGGTCTAACTACCAATTTATAAGAAATTCAGGAGACATAAGAACGTGTAAAATGCACCACAGGTCTGCAGTCTGCAAAATCCAGATTGGAAAACTCTTCTTCAACAGATAAATCACAGGTGCCAGGGGCAACCTATATGTCGAAAGAGTCTTAAGAGAAATATTAATAGCAACCAATTGCAATGTGTGAACTTTATTTGGACCTTAATTCAAGCCAAAAGAACTTTAGTAATAATTTAAGAGAATGTATAGAAATTTGAATATTAATTGGATATTTGTTGATATTAAGGAATTCCTAATTTTTTTAGATGTCAATCATTTTAGGGTTTTTTTTTTCCAAAGAATCCTTTTATAGATGCATACTAAATATTTACAAATGAAATGATATATCTGCCATTTGCTTCAAAAGAATCTGGGGCAAGGGCAGGGGAGTGAGTGGGACTATTGACAAATAAGACTGGCCACCGCAATACAGGTTGAGCTTCCCTAATCTGAAAATCTAAAATCCAAAATTTGTCGCTTTATTTTTATTTAAAAAATTTTTTTTGATTGAGACATTGTAATTGTATACATTTATGAGGTACAATTTGGTATTTTGGTACGTATATATGTTCTGTAATGATCAAATCAGGATATTTAGCATACCCATCACCTCATGCATTTAACATTCCTTTTGGGTGAGAATATTCAAAAGCCTTTCTTCTAGCTAGGCTGTAACAGTTAACCGTCATCACCCTACCAATGCAATAGAACACCAGAACTAGTCCTCCTATGTAATTATCACTTTGTACTCATCGACTAACCTCTCCTCATCCACCCCTCCTGGCTCCCTTCTGCCGTCTCCAGTAACTGCTATCCTAAATATCAACTCTCTTTTTTTGGTTGAAGATTCCACATATGAGAGAGATCATGTGGTATTTCTGTAGTCTTTCTGTATCTGGCTTACTTCACTTAACTTGATGTCCTCCAGGTTCATTCATTCATGTTGTCACAGGATTTTATTCTTTTTTATGGCTGAACACTACTCTGTTGTGTATATATACCACATTTTCTTTACCCGCTCAGTTGTTGTCTGACACTTAGGTTGATTCCATATCTTGGCTATTGTAAATAATGCTTCAGTAAACATGGAAGTGCAGACATCTCTTGGACATACTGATTTCCTTTGGAAATATACTCAGTAGTGGGAGTGCTGGATCATATGGTAGTTCTAGTTTTAATTTTTTGAGGAACCTCCATACTGCTTTCCATCATGGCTGTACTAATTTACGATCCCACCCACAGTGTGTGGTAAGTGTTCCCTTTTCACCACAACCTTGCCAAGCTTGTTTCCTTTTGTCTTTTTGATAATGCCATTCTAACTGAGTAAAGTGGTATGTCATTGAGTTTTTGATTTGCATTTCCCTAATGATTAGTGATGTTGAGCGTTTTTTTTCGTGTACCTGAGAGCCATTTGTATATCTTCTTTTGAGAAATGTCTAGTAAGGTTTTTTGCCCATTTTTTAATTGTGTTGTTTATTTTTTTGCTGTTAAGTTCCTTATAGATTCTGGATATTAACCCTTTGTCAGATATATAGTTTACAAATTATTTTTTCCCATTTTGTAGGTTGTGTCTTCACTCTGTTAGTTGTTTCCTTTGTTGTGCAAAAGTTTTTTAGTCTGATGTAATCTCATTTGTCTATATTTGCTTTTGTTGCCTGTACTTTTGAGGTCTTATTTTAAAAATTCTTGCCCAGCCCAATGTCATAAAGTACTTCCCCTATGTTTTCTTCTAGTAGTTTCATTGTTTCAGGTCTTACATGTAAGTCTTCAATCCATTTTGAGTTGATTTTTGTATATAGTGGAAATTAGGGTGAAACCACCCTTCAATAACGGGATACAAGGTGAGAACTGTGGTAAGGGCCCACCTAAAAATAATGATAATAATTAGTAACTGTCCCCCTGTAATTGCCACTCCAGAGCCATGCAGCTAGTGGCCATAAAGATTCTTAACTTCTCCCCATAGCTGGTGTCAATAAAGGTTCTTAACTTTCTCTGTGGTTAATATCACCTTTTCAAAACCTAAAGATAGATTTTAAGATATATTCCAGGCCCCATATTCCAGTGGATCAACTGGCCCACCCAGACCACCGGCCCATACCAAGAAATTGACTTAACTAGAATTGCAACCCCAGGGACTAGAGCAACACAAGAAGATGATTTCTATATCCTATAATTTTGCCCCAATTAACAAACCTAACTGCCTAATCCCTTGCCTATCAAAGTACCCTCAAAAACCCTGTCTTCGGCCAGGCGCGGTGGCTCACACCTGTAATCCTAGCACTCTGGGAGGCCAAGGCGGGTGGATAGTTTGAGCTCAGGAGTTCAAGAGCAGCCTGAGCAAGAGCGAGACCCCGTCTCTACTAAAAATAGAAAGAAATTATCTGGCCAACTAAAATATATATATATATATAAAAAAAAAAATTAGCCAGGCATGGTGGTGCATGCCTGTAGTCCCAGCTACTCGGAGGCTGAGGCAGTAGGATTGCTTAAGCCCAGGAGTGTGAGGTTGCTGTGAGCTAGGCTGATGCCATGGCCCTCATTCTAGCCAGGGCGACAAAGCAACACTCTGTCTCAAAAAAAAAAAAAAAAAAAAAAAAAAAACCCTGTCTTCCAAATTCTCAGGGAGACAGATTTGAGAAATTTCTCCCATCTCCCTGCTTAGCGCTATGCAGAATAAAGACACTTTCTCTGCCATAAAACCTGCTGACTCCGCGTATTGGCTTCTTGGGCAGCAGTCAAATGAACCTGGCTAAGTGGTAACAAGGGGGTCTAATCTCATTCTTCTGCATGTGGATATGTAATTTTCCTAGCACCATTTGTTGAAGAGACTTAGCTTTTCCCCAGTGTGTATTCTTGGTACATTCCTTGAAAATCAGTTGATTGTAAGTACGTGAATTTATTTCTGGGCTCTCTATTCTGTTGCATTGGTCTGTATGTCTGTTTTTATGCCAGGGCCTTGCTGTTTTAGTTACTGTAGCTTTGTAGTATATTTTGAAGTCTCAGGTAGCATGAAACCTCCAGCTTTATTCTTTTTGCTTAGGATTGCCTTGGCTATTTGAAGTCTTTTGTGGTTCCATACGAATTTTGAATTGTTTTTTCTATTTCTGTGAAAAATGTCCTTGGTATTTTGATGTGGATTGCATTAAATTTGTAGATAGCTTTGGATAGTACAGCTGTTTTAACAATATTAATTTTTTCAATCCATGAACATAGGTTATATCTTTTCATTATTTGTGTCCTCTTCAATTTCTTTCATCAGTGTATAGTTTTCAGTGTAGATCCTTCACCTCTTTGGTTAAGTTTATTCCTAGGTATCTTATGTCTTTGGTAGCTATTTTAAATGGAATTGTTTTCTTGATTTCTTTTTCAGATAGTTCATTGTTAGCACATAGAAATGCTACTGATTTTTGTATGTTGATTTTTTTGTCCTGCAACTTTACTGAGTTTTATTAGTCTTAACAGGTTTTTGGTGACATCTTTAGAGTTTTCTATATATAAGATCATACCGTCTGCAAACCAGGACAATTTGACTTCTTCCTTTCCAGGATGGATACCTTTTATTTCGTTCTCTTGCTAATTGCTCTGGCTAACACTACCAGTACTATTAATATGTTGAATAGGAACAGCAGAAGTGGTGAACTTGTCTTGTTCTTGATCTCAGAGGAAAAACTTTCAGCTATTGACCTGTAGTTTTCTTTTTTTGTTGTGTTCATGTGTGGTTTTAGAACCAAGGTAATGCTGCCCTCATAAAATGAGTTTGGAAGTACTCCCTCTTCTTCAGTTTTCTGGAATAGTGTGAGGAGAATTGGTATTACATCTTCTTTAAATGTTTGGTAGAATCCAGGATTGAAGCTTCAGGTCCTGAACATTTCTTTGATGGAAGAATTTTTATCACTGATTCGATTTTCTTACTCGTTATTGTTCTGTTCAGATTTTCTGTTTCTTTATAATTTAATCTTGGTAGGTTGTATGCGTCCAGGAATTTACCCATTTCTTCTGTTTTTTAATGTGTAGGCATATAGTTCATAATAACCTCCTGTGATCCTTTATATTTCTTTGGTATGAGCTGTAATGTCTGCTTTTTCATCTCTGAGTTTATTTACTTGAGTCTTCTCTCTTTTTTTCTACTCTAAAGGTTTGTCGATTTTGTTCATCTTTTAAAAAAACTAACTTTGTTGATGTTCTGAATTGCTCTTTTAGCCCCTGTTTTGTTTATTTCTGCTGTGAGCTTTATTATTTCCTTCCTTCTACCACTTTTGGATTTGGTTTGTTCTTGTTTTTCTAGTTCCTGGAGGCACATGGTTAGGTTGTTTATTGGAAATCTTTCTTCATTTTTGATGTGGCATTTACTGTTCTGAACGTCCCTCTTAGAACTGCTTTTTCTGTATCCCATAGGTTTTGGTATGATATGTTTCCATTCTTCTAGTCCCAAGAAATTTTTAAATTTCCCTTTTAATTTCTTCATTGACCCTGTTGGTTATTTAGGATTAGGTTGTTTAATTTCCATATATTTGTATGTTTTTTTGAAGTTTTTCTCATTGTTGATTTCTAGTTTTATACTGATGTGGTCAGAGAATATATTGGGTATGATCTCTGTCTTAAATTTGTTAAGACTGGTTTTGTGGCCTCACGTATGATCTATTCTGGAGGATGTTGCCTGTGCAGTTGGTAAGAATGTGTATCCTGCACCTATTGGATGGAGTGTGCTCCATTTGATCTGTGGTGCAGTTAAATCCAATGTTTCTTTGTTTGTTTTCTATCTCAGTGATCTGTCCATTATTGAAAGTGGGGTGTTAAAGTACCCTCCATTATTGTATTGCAGTCATTCTCTCCCTTTAGATCTAATAATATTTGCTCTATATATTTGGGTGCTCTGGTATTGGTTACATATATATTTATAATTGTTATATACTCTTGTTTAATCGATCCCATTATCATTATATAATGACCTTCTTTGTCTCTTTTTATAATTTTTAACTTAAAGTCTATTTTATCTCATATAAATATGGCTACTTTTGGTTTCCATTTGCATGGAATATTTTTTTCATCCTTTCAGTCTGTCTGTCTTTAATGGTGAGATGATTCTCTTTTAGGCAACATATAGTTGGGTCTTTTTTTTTTATCCATTCAGCCACTCTATATCTTTTTATTGGCAAATTTAACCCATTTACATTCAAGGTTATTACTGATAGGAAAAGACTTACTCCTACCATTTTGTTTGTTGTTGTCTGGTTGTTTTGTAGATCCTTTGTTCATTTCTTCCTCTCTTGTTGTTTACTCCTGTGGTTTGGTGGCCTTCTGTGGTGGTAAGCTTTGTTTTCTTTCTTTTTCTTGTTTGTGTATCTGTTGTAATTTCTTTCTCTGTGGTTACCGTGGGAATAACATAAACAGTTTTGTGGTTATAATAGACTATTTTAAGCTTAACTTTTGTTATAATAGACTATTTAATAGCTTAACTTTTGTCACATAAAAACACTAAACTTTTTTCCCTCTCCCCCACAATTTACATTTTTGTTGCCTTAATTTACATCTTTATCTGTTGTGTGTTACTTAGCTACTAATTGTAGCTATTGTTGTTTTTGACTGTTTTGACTTTAAACCTTCCTACTAGAGGATTGATAGAATACTCCAGTGCTGTAATGGTGCTATGTAAATCTAAGTATGATTATGAATTTATTTATACTGGTGAGTTTTATGCTTTTATGTGTTTTTATGATAGTAATTATCATCCTTTTGTTTCCAGTTGTAGCACTCCCTTAAGCATTTCTTGTAAGGCTGGTCTAGTGGTGATAAATTCCTTTAGCTTTTTCTTGTCTGGGAAGGTCTTCATTTCTCCTTCATTTCTGAAAGACAGCTTTGCTGGCTATGGTATTCTTGGCCAACAGTTTTTGTTTGTTTTTCTTTCAGCACTTTGACTGTATCATCCCATTCTCTCCTGGCCTACAAAGTTGCTGCTAAGAAATCTGCTAATAGTCTCTATTGGAGATTCCCTTCTATGTGACTTGACATTTTTCTCTTGTAGCTTTTAGAATTCTTTGTCCTTGTCTTTTGATTATAGAATGCCTCAAAGAAGATCTTTTTGAGTTGAATCTAGTTGGGCACCTTTGAGCTTCCTAGATCTGGATGTCCACATCATTCCCAAGACTTGAGAAACTTTCAGCTGTTATTTCAATAAATAGGTTTTCTTTGTCCATTTATTCTCCCTCCTCCACTACTATAATGTGAAATTTGTTCATTTAATAGTGTCCCATAGGTTCTGTAGGCTTTCTTAATTTCTTCTTATTGTTATTTCTTTTTATTCCTCTGACTGGGTTATTTCAAAAGACCTTTCCTCAAGTTCAGAAAGTCTTTCTTCTCCTTGATCTAGTCTGTTGTTGAAGCTCTCAATTGTGTTTTTTATTTCATGCATTAAATTATTCCACTCCAGGATTTCTGTTCGGTTCTTTTTTATGGTATTGATCTCTTTGTTGAATTTCTCATTCAGATCATGAATTGTTTTTCTGATTTTGGTAAATTATTTGTATGTATTTTCTTGTCTCACTGAGTTTCCTTAAGATCATTATTTTATTTTGATTCCCTTTTTAGGCATTTCATAAATATCCTTTTCTTTGAGGTCTATTACTGGAGACTTATTTTGTTACTCTGAGGGTATCATGTTTCCTTGTTTTTTCATGTTTCTTTTGTCCCTAAATTGATACCTGCACATCTAGTGGAACAGTTACTTTTTCTAATTTTTTAGAATAGCTTTCACAGGGAAAGGCTTTTTCTTGTAGATGAGTCCTAGGCTGTTAGCTGGGAATGGTGTGTTGGCTTTGTTTCTGGGTGTACTCAGTAGCATGATCTCCATACAGTCTTCAGCTATAATCTTCATCAGTTATGTTTGCTGTTACCTCAGTGGCCTAGTCTGTGGGTGATGAAGGTGGTATGGTTTTGCTGGAGGCGGAGGTGCCAGGTTGTTTGTTGGGCAAAGAACACATGAGCACGACTGTGTGTTGGTCTCTCTGGGGGCAGAGGGGTGCTGCCGCACTGGCTGTCAGGCTAGGCATGGGCACATGTGGGCCAGACAACTATAGTGCTCTCTCTGGGGAAGCAGAGCTGCCACTAGGTCATAAAACTTTTTTAGCACTTTTTGACTTTTTGACATGACACTGAAAATGTTCATTGGAGCATTTCACATTTTGGATTTTCAGATTAGGGATGTTCAGCTGGTAAGTATAATACAAATATTCCAAAATCCAAAAAAAAAATCCAAAATCCAAATCACTTCTGGTCTTAAGCATTTCAGATAAGGGATACTCAACCTGTAATTGAGACTGGGTGATAAGTACTTGAGGATCAGTTTACTTTTGTCTGTATGTGTTTGAAATTTTCCATGATAAAACATTTTTTTACTCTTTGTTATTACATGCTATACATATTTTCCAATTTTTCATTGGCCTTTTAACTTTAATTTTTTAATTTCAAAGAAAGAAACCACAAAACTTTTCAAAAAAGTGATTTATATATTCCCTTGTCTGTACTCTCTCAAACCCCTTGTAGGCAAACTTGTACCTTGGTATGCCACTGTAACAGCTCATATCAAGGTCATCAGTGGCCTCCATGTTGCTGTGTCCTGTGAGCAGTTTTTCCTGTTCATCTTATTTGCTCTATCAACAGCATTCAGCATAGTTAATGACTCTATTTTTTGAAATACTTTTGTCACTTGGCTCCAGAAGACTACAACTCTTCAGGTTTTCCTTCCACCCCACTGGTGTACCCCTTCTCAGTTTGCCATTGCCTCCTTTTCTCTCTACCTTTTGAGCATTCTGCTTCCCAGTTCTGACACTGGACCTAGTTCCAGAACTCCATACTTAAACTGGATCTCACCCCAGAACTTCCACCTGTCATTTAATTGTCTAATTAGTTGTTCCACCCGAGAACACATCTACAGCAGAACTCCTGTTCTTCTCCCTGAAACACATCCCACTCACAGTTTTCTCTTCTTCCATTAACGGCAGCTCCATTTTTCTCCTTGCTCAAGCCAAATACCTTGAAAGTGTCCTTGATTTTTCTCTTTCTTACTCCATGTCCAGTTTTGCAGGAAATTGTTTTGGTTCTATCATTAAAATGTATCTAGGATCTCACCTTATCTCATTCCCTCCACTGCTACCATCCTGTCAAACCCATCATCATCTCTCATCTGGAGTATTTCAGCATCTTCCTACCTGATCTCCCTCCTTACAGCCTTGGATTTCCCAGAGTCTGTTCTTACAAAGATGTTGAGTGATCTTTAAAAATGTAAGTGAGATTAGTCAGTCCTATACTCAACAGTCCTCCTATGGTTTCCCAGAAGAAGAGCTGAAGCCTTGAATGACTTCACAAGGGCCTATGTAATCTGGCCCCCTGGTACTGTTTGTTTTGTTTTCACACCTCCAACTATTTCCCTCTCTCAGTCACTCTGTTCCAGTCACTGGCCTCCTTGCTGTTTTTGATCTGATAACATGCACACATCCCCCATCCTTGCTGTTCTTGAAACAAAGCCTTTAAGCTGGCTGTTTCCCCTACTTAGAACACAATTAAGTTGAATAGTCCATTGTTTGTTTTTCTTAAATAATGAAAGCCTTTGAGACTGCAGTTTTCTTTGAATACAGCTTTGGTCCCATTCCCCATATTTTATTAATAATACATTATGTTCTCATCTCCATCATTTTCCAAACAATCTATAATTGTACTTTATAGCCTTCTTTAATTTTATTTTTAATCATATAAGTGAGCATAGATTTATTCTCACTTTTTAAACTGCCTCCTTGGTCACACCCTATTCTAGACCCTTCTCTAGAAGTCACTGTGGCAGTCAGTTGCTATAATCTTGTCCATCTCAGTAGCCCATGTGTGCTTTCAGACCTTTGCTGTGCTCCTATCAGAAGGTGCCTGAGAGTGTACGTATAGAAACAAAGAGCTTGATTTGTTTGTGTGGTTTCTTTTAAATCATAAATGAGATCAGGCTGCATGTATTGTACTAGAACTTTACATTTCACTTGAAATAGTTTAAAGATCTTTTAAGACCAGTACATTTAAATCTATATTATTCTTTGAACTGCTTTAAGAAACTTCCTGGTTTTTTAAAACATTCCCCCATTAATGGCTATTTTGATTGTTTGCCATTTTTCTCTTTGTACAAACAGTGTAGCAGTGACTATCCTTACTTTTGCTCCCTGTTGCTCTAGTGTAGTAGAAATTAATTTTTTTTTTTTGAGACATTGTCCTGTTCTGTCACCCCAGCTAGAGTGCAGTGGCCTGCCTCATCATAGCTTACTGCAACCTCAAACTCCTGGGCTCAAGCAATCCTCCTGCCTCAGCCTCCCAAGTAGCTGGGACTATAGACATGCACCACCATGCCCGGCCAATTTTTTCTATTTTTAGTAGAGACAGGGTCTTGCTCTTGCTCAGGCTGGTCTCGAAGTCCTGAGCTCACGTGATCCTTCTGCCTTGACCTCCCAGAGTGCTAGGATTTCAGGTTTGAGCCACTGCGCCCAGAGAAATTTAATTTTACTTTTTGCCCAAGATTTATTTAGAAATGTTTTTCCCTCAAAAAGGTGAATGTTTTAATTACTATTTTTGTTTTACTTAAAGTTTTGTTAATATTGTCTCATTTTTGCATTGTGACATGAGATCACAGCTTGCACAATTCTTCTGTGTGAGTTCTTCTATGATCAGTTGTGTTTGATGAATGCTAAATAAAGGCTAATTTCCTTTTATAGGATTCAGAGTTTAATGCATGTCTATGAAATCAGCCTAATTAATCATATCTGGTTAAATACACACAATTAATCCTCATAGGAAGAAAGTCATGGTTCAGACCTGAAAGTTAGTGAATGAAACTTTGAACTAAGTCCTGGTTGCAAACACTAGAAACTGTTGTGGTTTTTATTCCCCTCCTGAATGGGCCCCACCCAGCTCTAAGAAAGGAAAGCTGACTGGCGTATCATTTTCTTAACTGTCTATATCTTTATTCAACAATTATTAAATACAGTTGGACTTAAATAGGTCCAGCGTCCACAAAGAGTATTTCTTCTAGAACTATAACTCAGAAATGGAAAACTAACATTGGACATATTTTTTTTTTACAGTGTTTAAAGATAATGCTGGAAAAATCTGGCCTACCTGGTAAGCTGTTTACCACAAAGATATAATCTTATCTGCAGCCTTTACTTAAAATTAATTATCTATAAGCCTAATGAAAACTTTTCAAATTTTTCCCCCTCCAGGACTGTGGGGAAAACTTTTTACAGGATTGTGGAGGGGAAAAAAGTAATGAGTATTTCTGTATATACATAATAAATTCTCCTGGTTTAAAGGTACAAGATAAATAAAGCGAAGATCTGTAGCACTTGGAATCACTCAGGTCTTTTATCACTTCACTCATTTATTTTTTGAATCTCACTGATTCAGAATTTCAGTGCATTAGGAATGTAATATGAATGAAAAAAATAAATCCAGGATAACTTGAAGTAGCTTTCTGGATCATGTCAGTAAGCTAGATGAGGCACCATTCTGCTTTCAGTAGAATACTGTGCTGTTCTCAAACTTCATGACAGTGGAAGCCTATGGCTTTGTTATCTGGAAAGGAAGTTAACATGCTCTGGGTACAAGGTGTTCTTCTAGAAGTGTACATGCAGTGTCTCATTTAATCTTGACAGCAGTCCCACCGTGCAGGGGTTACCACCCATTCCCATTTTACAGACAAAGAAACAAGGGCTGAGAAAGGTTAAATGGCTTACCCAGAGTTACATGGCAAGTAGCCAGGTCTCTCTGCTTTCAGAACCTGAGTTCTTTCCACCCTGGGATACTGTCAAATAATAGTGTTCACTTTTAACTTACTGGTGATTTTTTTAAGGTACTTAAATTTAAAAATTATTATAAATATTACTGTACTTAAAACTAGAACTAATGACAAAGAGGATCTGCAAAGAAGAGTATTTGCATTCACAAACTGTGGCCTGTGGACATAAATATGAGACCTATGTTTATTCCTATCAGATGTTTTTGGTAGGTGGGGGGAGTTTTGGGTTTATAAACATTGCTATTATTTTTAATAACTAAGATTTCTAACTTTTGCTAGGGTTTGATATTCATTTATCTATAAGGGCCATCCTGACAAACTCTTAGAACATATTCTGATTTTATTTTTATCTTGATTTTAATTCCTTTATAGGAGATACATGGCATTTGCGAAAAATGGATTGGTGCTATGAAGCTGGGGAGCCTTTATATGAAGAAGTAAGATTATGTTTACACATTTTACTCTTAAAATGATTGAATGTATTTTGTGTTTCATGTATTCCTTCTCTTATTTCCTCTATTTCATGAGAACATGTCCCTGGGAGGAGTAGTTCATTAGAAGGCAGAGAACTTCAGAGAATAAACATTTGAACTAAGGAAAGAATTTGAAGATACATTCTGAATTTTTGACCCCTGAATATTTTAATCTCAGAGTTTCTCTAAGTTAATGATGGTAGAATTCATCTTACCAAGCAATCACTTAGGCTCTGGTGCAAACTCTAGATCCAGTCGAACTCTTAAGGTAGCCTTAGGAATAATTTTATCACAGGGTAGTTGGGATCTGGTTAGTCTTCTTATTGTTGGTTCAGCTAGCATCAAACCATCTAACCTCCCAGTCTAAACCCATGGCCTTAGAAGTAGACCCAAAGTGAAGCTTTGTGAGAAAGCTTGGATAGTTGTAGTCAGCTGCCCTTTTCCCCTGTCTTTACCTGCCTGCTTTCTGTTCAGTAAGACAGTGGCATTGAATGTCAACAAAAGGTTGATTTAAGCAAGTGTGCTGGGGCCTTCCCTTGGAATACTCTGTGCTGTCTGGCAGTCAGTAATTCAACAGAAACAGGCTCCTTTTGAGCCTTGACTCAAGGAGTTTGCCTGTGACAAGAGGTGAACCTCAAAGAATCTTCAGACCATATAGTGTGGCTGTCAGAAGAATACATTATCTCAAATCCCTTCAGCATTTTCTTCTCTAATTCCCAAGTCCATATCAAACAACTCATCTAAAAGCAAACTCATTACCCTCAAAATTGGCTTCTCTTGCCAGATTTGCCATCTGTTTTTCCCACCCTAATCTTTCTCACTAAAACACAGCCTACTCTGCTTACCTTTGGTTCTTCATGTCTCCTTTCTGCTCCAAAGGCCTGTCAGCTTTTCCACTCCTTTCCTGGCCATTCCCACTGCTGAACTCTGAGTTCAAGCCGCCTTTTGCCCCTTACCTAAATTACCACATCGGCTTCCCCTGGGCACAGGTGATTCCCACGTCAGTATGTCATGCTTGGAGCAGCCAAACTGGTCTTTAAAAAAACCTCAGAAATCTTGCCTGGCTCCTTTATTTCTACTCCACATCCCTTGGGTTTGCAGCTACGCTTCCAGTCCAGCTTTATTTCCTGCTGCTCTCCCACTGGTACTTCCCATTCTAGTCAGTCTAGTCTCTTAACTCTTTACAAAACAAGCCATATATACTGTCAACCTTGACTTTGCCCCTGTTCTTTTTTTTTCATGAGAAATTTCTTCTCTTATTTCCTCTAGATTTCTAAATCCAACCTATCTTTTTAGGCTTAACTAAAATTTCATCTTCCATAAATCAGTCTCTCATCATTTCTCATCTCATCCATCTCCCTTTCCTCAGATCTTTTATGATATTTACATCTTAAACCCCACAATTTAATATATAATGCTGTACTGCTAGTCTTAGCTAATTTCCTATGTCTTCAATATCTGCTTTATTATTCATTTATTTCTTGAAAAGGTAATAGAGGCATAGGGTTAAAAAAAGGTCCAATGCTCTGTTTGTTCCTTTCAGAAGTCATAAGTGACAAAAAAGAATTTCTGTATTCCCAGGATGCAACACTGAAAGAACTTATGATATCTTCTGGAGATACTTTGCTTTTAATGGAAGGAAAACTTCCTCCTCTGGTAAGATTTTGCTTCTGAATAGACATTTTGTAAGTAGTAGTTACTGTTTTCTGATTACAAAGATGATGTATTCTCATTGTGGGAAAATGGAGAAATACAGACAATCAAAAGAGAGTATCTAAGTCCTACCAATAGATATATTTTCTTCCTATAAATATTTTTAAACAAAATTAAAATCGTATATAAAATTTTATTTTCTACTTTTTACATTTAACATCTTAATTGATCATAAAATTCAAAAATAATCATTATATCCAAGGTAATGATTTATCACAGTTTAATTCACCTATATCCCCATTGTTGGAAATTTAGTTTGTTTTTATAAATAGTAAATAGTACTTAAGTATAAATCCTTCTTAAAGTTCCAAAGGTAGAATTACCGAGTCAAAAGTCATTAACTTTTTAAAGACCTGATGCTAAACATTGCCAAACTGTTTTCCCAACAAGTTGTACCAAATTTACAGTCCTATCCAGCAGTATATGAAAGGGCTCATTTCACTACTCTTTCATGAACATTGCATATTACTATATTTTAAAACCAATATTTATTCTTTCTTTTAAATGTGGATATCTATAAAGATCAAAGAAAAAAAGTGGCCCAAAATTCCAGTACTCAGGTAACCACTTGCAAGGATATGATTAGAAAATTCAGACAGCACAGAAAGTTATGAAACAAAAAGCAAAAGTCACTCCTACATCTTTCTCTCTAGAGAGAACGACAGTTAACTTATTTTTCCTTGTATTTATCTCTTAGAAAAATATTACTTCACTTGTATGCTGAAGGTAAATATGTGAATGTCCTTTTAAAAGTTTAGATAAAGAGATCATATTCTCCACATTGTTATATACCTGTTTTGCTGTTTGATTTTATTCACTTACTATATCTTGGGGATCTCCTCTCACAGACCACATGCTGCACATACAGACCTCCTACTGTTTACCTTTTCATGACTTCATAGAATTCTATTGTATTTTGTAAAGTGATCTTTAAAGTTAATTTTTGAATAAGTAATACTCATGATACCAAATTCCAAGTATATAAAAAGCTGGGCCAGGAAAAGTACACATCCCTCCTTCTATCCTTGACCCCCAACTACCAGCATACTCTCCCCATGGAAAACTGGTATCTTCTGTCTCCTTCCAGAGGTCTGTACTTTTTATTTTACACATATGCACATGCTCGTGTTTGTGTATGTGTATATACATAGCATATATGGCCACACACACACACACACATATATTCCCTTTTCTTTGCACAAAAGATGATATGCTAGACACCCTATTCTGTACCTGGGTTTTCTCATTAATATTTTATCTCCCAAGCATATGCTGTGTGTCAGGACATATAAAGCTATTTCATTCTATCTAGTAGGTACATAATATTCCACAATATACAGATACTATAATTTAGCAACCAGTCTCTTTTTGAAGAATATGTAGGTTGTTTCCCATCTTTTACTGATGTAATATAAAAACCGTATATGTGCCATTTTGTGTGTATATGAGTAGATCTATAGGATAAATTCCTGGAACTGAAATTGCTTGGTCAAAAGTACCGAGCTATGGTTATGGCCTACTATAATGTAACCACTCTTCTAAAAAGGGACTTTGAGGTTAGGTCATGGGTTTGCTCCCATAACCAATTTGCATGAATGTCTTTGCATCCATGGCTTTCTGTAATACACTAGTGTATCAGAAGGTAAATTCCTAAATGTGGAATGGCTAGGTCAAAGGACTTGCACATTTTAAATTTTGAGAGATGTGGCCAAATTACTCTCTGAAAACTTCGCAGCAGTGTATATTCCTGCCACCAACTTACAAGAGTCCAAGTTTACTCATACTTTTACCAACATAGAATGTTATTAGACTTCCTGGTTTTTGACAGTCTACCAGGTGAAAAAAATGGAATTCTGTTGTTACATTTATTTAACTGAATGGAGGTTGAGTATTTATTAATCTTCCCCAGTGTGATAACTGAAAAATATTCTAATGTGCATTTCTTCAACTATATATTTAAAATATTTTACATGATTATTTTTCACATTCTTATTTTCTGTTGTTGGAAATTGAGCACGGTAACAATAACATCTTTACTCTCTTAACAAAGCTATCAAGGTCCTTTACTAACAAAAAAAAGAGATGGGAATAACTAGCTAAATTAGTAAAACTGAAGTTACAGGGTATGTATAAAGCAATGGGTTTATTTCATGTGGTTTGTATATAGGAGTCCAACTTAGATCAATAGGCTCTTGCTTCTTTATAATAAATGGAATTGCCGTGACTGGTGTATTGTGCCAGCAGTGCTCTGTGGTGCCTAGAAATATTGGTGCAGTGTTTCAGGCAAATGTTTTATTACTGTTTATGTCTCTCATTTATTTTTCTACTAAGATACTTCTAAGCAAAGAACATATTTAGTCCAGTAACCCCAAAGTCTGATTTTAAATTGTTGATTACAAGAACAATAAACAAGTATAACTTATGACAGTTAATAAATCTAACAGGAAAAATAGTAAATTCAAGAATATTTTATGCCATCAAGACAACTTCTCTCTATGGGAGTAAAAGTGGAGGTTCATTTAATCACCTCATTAAAAATGCTTCATTCTTCAGGGTTTCCTGATGGTGCCCATCTGGTGGTACCAGCCTCGGGGTCCCTCAGGACACTGGGAGAGCCATCGGGACCAGACCAGCAGTACTCTTTCTCACGGCAGCGTGTGCAGAGCTGCTTCCACCCAAGGTGAGGACAGAAAGGAATTTCAGCTGCCAGATTGTCATAAAGAAAAGTAAAATGACTGCTTCTGCTCTGAGGCAACTGAAATATTTATTTTAAAAATGTAAGGTTGGAAATTAAAACCTGTTTCTAAGGTAAGTCATTTGATAGTAATAACACTATCCTATTTTTATACAGTGCTTTGTAACCTCTGTAAAACACTATATATCTTATTGTTTATTATTATATCAATCTATTCTTCTTTTTCAAAGATCTTTTATGTCATCTGGCCAGATCCTCAGGGCAGTAGCAGCCCCATTTATTATCCTGTACCAGGGTACTGAGGCTTCAACCAATTCCACTAACCTCACTGCAGCCACGGGGCAGAGACCAAGGCAGGAGTCCCCATCCTGCACATCTCCTGGTCTTTCTGCCTCAACCCCCCAAACCCTCAGGAACTGCTAGGGAATCTTTTCAATGACTTCTGAGAAGAAATATAAACAGAGTACAAACATGTTGTCTTACTCAAAATTCAGTATACACATCACAATGGGCAGAAGTTGCTAGAAGTGAGATGAATTTCCCTTGTATAATACAAAGAGTTCTACTTCATTATAAAGAAAACACAATTTAATCTCTTTTGTATTCATAACTGTAGATGAAAAGAATATATTTTTAGTAGGCCCAACGTGTTAGCTATATGTTTTCTTTTTATCATGTTATACTTAATTATCTTTTCTGTTGCCTTGGAGTATTATATACTTACATTTCTTTTCATCGTTTAAACCTCAGTAATGGAATTAATATAAATGAGTCAAATCCTATCTCCTTATTCTTTGAAGTTTGGATTATATGTGTAGAGTTATAAAATATGTTGAATCAGCTATGAAATTAGCTAAAGTTATTTTGTTGTTGGGTTATATTAGTTCATGTTAATTCTTAAAAATGTTTTAGTGATAGAATACTAGTTACATATCAGATTTTAAAAGCATTTTAATCAGTATTTTCTCCATGAAAGTTAAGAAGAAGGTTCATTTTTGGTAGCATTTCTATATTATAACAAATGGGAAATACAGTTATGTGTAGCTTAACCATGGGGATACATTCTGTAAAATGTGTAGTTAGGTGATTTCCTCATTGTGCAGACATTACAGAGTGCACTTACACAGACCCACGTGGTCTAGCCTGCTACACGCCTAGCTGTGTGGTCCAGCCTATTACTTCTGGGCTACAGACCTTTACAGCATGTTACTATACTGAATACTGTAGTTAGCTGTAACACAGTGGTTAGTATTTGTGTATCTAAACATATCTAAACATAGAAAAGGACAGTAAAAATACAGTATTATAATCTTATGAGACCACCGTCATATATGCAGTCCATCTTTGACCAAAACTTTGTTGTGTGTCACATGACTGTATACTTCATTCTGCAGAATTTCCTAAAAGTGTCTTTAGGGTAGTTTGCTTAAGACACAAGAAGAACTATTAATGCACTTAATTCACTTATGATCTATCTGTAACTTATTATGTATTAGTGTGCTCAGTGACAAAGATATTTAATTAAAGCAAAAATGAGTAAAGATATTCCAAATTTAAAATTTTGTTACCAGCTTTTTTATATTCAGAGTTTTTGATGACCCATCATTTCATTTCTCCCCTTTTTTAAACAAACTTGGAAAGTCCGTCTTATTGTCAAGATTTCCGTCATTCAGTAACATTTATTGGGCATTCATTGTGTGGCACCCACCACAGCGGGCACTGAGGAGATGAACGAGATAGATGGCCTGCCCCCTCTCGAAAATCCTGTTGTTTTGAGGAGGCTGATTAAACACACACACAGAAATGCACACATGCACACATGAAAACGGACAAAAGAGTAACAGCTTGGGATCAGTGTTACGAGAAGGAAACAGGAAGCTAATATAAAGGATACAGGCAGAGTATCCTACCAACGAAATCTTTGAAGAAGGAAAGAATATGGGAAAGAACATTCTCGGTCGATGGCATTAGTGTAAAGTTCCTTGTGGTGTTCTGCCAACAGCATGCCCCTGACTGCTCCCCCGCCAGGCAGTGCTTCCCTCCCCCCGAAGTCGTGAGGGACCCAGAGTCACAGGTTCCTGAATGTAATAATAAATCTATTTATGTATCAAAACATGGCAGTGTGTTTCAGAAATGTGAAATAACTAAGTTTAAAGTTCCTTCTAAGCATCCACCTCTGTCCTTTGGAAGGTGTTCCTGGGAATGTGCCTGCGGAAGGTTCTGTCCTCTATGTGGGAGACGTAGAGATCTCAGAAGACGCTGTGCTGGCGGATCTGAAGTCTCAGGTCAGACTTCTTCCTGCAGCATAACTTAGTGGTGATATGGCTTCTTCCAAAGAGTGAGATATTAATATATTCTTCTATCTCCTTTTCCCCCAATTACAGTCTGTTCTGATATGGCATTTGTCATATGCCATGTTCAGTGGTAAGTACCCAGCAGGCAGCACATGCCCATGGTGCAGACAGCTCCTCGTGGCCCTCATTGACCCCACTCTGACAGGCATGCTGTGCTTTTGTTTGACTCTATCCTCAGTGACTTGCAGCTTCTGTTCATTTTTATTTTATAGGGAAACATGGTTTCTTGAAACATTTGTAAAGCATTCACTTTACTCCTTTATTTACATTGTTTTGTACCATTGTGATCCATGTTAAATGTTGTTATGAAAAGCTGTGTTATCAGTTTCCGAGGAGGTCAGAATATCAGCTTTTATGTTAGGATCCTAAACTAGATATTGTATTGTTTTCTTATCCATTAATATTCACAGAGGAGGGTTCTGTCCAAATGGAAAGGCTGGATTAAGTACAACACAATGTTGAAGAAGCATCTTACCATTGTTGGGCTTAAATGAACATCCCTCTTTCTCTCAAAGGCAAAAATGTGGAGGCATATCTATGCCTGGCACTTGACATTTGGCTTCTGTGTGTCCTCAGTATGTGAAATAACCTTGTGAGAACAAGTGGGAAGATACTTTTTTTCCTTGTATTAGGTTGAAAGATGCTGTTTTAAGATCAAAAAATGGATGGATGTTGTCAACTTTATATGCTTCAACCTAAATATAAATAGGGGCTTAAAGCTATCCATCCCTGCAGAATTAGAACACGCAGTTTGGGCCTCCTGGTTAGAGCCAAAGATTCTGAAATATTTCAGAATCAACAGTTACTTCACTGGCAGAGCAAACATTGGAGAATCGTATTAGCGCTGACGAAAGTTGAAGATGAAGCCCTGGCTTTTGTTAGAGCAGACTCTGCTCTTGTGAATTATAGTCCTATGGAAATTAATTCTAAAGTTCCATTTTTGGAACATAATGATTAAAAATGAGCTTTTGGCTCATATTTAGAAATAGAAAACTTGTTTTTCAAGCTGATTTCAGTGGAGAGGAGTACAAAAATTACTCAGGACTAATTTCATTTAAGAGATGGATATTCCTGTGATCAAAATAGATTTTTGTCATTATCATCACTTAGGACTCTTTCCCTCAGTGTCACTGTGCAGTGCTGCTTTTTTTTCTGAAGCAGTATGTTTTTAAGAGTGCTTTGTAAAACCGTTGGAGAAATGTCTCTTTCTTTTTCCAGGCCATGACGCTGCCCCCTTTCCTGGAGTCTGGTGTTCCGTCCCCAGCCTTCCTCAGAGCCTGGACGGTGGAGAGTAAGCGCCCAGGCAGGCTTTTACGAAGCAACCGGCAGCCGCTCAAGTAGGTTGGGGGGGGGCACGCAGCCGTCCCTCCCGCCGCAGCGCTGGGCGGTGAGAGGGCTTGGTGGAGGGGGACCTGTCTTTTGTATCAGATAATAAGACACCCCATTTCTGGTAATTCTAGGAATGTGAGTTGGGTGACGCTTTTTATCATAAACCCTAGTATGATTTCAGTTTTCCATATTAAGTATAAATGTAGTTTTGAGTATTTTTTCTGTGCTCCAGAAACTGACATTATCATAACTTAAAAGTATTTGGAGTGAAGTAGATAGTGGAGTGAGCGGGTTCTCACTCAGGAAGGTGTGATTCTGCTGGCCCTCCTGGAACTTTGAACTCACGGGCAAGCTGGGCCTGGACTAGTTGTTAGTTTCCTTTGCAGAAAGCAGCCCTGAGGGCTCCTTTCACTTCAGTTCTGATTACCACCCACAGGTGACTGGCTGGAGAATCCAAACCCTGGCCCAACAAAGGGAAGTTTCTTTAGCAATTTGGCCATCTTTACAGAGCCAGACTTCCGCATTTATTAAGAAATGACCCAAGTATGTAATCACCACAGGAAGTATCCTAGTTTTCCTCTTTTTCTAAAAGCTTGAGTGTTGTTATATGGTATTCAGAAAACATCAGAAAACAATCGTTTGCCTAAGAAAAAAGCTTAAAATCGGTAAAAAATTGTTTTAAAAAATTAAATGGCATGTCACTCTATGTTATTTTGTTTCACTTATCAGGGAATATAAACTAGGACGGAGAACAGAGATCTGCTTAGAGCCCCTTCAGAAAGAAGAAAACTTGGGGTAAGAAATTCTACTGCATATATAGGTTATATACACACATGTTATCATAGGGGGGTAGTTCTTCTCTTCAAAAATTTAACAATTTAGGCTAGGCACAGTGGCTCATGCCTGTAATCCCAGCACTTTAGGAGGCTAAGGCAGGAGGATCGCTTGAGGTCAGGAGTTTGAGACCAGCCAGGGCAACATAGTGAGACCCCATCTCTACGAAAAATAGAAAAAAAAATAGCCAGGTCTGTTGGTGTGTGCCTGTAGTCCCAGCTACTCAAGAGGCTGAGGCAGGAGGATCACTTGAGCCCAGGAGTTCAAGGCTGCAGTGAGCTGTGATCGTGCCACTGCACTCCAGCCTGGGTGACAGAGCAAGACCCTGTCTCTTAAAAAATGTAGTCTAAATACAAATTGTATGAGCAGGAGTAGTTTCCTGGATCAAAAGGTATAGACATTTTAAACCTCTTAAAATAAATTGTTAAATTCCTTTCAGGTAAGTTGTCCCCCTGTATGTTCCCCATAGTTTCTGAATATTTAGTCACCTCACCCTCAAACCAACATGGAATCTCGTTCTCATTTGCGCCGGTGCTTTGATTGCTACTAAGGTTGGCATTTTTTCAAAGGCTTATAAACTATTTGTGTCTTGTGAGTGGGTGAATGAATTGTTTCATATTATTTTGCCTGTTTTCCTAATGGGGGTCTTAGGAAAAAAATCTAATGTAATGTGTGTGAACACTTTATATAAGAATGATTTTGACCCTTTGTCACATCTGTCGTAAGCAGTGCCCTTTCTCGCTCTGAAGAGCAGGTGTGCACCACCTCGGGCCTCCCTCGGCTCTTCTGTCCCTGGCCAACCTCCAGGGCACTCTCCAGCCCTTCAAGGAGGTCTCCGCCCCTCATCTTCCTCTTCAGCAGCCTCTGTCACCTTGGCAACTTCGGCATCTCTGCCCACAACCCCCTCAGCTTTGCTGCTGGCCAGCAGCCCCCCACGTTTCAGTCTGTGAGGCTGTGTCAGCCGCGCCCACATCCTCCAGCGAGTCCTTCTCGGCAGTGTCACTCACTCTGTCGGTAGTGTAGCAGAAATACAGCATTTGAAATCACTCATCGTCCCCGCGTCGTAAAACTAACAGTTTTTATTTCCCCTTTTCTGCCTTCCAGTTCTTGTCTGTAGCGTTTACTTCGTGTCCTGTAATAGTCTCTACACGTCTCACTTTTCTCCCCATTGCCGAGTTTCTCTTTCTTCTGCTCCTGCAGTGCTGTGTCTCCCACCTCGCGTCTCTCTTCCCAACTGTAACCCCCGGCTTCTTCTCCCCGCTACCCTGCACAACCCAGACACACAGTGCCCCAAATCCAGAGCACGGCCATCTGCTCAGACCAGCCTCTCATTCCCCGCCCTCTCCAGGGGACTCCGCTGCAGACTCAGAATGCAATCTTCACACTCCTCTTCGTCAGGATTGAAGAAAATCAAAGTGGGGAATAAAGGTTTCCCACTAGTATTCAGGATTTAAGGAAAATCTCTCCTTATAAAAACCAGAAAAGTCGAAGGGGAAGCTTTGCCCACCATGCCCCAGCATTACCGCGTGTGCTTTTCACTGTGCTTGTGTTACGTCTGGCATTTGACTGTTTTCTGGTGCAGCCCCCAGGACATGCTGCTAAGGACTCAGATGCGCATCCCGGGGGAGAGGGCCTACGCTCCAGCCGTGGACTTGGTGTGGGACGCCGCCCGAGGCTGCACTGCCGGCTCCCTGAGGCAGAGGGTTGCCCATTTCTATTCTCTGCCTGTGGAGAAAATCGAAATTGCCAAATACTTCCCTGAAAAGTTCGAGTGGCTTCCAATATCTAGCTGGGTAAAGTTGTGGGGCTTTCTCAGAGAAGTTGGGGTTTATTGGCCTAACGATTAGGTTAACTACAATTTTTCACAGTGATGGGGAATTTAGTAAGAATTTGAGGCTGAGTTTTATTTAAGATATTTCATTTTCCTACAGAACCAGCAAATTACCAAGAGAAAAAAGAAGAAAAAGCAAGACAATTTGCAAACGGCACCTTATTACTTGAAAGATGGAGATACTATTGGTGTTAAGGTAAGTTGAAGTTGTTTAATATTAATAGCAAATTTACCACTTGGACAAGCCATAACGATCAAATGATTTTATAGAAAAGTTTTATCAAATCTTCAAGACGCAGGCCGGGCGCGGTGGCTCAAGCCTGTAATCCTAGCACTTGGGAGGCCGAGGCGGGCGGATTGTTTGAGCTCAGGAGTTCGAGACCAGCCTGAGTAAGAGCGAGACCCCGTCTCTACTAAAAATAGAAAGAAACTATATGGATAGCTAAAAATATATATATAGAAAAAATTAGCCGGGCATGGTGGCACATGCCTGTAGTCCCAGCTACTCGGGAGGCTGAGGCAGTAGGATTGCTTGAGCCCAGGAGTTTGAGGGTTGCTGTGAGCTAGGCTGATGCCACGGCACTCTGGCCCAGGCAACAGAGTGAGACTCTGTCTCAAATAAAAAAAAAAAAAAAAAAAAAAATCTTCAAGACACAGATAATCCCATTTTATGCAAATTGTTTCAGAGAATGGACAAAAAAGAGGGAAAGCCAGCCTGCTTGTTTTATGAGGCAAATAGAACCCCAGTACCAAAGCTGCCAAAGACAATAAAGGAAAATTTAGACTAATTTCACTTATGACCATAAATGTAAAATACTAGCAAGTCAAAACCAGCAAGTATGTTTTAAAAAAAAATACTACTATGTGACCATAGGGTAGGTTTATCCAAGGAATGCAAGGGGATAGCAGTGTCAGGAATATATTATGTTGTATACCATACTGCCAGATTAAAGAAGAAAAATCGTATGGCTAATCCAACAGATGCAGAAAAAGCATAGAATAAAATTTAATATTAAAAATTCATGTTCATGCCTATTTAAAAAAAGGGCTTAGAGCAAATTAGGATAGATGGAAACACCTCAACCTAACATAGATGCCTACTAAAAACCTATAGCAACACACATAGCAAAAACTTCAAAAGTATTTTTATTAGTCAGACCCAAAATAAAGATTCCCTTAATCACCACTTTTATTCAACATTGTACTAAACACATGGCCAATGTAATGTGACCTCCCTCCCCTCAAAGAAAAGTAAATATTTAAAAATTGAAAGGGAGGTAAAAGAAACTTAAAAAGGAAAATACAAAACTTTCTTACAAAGGAGATTGAAGAGACTATCCAGATAATCCACTGGATCTGACAGAGTTCTAAAGGTTCCAGGATCAATATATAAAACTGCAAGGGACCTAGGAATACATCCAACAAAAGATTTCTAAAACCTTCTAGAGACTATTAGAAAAATATTACTGAACAGTATTGGCGCCACGTTTAGGCATGGAGCCATCATGTTTTGTCAGGGAGCCTCACAACAGCAAGACGTCAATTCTTCCCAAATGTATACATTTACTATTAATATAATTCCAGTGATAATCCATAGAGATTACGCTAAAGCAACTAAACAGAATAAATTCATATGCTGGAGCAAAGAGAGCTAAGATATTTTTAAAGAAGAACAAATCTAGGGTCCTTGCCTTACTGAGCCCTGAGACGGATCCACTGCTGTGGTGACAGTGTGTTTCGAGGCAGGGAGGGACAGACAGGCAAATGCAAAGGGACAGGAAGTGCAGACCCAGAACCACACACGGGAAATGGGACAGATATCTGAGGCAATGTTAAAAATGAATTAGTAAGTGGTACTGGGAGAATTGGTTATCTATATAGGAAAATTGTGTTCATAATTTTTATTTAAAAAGGGTTACCAAATTTATACAGGTTGGGTATCACTTATTTAAAATGCTTGAGACCAGAAGTGTCTCAGATTTCAGATTTTGGAATATTTGCATTGTACTTACTGGTTGAGCATCCTTAATCCCAAATCTGAAAATCTCAAAATTTGAAATGCTCCAATAAGTATTTCCTTTGAGCATCATATCAGCGTTTAAAGTTTTAGATTTTGGACCATCTTGGATTTTGTATTTTCAGATTAGGGATATTCAACTTGTGTAGGCTTCAGGCCCTATAAAACGCCTGTCTACCTCTGCTCACACCATATACAGCAGTCAATTTCAGTTGAAGACTTAAATGTTAAAAGTAGTCATTTCATCCTTTAGAAGAAAAGATACGAGAAAGTCTTTATGACTTCAGGTTAAGAAGGATTTCTTTTTTGAGACAGAGTCTCCCTTTGTTGCCCGGGCTAGAGTGAGTGCCGTGGCATCAGCCTAGCTCACAGCAACCTCAAACTCCTGGGCTTAAGCGATCCTACTGCCTCAGCCTCCCGAGTAGCTGGGACTACAGGCATGCGCCACCATGCCCGGCTAATTTTTTCTATATATATATTTTAGTTGGCCAGATAATTTCTTTCTATTTTTAGTAGAGACGGGGTCTCGCTCAGGCTGGTCTCGAACTCCTGACCTCGAGCGATCCACCCGCCTCGGCCTCCCAGAGGGCTAGGATTACAGGCATGAAGGAAGGATTTCTTAAAATAAGAAACAAAACACAAACCATAAAGAGAAGGATTAATAAATTTAGCTGCATTAAAAATAGAAGCTTTTGTTTATCAAAGGAAACCATAAAAAGAGTGAAAAGTTACAAACAGGGGAAAAATACATGCAGTAATATAACTAACAGGTTGTTATCCAGAATATGTATCATACTTTTAACAAATCAGTTGCAGAAAGATAACCCAATAGAGGAGAAATGAGCAAAGGTTATCACCTGTCAGTTCACAGAAGAGGAGAACTAAGCGGCCAGTGAGCCCGTGAAAAGGTGACCAGCTCCGTAGGTGAGCAGGGGTTGCAGAACGCAGCAGAGAGCTGCCCTCTCCTGCAAGACTGGCAGAACTCCGTGCCCGCCCCGCAGGGGTGTAATACTCTGCTGGCGGTTTGGCAGTGTTTGGTACAAAGATGCCCCTATAATACAACCAAGTACTTCTACTCCTAGATATGTAGAAAATTCACACAGATGTATGCAGAGATATACAGACATGTTCAGTGAAGCACTATTTGTAATAGCATAAAGTGGAAAGAACTTAAATGACCCTCAAAAAGGGGATAAACAAAAAAATGTATTGATACAGTGGCATAATACACAGAAGTTAAAATGAATAATCCAGAGCTACATATGCCAATATGAAAATACACCCAAATATTGAATGTTGAAAAAGAAAACAAACTCACAGGAAGAGCATTTATGTACAGTATAAAACCATGTTGGGTTTCACAGAGGATTATGTCTCTAAAGAATCACAGAATAAAAGTGAAGGTGGGAGCAATAGGGTAAGGGAGGGACATCAACAGAAACTTAAGTTTTTCCTTTAGAAATGAAGCAAATACGGGAAAAGGATAATACTATTAATAGCTAACATTTACTGAGCATTTTACTACATGCCAAGCACTCACTGAGGCAGCCTCCCTGTGGGCAGCCAGGAGAGAGGCCAATATTTACAGTAAGTAAAACAGGAAAAACGAAAACCAACTGCAGATATCGGGCGGCAAGGAGGCTTGCTCACTCAGCAGAACTTACCGAGCAGCCTGTGTTTGTAAAGCCCCACAGTTAAAGCTTAAGGGAAATTCTGAGCAATTAAAAGACATGGGCCATGCCTTTCACAAGCTCACATTTAGCTAGGGGGAAGCATTTGTATTAGGTCATCAAATATGAAATATCGATTTCAAGTCAAAAGTATAGTTTATTGTATCTCAAACAAGAAGCAGTACAATTAACCAAAGTATGCACCTAAACTATCAACACAGTTTTGCCATCTTAACAGTAGCTTGTTTATGCCAGCAGCGAAGAAGCCTGGAGAGTGAGTGGTGATGAAATCTCGAAAGGTGTTTTCCACGGGTTGTTAAGAATTGAATATTTGTCCTTGCAACAAGTGGTCTAAAGCCTGGAGGAAGTGGTAGTCAGTCCGTGCAAGGTCTGGTGAATGCGGTGGGTGACAGAGAGTTTCTAAGTCCAGCTTCTGTAGTTTGAGCAGCATTGTTTGTGCGACATGTGGTCAAGCATTGTCTTGCAAGAGGATTGACTGGTCTGTCTCTAGTGACCAATCTCGGCTGCTTAATCACAAGCATCCTCATCATTCCATCCAATTGGTTGCAGTAGACATCCACTGTAATTGACCAGGTTTCATGAAGCTGTAGTGGATAACACCAGCGCTGGACCACCAGACAGACACCATTAGCTGTTTTTGATGACTATTCGGTTTTGGACTGTTTTGGCACTTCATCTTCATCCAGCCATTGTGCTGAATGCTTGTGACTGCCAAAAAGAATCCACTTTTCATCACATGTAACAGTACAGTGTAGAAATGATTCCCCTTTATATCGTGACAGCAAAGAAAGGCAAGCTTGGAGACGATTTCTCTTCTGATGTTCAATTCACGTGACACTCATCTTTCCAGCTTCCTTATCTTGCCGATTTGTTTTAAATGGTCCAATATTGTTGGAATAGTAACATCAAACCTTGCCGCTAACTCATGTGTAGGCTAAGGTGGATTCGCTTCCACTATAGCTGTCAGCTTATCATTATCCACCTTGGTCTCAGGTCACCCATGTGGCTCATTTTTAAGATTAAAATCACCAGAATGGAACTTCTCAAACCACTGATGTACTGTGCTTTCATTAGCCACGTCCTTCCCAAACGCTTCGTTGATGATATTTCAAGCTGTCTGTGCTGCATTGGTTCCATGACCGAACTCATATTCAAAAATAACCCTCATTTTTTACTTACCCATAGTTTCACAAAAATTGCTCTAAAAAAATATTTAAAAGATAATCACAAGCCAAACTGGGCATTTGCAAGAGTGACGATGTAGCTTCACAATAAACATAAAATAAGAATGTCAGTGATAACAATTGTCAAACTTAGCACTTAAGGAAATCGGACATTTCACACTTAATAACTTAACAGTTGCAGGCAAAGGTCGGACAGCTGAAAGTTAATTTTCCTTATGAGGCTGTTCCTGCCACCCCCTGAATTTGTTTTCATTGAGCACTAGAAAGTTTTTAGCGGTTATTAACCTAGTTTATGTAAACTTGAATATCTCCTTTTGTCACTTTAGGTAATTTTTAAAACATATCTCTTTTAAATATAGGCTAAAAAAATTTCTGAAAATGTTGCTCATTAATTATTTTGAAATGTAGAATCTCCTGGTTGATGACGACGACGATTTCAGTACAATCAGAGATGACACTGGAAAAGAAAAACAGCAACAACTCGCTCCGGGGAAAAAGAAAAGGTAATTATTAGGATTGCCACCAACATTCCACTCTCTGACTTCTTCTTACTCCTGCTGGGAAACTGAAGCAGGGAACTCCCCTGTGAAACTACACCGTGGAGAAGCACAATGTGGGATTCTTCTCTTCTACGCACATGGCATCTCGGCTTTAGACTGCCTCCTCCTGGTCCTGGTGCTTTTTGGGGAACGTGTAAAGGCGACGTGGACCACAGCGGCACTGTGAGGCCTCGGCCGGTCCTCCTCCCCCGGCACCCTTGTCCTCCTTTCCCCCTACGCGCAGCCTCGCTGCACTTCCCGGGTCACGGCTTTTCATTCAGTCTCTAGCACCTAAAACCGTACGCACTCCCGAGAGGCACCCCATCCAGCTGCCGCACCCCCACTTCTCACGCTACACAGGGGATGCTGGTCTTCAGTGCCCCAACCTCCTCCTCCAGGGCGCCACCATCGGTGCTCTCCTCTGCCTACCTTAGGGCTCCTGCCCTCCGCCCGCCCTCCCGCTGCCGGTGCCTGCGCTTTCCCCACGGCGCCCGCTGCCCAGCCCATCGCCACCTGGGGAGCTCTCTCCACTTCCTTTCGGGGGGTCCGAGGACCTCTGTGCACAGCCGGCCGTCTCCTGGCCTCTGGGCTCGCTCACCGCCAGGCTCTCTCCTGGAACGGCCCCCAGGAACTCGTGAAGTTCAGACCACTCTGCACAGCCAACTCACACCAACAGCCCCAGCACCTGGCCCGCAGCACCACCTCCACACGGGCCAGACCAGAGGCCTGGGGGTGTCACCGTCCTCCCACCCCCAATCTCAGTAACTCGGGCTCTCTCCTCAGTCAGCCTTTCCATGTTCTAATTGCCCCTGCCTTGGTAGACTTTATTTTAAAACAGTGCTTCTGTTGATGCTCAGTAGAGACATGTTCAGTGAGTTCGTTCTGGAGTCACACCTGGACCTACAGCGTCCAGATGTCATCCTTGCTGTGGTGTCTCGGACCACGACGCTCTGTTCCCTTTGTTCCTCTCCCGTGGGCCCCTCGTCCAGGGCGCGCCCTTTGACTGGAGGGCTCTTCCTCAGGTGACTTCTGGGCAGCACCTTCCCAGCCGTGTCGGGGATCCCCATGAGGCCAAGGGACAGTCTACACCCCCCGTTACAACGCTGCACCTCGCAAGGCCTGGTGCCCTCGGAGCGAGGGATCCGGCTGCTTTGGAGTTGTCCTCGCAAGTCACACACAAAATTCTGTATGTGTCTCACATATTTAATATTTCATACACACTAAAATGTTGCCTTTTTCCACATTTAAAAGTGATGAAAACTGTCTCCTTCTGACTTCTCATGTGCATCTTCTGTCAGAGCCTTAGCTATCAGGGCTGTCACTTTGAGTCATCCAGCAGTTTTCCAAGCCTGTCATCTTCATTTCCACCTGTGTTGTTTCAGGTAGGGCATTTTTAAAATTCGTGTTGCTGTCACCAAAATCTCAGCCTCAGGTGCCTCCTTTGCGTGATAGAACAGTTGTGTCTTTATGAGCACCACGAAGTCACCACTTACTGTATTGCTTTTCATTTATTTTATCTATTTTTTGGAGAGTTAATAGAGTCACATGCTTCTAAATTCAAAAGCCACCCATGAGGCTCACTGAGAGTCTCCTCCCCAGACCCACAGCCACTCCCGGGCGGACCTGCATGGCTGTCACCTGCACATCCTGTCGGATCTTCTGTGTACAGGGGCACGTGCTTTTCCTTCTTTTTTGACACAAGAACTTCCTTGGCATACCTTGAGGTTTTCACTTACCCACGTCACGTGGTTGGAGCTTGGCGTCTGCCACACGAGCAGACCGCAGCGTCGGGACGGTGCCCACCTCCTGACTTTCCAGCTCTCTCCAGCCTGTCCCTGTCGCAGGAATAACCTCGTGTACTCACCATTTTGCAATGCAGACATGGGTACATCTGTAAGAATTTCTGCAAGTAGAATTGCTGGATCAAAGGAATTGGCTGTTTGTAATTCTGGAAACAAAACCTGCAAGTAAATAAGAAAAAGACCAACAATCCCATAAAAACACAGGTAAAGGTTATGAACAGTTCACAGAGAAGGAAATGCAGATTGCTTGCCAACATATAAAAACATGCTCAACCAACTCTGTTCATGGGAAGAGAAATGTAAATTCAAGCCACTCTCTGGTATCCCTGCCTACCCTCAAGACGCTGGCATGGCAAAGACAGACACCAGCGTGGCGAGGATGCAGAGTGACTGGGCCTCCCTGCTGCCGGGCTGGGGTTAGAACAGCCGCTGTGGAAAATGTGGCGTTGCGTCCGGCGGTGTCTCCTGTGCACCTCCCAGAGCCCGCGACCCTGCTCTGAAGTTACGTTCTCCACAAAGACACACACGGCAGCTTCACTCCCTCCAGCCGGATGCGGGGGGGTGGGGGCTGACAGACTGCCCAGCGGCGGCAAGGGCAGTGGTGCTGAGCACCCAGTGTCACGTCATCCGTGTGCAGGTCACAGCCAGCAAAAGCCAGTCTACCGGGTGGGGGTCAGAGGGGTGTGTCCCTCAGGCTGGGGACTGAAGGGGCAAAGGCAGCCATTGTGCTGTGTCACCCAGGGGTGTATTTGTGTGATGATTCATGGTGCTCTGTGTTTACGATTTGTGTGCACTCTGCGAACGTTATATTTCAGTTTTAAAACTAAAGAAAAAATGATAATTCTGCTGTGAGACATTTTCACCCAGCAGACTGGAAAAGCCCAGAGTCTGACAGGCCACGTGGCCAGGGTGTGGGAGACCCACCATTCTCGCACATGGGGCTGGTGGGAGGGTAACCGGGGGTCCTTAGGTGGGTGGTTTGGAAATAGCTGTCAAAATTATCAACACATGTCCCCAAAGCCTACTCTAACTTGGCCCCTGAGAATCAGAATGAATTTTGGAGTTATTCTAAAACCCTTCAACACAGTGACCCCCACATATCCATGACTGCCTCTGTGTCTCCCACAGCCAAGAAGCCCTCCACGTGCAGAGCAGTGACATCTTCTCCAGTGCAGAGACACCTGGCCGGCCCCAAGGACAAGAAGCTTCTCTTTCCATCCATGTTGGGAGTTTCAGATAGCACCGTCCACAGCAGGTCTCCCGGGACACGGGGCCCAGGCTCTGTGCCCCTGCTACAGCCATCTGGTCGATTCCACGAAAGCGAGTGGTGTCAGTCTGTGGATGGACCAGCTGCTTCCTGTGGAGCCTAAGGTCCCAAATCCTCTGCTTCGTCACAAGCACAGGACATCTCCTCTCAGGCCAGGCAGGTACACTTGGTCGCTCGGCTCTGTGACACATACCAGACCTAGATACCCTGCACACAGGTGCCAACCGGGTGTTGACCTCACACAACACCTGGCCCCCAGCTGCCGTTTTTACCAGAAAATTTACTACTTGTGCATTAACCCACAGGTATGGATAAAATGGCATGTTGCATAAATCTGTGTAAAATGCGCATGTATTCAATCACTTCTGTCACTGTTTCGATGACTCTCTCAGTCACCTGCATTGACAAAGGCTCCGACATCTCATCTCATGCTGCTGGGCTGGCCAGGCTTGTGCCTTACTGGAAAGGGTGGTCTGCTTTCCGGACGTCACCTCCCCCACGCTGTCTGGTCCTCACGTGTGTCCTGTTTCCCCCTTTGCACTGAGGTGGAACTGAGACACTCAAGTGTTAGCGCTCTTCCCATATGAGGAGACACGTGGGGCACCCTCCACAGTTGCACGTGCTCTGCTAGAGCAAAGGCAGCCTCAGGGGTGCCCAGCGCTGAGGGCTCGGTCTGACCTAGCTGCTCTGTGACCAGAACATTCTCACTGCTGCGGCTGCTGCTGCCCACAGCGCCTCTGCCTCGGCCTCTGCGGGCTGGGGGCCGGGCGGCAGGCCACGCCGACACGCCTGCCACAGTCTGTGGGCCTGAAGTTGCCCCGGCCAGTTGAGTTGATATATTCCTGAGTAGCCTCAGTTAGAACAGATCAGAAAAAGGAAGAATAAAGATTTTTTCCTCTTAATTCAACACAGATCACTGTTCAACTTAAAGGATCTAATTGGTATTTGTGAGAAATACGGCACCTGTGTCACTGAATTGCTTTGGGACAGTGGGATGGCTGACTTTCTCAGACACCAGCTGAGTGGAAAGCAGCATTCCTAAGATGTCGTATGTTCTTAGCCTGGTTGTCATCTGGATTTCAGTTTCTCATCAGCCTCGTGTCACGGATATGAAACCAGAACTGTGTTGAGATGGCAGAGAAGTGACACTGGCACAGTGTCTCTGCCCACACGCTCAGGTCTTGCTCATGTCACCTTTTCTGCAGAGCTGACGCTAAGCAGGTGGCCAAGCTTGTCCTTCTCTGTCCTCCTTCCAACAACATCACAACCGTGACCGGAGAGAAAGCCTCATGTCTTGTGTACGTTTGAGCATTTCTGCGTCACAAGGTTCGCATCCACTTCTGTGGAGGCACTTAGGATGCGAGGAGCTGGACTTTGCCTCACTGCCTCCCAGTTCCCAAACACTAACCAGCCTCGGGAGACTCTCGCGTGGCTGCCGCCTGTCTTTGCAGGTGCACGTGGACAGGTTGTGATACCAAAACCGTAAGCGCCATGACTGACTGTGCCGGAAGCCCTGCCCTTCTGTGTACAAGCCGTTCCGTTTCTTTGACTGACATATTTCCTAGTATGTTCCTTCAGCCCATCTTAGGGTAAGACAATATTAATGTGATAACTGAAGAGCTCTGCTTGTGGAAGCCAGAGGCCTCTGAACGTCTCTGTTAATGCGAGTACTGAGGGAGTGGGGGGGCGGGGGATGTGCCTTGAAGTCCTGCCCAGCCGGGGGCGCTGCCTCTGCTGGTCGGCTCGCTTGCTTTCTCTTTTTTTTCCCCTTCCTTTTTCTTTCCTCTCCTTCCTTCCTTTCTTTTCTACTTCTTTCTTCCTTTCATTTTTCTCCCCTTCCTTTTTTCTTTCTTCCCTTTTTGTTTTGTTTTATTTTTTACTTTTGCAGTAGACTGGGCTATACAGGGGAAATGCTCTAAAATTTTGTTAAAGAAAAAATAAACCATTTTTAACGTTGGAGTCCTTAGTGTCTGCTGACTGCTTCATGTTTTACTTGCTTAAGAGATGAACTTTTGTGGCTTTTTTTCCCCAAGCATATTTCAGATGCTAAATAAACATGCTTTATATTTAGAAATACTGTATCAGTGCTGCTTTAGAAATAACAGAATTGTGTTTTGGTTTTAAATAAATACAGACTCCTGGGCAAAGTCGTATTGGAGGAAACTGGAAGTACTCCGGCTCTCCTTTCCTTCCAGGGAAGTGGGGTTGGCAGAGGTGGTTGAGTTGCAGAAAACATTGATTCAGCAGTAATGTTTTTCTGGCCAAAAAAAGGAAAGGAGGCAAGAATTCCCTGAAAATCCACAATTGTGGCTTCACAGATGTCAGTTTCCCTCTGGAACAGACTTCACTGCAAATGACCAGATTACAAGAGCCCCAGCCCCTCTGCGCTGTCTGGACAGGGGACTGACGGTTCACGTTTCCTTCTGTTCCTGATCGTCAGCCGTCCAGAGCCCAGAGCTCGGCATGCAGGGGTGGTAACACACACGGTAACTGCAGCACAGGGACACTAAGTCTGCAGATTCACTGCACTCCAGGAGCAAAGCAAAGCAGCGACCTCGCTCCCTACCAGAGTGAAGTTAGAGAACGTCTCCAGCTCCCTGCACTGTTCCAAGTCCCTCCGCCCCATTGCACACAGGCAAGTGCTGTGTCCCAGGCCCCTGTGTCAGTAGCCACAGTGTGGCAGCTAGGACCCTTCAGTTGCAGGTAACTGGCCCCAGCTCAGCCTGGCTGGACCAAAAACTGGGGGTCTCCTGGCTCACAAAACTAGACCCCCCCAACGCGTGCCTGCATCAGGCCAAGGTCAGACAAGTGCCCAGAGGACAGTGGAGCCTGCGCCAGGCCCTAGTCTCTGTTGGTTCCATCCTCCTGCAGGCTCTTCCCAGGTGCTGAGATGACACCAGCAGCTCCATGACACGCTGTCAGCTACCAAGTGCCATTTTCCTGGAACATGTGGAAGTCCTGGCTTGAAGTGGGCAACTTTCCCACGTGTCTTCAGCTCCCTTCAGACGACAGTGGGGGAGAGGCAAAGGCAGGTTGCCAAAAGAACCTCCAAGTGTCTGCGCGCCTGCCCTGTGTGTGCTTCAAAGGTGGCCGGGCCCCCACCTTCATGTGGCCATCCTACCTACGACCCAGCCACACCTGCCCCCACCCCCAGAGAGGCACCCAGAGGTGCGACCCACTCCTGCTCCCAGCCCAGGTCAGAGCTCTGGTCGGGTCCAGTGGATGGAATTTCTGGTTCAGTAGCCTACAGCTAAGTGAAAAGTGTGACAAAGGGGTGGGATGGCCGCAATAAAACACTCTTCCAGCAAACAGAAGGGAGAGCAGATTCAACACACAGCTGACATTCCTGGGTCAGACCAAGCTGAAACTGGATGGGGCACTTCTCAGTCTGTTTTTCTGACTGGTGGGACTTCTCCAGAGGTTCAGTGTGACAACACCGCAGACCACACACTTCTCCACTTCGCAGTCACACTGCACTTGAATTGTCCCCTCTCCTTCAGATTGCCATCTGGCCTCCCCCCTGCCCCCAGATGCCATCTCTTGGAGAAGCCCTTCCTGACCACTTGCCAACAACAGAGCAGGCCCAGTGTGAGACAGGCCACGCTGGTGCGGGGGGCAGGCCAGGGAGCCCATGCCAGCCTACCCCCAGGCCAGCTCCTGCCCAGTCATCGAGGTGCCACCAGCAAGAAGTTAGTGCTGCAGCTTCTGTGCCAGGAAGTTTGGGACACGGCCGTCGTTCCTCACCTGTCATGTGGGCTGGGCTTGACTCGAGGTCTGGGACGCAGGAAAGCACAGCACTCGAAAAGGTGTGATCTCTGGTGCCCGGCTGCCCTGGGACTCCCATCTTGGCCACGTGCTGGCTGTGTCATGGGGCAAGATGTGGCGCCTCTGAGCCTGCTTCCTCATCTGTAAAAGAGAGATGCCCCCCACGAAGGACTGTCAGGGGATTAGAGGAATTAATATGTGTAAGATTTGTATTTTATGCCCGGCATAAAATATAAATGTGTCAGCCGTCAGCATCGTGACAGTCCTGTACCCTTCGCACTGACTGGTTCAGTCAGTGTGTGATGCAGATCTAGCTAAGAGACAACAGTGGAGTCAGCCGAAGGCACGGCTGCTTTTTTTTTTTTAAGATAGGGTCACTCTAGACCCAGGCTAGAGTGCAATGGCGCAATCATAGCTCACTGCAGCCTCCAACTCTTGGGCTCAAGCCATCCTCCTGCCCCAGCCTCCCAAAATGCTAGGATTACAGGCATCAGCCACTGTGCCTGGCCTGAAACCACAGCTTCTGAAAAGGTTTCCTTTAGCTTAAAGAGACATGTACAAGAGGCAGCATCTGCCCCTACACACCTTACATTGGACATACGCATGTCTGGATGTGATGCCTGGAGCTACAGCAGCCATCTTACAACCATGAGGCCTGAGGTCCTGAACGGGCCACATGGAAAATGCACACCAGGAAAAAAAAAAAAAAAAAAAAATGGGGCTCTGTTAGCAGGGAAGCAGGGACAAAGAGCTGCAAGGAGTTGACCGGCACTTCCAAAGCCCGTGCAACCCTTCTTTATCCCACCAGCCTGGTTTTGTCTTTCATGAACCCAGTGCCCACGCCTCACCCCAGGAACTCCAGGGATAACAAAGTGACTTTGATCTCAGAGAGGCAGCTCCCTTGGAATAAAGGTACTGAGACCAAACAGGAGAGCGCCAGGTGTGCAGCTTTATAGAAAAGATCCATGTGACCACGCAGCCTTGGAGTCTGAGAACCTCGGCACCACCCAGTGCCCCACACCTCCTTGCTGAATTTTTAACCCAACAGATCACAGAGCCACACCCTAAAAAATTCAATGGCATCCTGTTTGGCTTTTCAGCCATCAAAAATTCAACCCATTTTAGAGCAGCTAAAAAATAATTCTGAATCCAGTTTGGAAAGATTTTGCCAACTGACATTTTACGTCAAAGCACAAGGAATGATGACAAAGGCTCTAACAATGGAAGATCAAAAACAGGCTTGTTTTATTTATACACAGAACGTATGTACAGCATTCAGGCGTGGACTATGTACATAACAATACAAGAGGCATTTGCTTCCACGGCGCTCACTGTATAAATTAAGGTTATAAATACGAGGGTTAAGCCCCACCTGAGGGCACAAAACCTTTTCTCCGAGACTCTCCAGGAATCCTTCCTTCCTCCTCTACGTGGACAGGACCTTGAGTCCCATCCAGAACTCCGCAAGGGGACACAGGGCAAGGAAGGACACCACCACAGTGTGGGGATGCCAGCCCAGCACCCGACAGGCGGTTTCCTGAACATTCATGCTCATTCCTTTTCACTTCTAACTTGTTAGAATTAGAAAAATGTTTTTTATGTAAACAGTGCCGTTTTAATCACTGACAACATGTTAATTTTCAATGCCACCCTTGCCCCAAACCCAAAACTTTCCCAAGAGGACACCAAGGACTTGGGGTGGCCCTGGTGCCCCAGAAGCCACCGCTGGCAGCTTTCCTCCTCGTGTCCCCTCCTCACCCAAGTCCCACGTTGTCCCAGGGCTTGCTCTGGGCACTGCAGAGCCCCAGGCTGCCGGCCGTGCTGGGACTGCGAGACAGGCTTCCACACCCGCCTCGGCCTCCCCACCTGGCAGTCGAGTGGCCTGTGGCTAGCTTCTCCCTTCCTCCACCTCCGCCACCTCCAATGGCTGGGCTGAGGGACACAGAATCCCAGGGGGAAGGTGACACACACCATCCCCCACCCAGCATTACTTCCAGTGAGGCAGCAAAGTCCACAGAGGATGAGACTCTCTCACCCAAAAATCCTAACGCCAACACCTCACATGCAGGGACAGGTGGCCGCGACAGTGGACTGATGGGCCTGGGACGTGCCCCCAAGCCACAGAGGCGGGGCCCACCCGGTGCACACGGAGGACGGGAACGGAGACGGCCGGGAAGGAAGTGGAGCTGATGCGCTACCCAGCCCCAGCCCCAGCCCCGAACCCAGAGGCTCTGCAGGCGCCTGTGTGTGACGCCCGGGTGGCTCCGCGGCTTCCTCTCGTGTCAGCTGGGCCGACACAAATGGAAGGGCCGGACGGCCACACACGCTCCTGACTCCGCCAGCCTGGCAGCCAGGCCACAGCCGCGTCCGCACCAGGGCTGGGCATGGGACACATTCTGAGACGCGTTACGAGCCCCTGTGAAGGACAGCCACCTCTGAAAGGGAAGGGCGGTCAGGGCCTGTGACGCCCAGGGGTGCCCTCCACCTGGGGACGGTCCCCGGGGTGCAGCCCTCTCCCTGGGGGTGCTCCCCGGCCGCTGGCACTGCCATCTGCTGGCCCTGCCGGCGGGCTGGAGCTCACACCTGGGGACAGAGGCAAAGCGGGAGCAGTGTGGGCACTGGGTCACAGTCCCCGCCAACACCTCCAGGGACAGCAGGCCTGGCAGCAGGAAACAAAAAGCCACCACAGGGGCAGAGACTCTCAAGACAGCACCAGCCCCCGGCCACCCAACGGGAACGAGGGCCCAGATGCCTCCTGCCCCCGGGGCTCGGCCTGGGACCCGCAGGACAGGCAGAGGTTCCCGGAGCCCGGGAAGCCGCTTCCACACGGAAACACAACTAACGCGCACACCCTCCCTCCGCGGAGACGGCCTGGAGACCTGTGTCACTCACGGCCCCAAGCTGGCCTCCAGAAGCCTGTGGCATCCTGCGGGACACGCGGGAGCGTGTCCCCAGCCCACAGCTCAGAATAGGCAGCGAGGTGACCACAGGGCCCTGAGGCAAACGGGGAGGCAGGTTCGGCAGCTCAGGGACAGGAGACCACTGACTTGGCTTCAACAGGAAAGATTTTGCTCTTTCTCTTCATGTCAAATTAAAATAGACAGTACTGGAAATACATCCATGCCACTTTCAAACCGGGAAAGAGGCGGACTTTGTTTCCAAGAACACCTTATCGATGAACAGGGACGACAGCGGGGCTGCCTGGCGGGGCGCCAGGGAGAGCCCAGGACGGGCCGGTCTGCCATGGGACGGCCGCCGGCTGGGCCCTAACCACGCTCTGCGCCCGCGGGGCCAGGAGACAGAGCCCTGCGACGCGGCCGTGGAAGGACACACAGGGAGGAGGCCCCGGGGTGACTCAAGCACGTGGCCAGGCGGTTTCTGCAGGAGTGCCCGGTGCCCGGGAGGCCAGACCCTGCCAGGGTCCCCCGTGGCCCTCGATGCAGGTCAGCGAGGGCCAGGGTGGGCGTGACGCGTCTGCCCCAGGGGACTCCGAGCTGGAGGCGGCGTCTCGAAGGTAGCTGTGTTGGTGTGTTCGAGCCCGGAGCTGCTAGGTTCGGGTGCGGGGGGCTGGCGGAGGGAGTAGCACCATAGGAGGGGCGGCTGCGTGGCGGCAGCACCGGCCGGGCCTCAGTGGCGGGCGGAGCGGGGGACGCAGGCCGAGAAGGCGGAGGCTAGGCCTCGGTGGCAGCGCTGCTCCGGCTCAGCTCCTTGATCCCACAGAGGATCCTCTTCATGTGGCCCACTTTGGTCACGCCGAGGTCCTACAACAGAGAGGACAGCCACCGTGGATGCCGGGAAGAAAGCCTGGGCCCAAGGGCTGCACAGATAGGCCGGCGACCAACGGCCCTTCCTACCCAACTTTCTCAACACAAATGAGGATGGAAATGGGATGGAAATGGCACCAGTGACAGTCATGCAGACGCCTGACGCATCATTCCTGCCTTCTACAAAGTCACTGCTGTCATCACAGACAAATCCAAGACAAAGACAAAACACAGGCCTGAGAGCAAGGGATGCCAGATGACCTCGGCACAGCCACTGTCCAAGACACCCACGGTGGCCTTTCGCCCTCAGGACTTGGCCAGCAGCTCAACGCTAGGCAGCCGGGCCCCGCGAGGCGCGGTGCTGAGGCCTGGCGCAGACAGGGCCACACACGGGCCTAGCCTCTCCCCTCCCCCTGCTCCCTGCCAGGTGGGGACAGCCGCCTGCGACCCCTGCAGTCCCCACAGAAGCCCAGGGGAGACCCGCGGGCGGGGCCCTCTCAGCTGGACGCCGGCAGGGGCCGCCTCCCCAGCAAGGTTTCAACGTAACAATAGCTCCCTGTCTAACTAAGCCAAGAAAATCAAGGTTTCCCCCCATTACGTCTGCTCCTGGCCTCGGCTGGCTGTGGTGGGTGGGGCCGTCACGCCAAGGGCATGGGCCACCCCACCCATGGCGCACACAAAGGCCTGAGCCTGAGGAGAAGAATAAAAAGAATCGTGATGCTGGGACACGGCCAGGCCGGGGCAGAGGACAGAGCCGGAAGGAGCTGCGTGGAAGCCCGGGTGCAGGTTCCGAGATGCCTGTGGAAGTACCTTGAGGTCCCTCCGCTCCAGGTGCAGGAGCTCAGAGCCCCGGATGTCGTGCCGCGTGAAGATGTCCTTATACTCACAGAGACTGAGGTGCTCCAGCCAGGCAGCAACCTCCTCTGTCCCCCAGAGGTGAACTGTCGGAGACGGAAAAGCATGAGTGCAGTGAGTGCCCAGAGCCCAGCGCAAGGTAGGTGGCAGCCAGCACCCAGCGCCCGAGGTAGCCCAGCAGTGGCACCGACACACCTGGGAGCCAGCACCCCCCGCCATGCAGAAGCAGGGGGAGCCCCCTACTCGAGGGCATGGGCTGCCGCAGAGCTGGCATCTGTTCCTGCCAGGTGGGCCACCAGCCTTTGGGACATTCCCCCGTGTCCCAGGAGGGATTAAACACCACCAAACACGAGGGAAACATCCTTGTGACTGTGTGGCCAAAGCCAGCTTCTCCTCTGGCTCCTAGAGGGCTTACGTTTCACTCTGGGGCCACAGCAGGAAGGGAGACACGCAGAGATTTAGATTTCACACAGTCAAGCCACCACCATTAATAGAAACCCAATTTTTGGATAAACATGCAAAGAAAAATCAAAAGGAGCTGCCCTGCTGGCGGCAAATGCCATGCCCAAAATCCAGGCCCATCTAGCACCCAACAGTGCCAGACGCAGCCTTGGTGCTCAGGGCTGATACTTCAGACAGAGATTTTAAGCCCCAAATTTATTAACCCAAAGGAAAAATGTCCCTTAGTGCCATTTGATATTGATTCCATCATCCACAATCACTGGTGGCCTGGGGTTCCCATGGGAACCTTGATCAGTGACCCGATCACCCGGGGACAGCAGCCCATCAGAGGAAGCAGGCTCAGCGGCCGGCGAGGCCCGAGTCCAGAGTTTGCGTCTCCAAGTTTGTCTCGTCACCTCTGCAGTCTCCCTCCCCACCCTGAACCCCCAATTCAGGGCAGGCAGGACAGCTCGGAGGCCCACCACCCAGAGTCTCCGTGGAGAGCACGTCCAGGGCACGGGGTGGCATGGGGGGCGGGCAAGGGTGTGGTTCTGCAGCCGAGCGCGCAGGGCTACAGCACCGGGACCACGGGGAGGAGCCGCAGGCCAAGGAGAAAGCAGAGACCGGGAGAACCGGGCCCAGGCAGCGGGCGTGGACGGCCAGAGAGACACACAGGAGGGGGGCAGGTACCCGGGGCGCCCAGGCTACAGTGAGCTTCTTTGTTCTTGTTGTTTTTCTCCTTTTTAAACTTGGTCACGAGGCGGAATTTACCACTGCGGCTGCGTTTGGAAAAGTCCAACATCACATTCTGTTGGGGAGACAAACACTGAGAATCAGACCTCGACTTATCAAGGCCTCGGTCCTATGAGAGGGGCCGGGTGGTGGGTGGGAGGGGGAGGGGCAAGACGAGAAGGGAGCTGGGAAGAGACACTTGCTTCTTAAAGGTTTCTTCCCCTTATTTATTCTTGTATTTATTGTTGATTTTAATACCTTTTAAAAATGGTTTTTAAAAAAAAGTGATCATAGGGTCTTTTTAACATTTGCATTTCTTAGGTGATGAAAAAACTTTTAGTAAATATTATTTAAATATCAGTATCATATTCTATTAAATGAAAACTATTAAAATAAATTATTTAGCCAATCTTCCAGTTTTGGATTTCTAGGCTTCGATTTGTATTATGAGCAGCTTTCTGAATAAAGCTATTCCCGCACTTCGCATTCTTTCCTAGGGACACGCTCCCGGGCAGAACAGCAGAGGCAGGGTGAGCAGCAGGGACACAGGAGCGCAGCCTCTGCTCCGCAGCCGTCCTCAGCAGCCACCAGAGCACCCCGAAGGAAGTGTGCAGGCCACGGTGCGTCCCTTTGTGACATGCTGTTTAATTATATAAGAGAGACACCCCAAATAAAGCTTGAAAGTAAAAGTATGAAAAAAAATATACCAAGCAAGTAAACTTGAAGATGAAAAGAATTACTAAACACAAAGGGGTTATTACATAATGATAACCTACGTGTACCCAATAACAGCCTTGAAAATACATAAAGCAAAAACACACAGAACCACAGGATAAATTGAGACAGCTACAATCACGGTAAAAGAGTTAACAAGTGATAACATCAAGAAGAGAAAAACATATTTCTGTAGGGACTTAATGATGTAAACAGTACAACTGCGTACGAGGCACATTTACAAATACCAACCACCTGCTGGACCATAAAGCCAGTCTCAATAAATTTCAAAGGACGGTGACATACAGACCACTGTGCTGGGACACAGTGGAATTAAGTTAGAAATCAGTTATCCCATATAATGGAAAATAAATAACGTACTTTTAAATAACTCATCTAGGTGCTTATCACTTGGCACAGAGTTTTTTGAATATTATAGTCATCATAAGTTTAAGACGATATATAGTAACAATTATTATATTTTATCAATTATGATGTGATTTTCTTTTTACCACTTACTGTCATAGGTATGCAATTCCACTTTTATGTTAACATTGTTATTTTGGATTCTTTTATTGTGTTTTCTTGTAATTATTTTAATCTTTCTGGGTCATTAGTTTTTATCAGGGGCAAGGGAAAGAAAACAGTATCTGCTTAGGTTTCTCACTTAATGTGATCTGAGAATGACTTGATTTTAAGAGGAAGCCATGCCATTTTTCTGTCACATTTACGCTGTTAGCATATCCTTGCTACTCCCCCTTACTTTATTTTATAATACAGATTATATTTTATTTTTCCTTTTGTGGTGATTTAGAAAGACATTAATATTTTCAATTCTTTTAGAAACTACCTTTAAGCTTTTAAAACTACTGACTCTACGTTTCTCTAATTATCTAAGTCAAGAATGTTTTTAACTTTCTTCCCCCTTAAGCGGAGGAAGGTAACGTGCTTTCATCCCCGCCCATGCCTCTTCCCGGCCACCCGCCTTACTGCCACTTCCCCAGCATTGTGGAACCCGGAATTACAGGGCCATGTTACTGTGCATCTGCTGAATAGGTCACGTTATTACTGCCGTCATTTTAAGTGAATTCTCTATCACATTTACAATTAACTACTTAACCCATGATCCTGATGAGCCTGCCCTGCCTGTCGTTTTATACCAAACCACCTTCATTCTCAAGTTGCTGAGTCTCGTCAGTGGGCTGGGAGGCCTCCGAGTTGGCTTCCCACGAGGGGTCTGCAAATACCTGCGCACACCTGAGCGCCGAGCACTGCGCTGAGCGGCTGCTGCCCAACTCCGTGCCCTCGCCCCAGCGCCCCAGCAGGTTCACAGGCTAAGCTGGGCAGAGCTGCCCACGGTTAGCGTCTAGCAGTCACTTAGCTTCTGTCACTGTGTTGCCCAAAGTGAACTTTTCTCCCCGTTCCTCCTGACCGTCCCCGAGGAGAAAGCCCAGAGGCAGTCTAGGGTCTGTCCTTGTCCAGACGCTGCCCTCTCCTGGGTGCTCCTGCCTGTTCTCCCCGTGTTGTAGGATGTGACTCCACCTGGGTGCAATCCGCCCAGGGCCCTGTCCCTCCCAGCTGTGACCTGTGGCACGCTGGGGTCGCTAAGTACATGCAGAGGGAGTGTGGGTGGGGAGCAGAGCGCACCAAGTCTGTCCCGCCCACAACGAGCTCCCAAGAAGCTTCCACTTGTCTAAACGGTGTGTCTCCACGCTGGGGCCGGCTGCAGGCCTGGGCTCACCTTCCTTCTCCCTCCTTCCCGGCCAGCCCTCGGTTGTTTCAGAGGGCGATGTGCGCCTGGTTATCAGGGGGCACTGGCGACCCGACCCCCAACTCCTTCCTACCTGCCAAAGTCTCTCCCTGCCTTGAAGGGCTTTTTAATGGAGGAGTTTCCAGAAGGCGTACGGCGAGCTGCCAGACCGACACCATCCTAATCCCCGAGCTGCACAGGCCCCACCGCACACAGGCGCCGAACCTGTCACCACATACCTCATCGTCACCGGGCTCCATGAGCTGGCAGAGCCAGGGCGTGTCCGTCAGCTTCCTGAGCTGCCGGTCCATCTCGGCGAGAGCGCTCCCCAGCCGCTCCTTCTGGGGGGGATCCAACTGCTGCTCCGGGCAGGGGGGGAGGAGGGAGAGCTGTTGATCGCAGCGAGGTACCAGGCCCAGTAAAGCCCTGGCAGATGTGCAGTCTGCCCTAGGGCTGAGCTCCTCTCAGAAAGTTCTTATAAAAACTTTCTAGAAACTAAGTCACAGGGCACCGGATAAGACACCAAACCCAGAACCTCCCTTTCTAAATAGTACCACATGAGAGAATATAAATAATGAAACCACAATTAGCAGGACTGACACTCGGCCTGCTCTGTTCTCCTCTGGGCTCGCTGGCAGCAAGGGGACAGGGCCATCGGCCTGCGCCAAGCAGAGGAAATGCCGAGCGGCAGCAGAGGCAGCAAGTGTGACCTCAGGAGGCAGCATGATGTGTGCAGTGAGTGGAGAGTCCAGATGCCAGACTTGGGGCGGTTCTCCAGCTGCGGGACCTTCAGCAAGGCCCTTCTACACCCCCGTTTTTTGAAACCAGAAGGCTGGCCAGGCCATCACTCGGGCTCTCCCCGTTCCAGCTTCTAAGACTCAGGGACCGTCCTGTGACTGCAGCTCCCCCAGGCCGACTTGGCCAGTTCTGTGGGGCTGAGTGAGGAAGACGCTGGGCGTGAGGATTCAGCGAGCCTCAGCCACAGGGGAGGGTTTTGCACCCACAGCACTCTGGGGTGGAAACACATCTTTTGTCTATAACAAAGATGTTCTGCTGCAGGAGTCTCTGACACGCTACAGACAGCCGCCAGCCCCACCGTCAGACCACACAACCCGGGAGGCCCTCCCTAAAGGCCCAAAACCCGACCAAAGCGTGCCGCCCTCTGCCCAGAGACAGCCAGGGCCTGCTCCCCGGACAGCGGCTCACCAGGGCCATCTTCCCGGCCAGCAGCAGCTCCGTCTCGCTGCGCAGAGCTCTGAAGTTGTTCACCATTTCCAGGACAAAGCTGCAGTTCAGTCCCTGCGAGAAACCAGAACATACATCTCTGTGACAGGCCTAAGGCTCTGTGACCAGGGAGGAGCCAGCACTGACAAGACCAGGTACCTCCACGGTCCTGGGCTTGCCGTACACTCGGTCCATGGACTTGGAGCTGGCGTTGACGGCGTGCGCGAGCTCCTGCTCCACATCTCGGTGGGACTGAGCGATCTCCCGGATACTGGGCAGAAAGAGAAACACAGGCAGGCGTCAGGCCCGGTAAAAGGGCCGAGACGTCACTTGTCTGCCCCAGTATTGCCCACAGGGCCAAGGCGGAGGGCTGGCATGGCAGGGTGACAGGGACCGTGGCTTGGCCATGACAACCACTCAGTGGTGGTCACTGGCACAGGACAACCTTGAAGATCATTTCCTGACCAACAGCAGACAAATGAGAGCTTAAAATGGGAAATCTGACACCAAAATCCAAGTTTTCCAGGGAGGAAACTGTACAAAACGAGGCTTATGCCTTGTAAGACAGCCAGAGGGCAGCACTGGGCCCGCTGCACAGAGACCTGCAGTAACAGGTGGGCAGACGCGGAGGGGCCCTCAGTGCAGCACACAGCCTGTCAAGCCCAGAGCCCTCCTGGAACCTGTACCAGGCCATGCCATACATGGGGACAGAGGACCCTCCCCCAAAGGGGCAACCCCGATGCACCGATGGGCTGAGACAGGCCCACACACAGCCCAAGTGTTGGGCGCGGGGGAGCTGGCAAGAGCACAGGCCAGGGCAGGCCTCAGGGGGGCTGGTAGGTGGGCTGGGGGGTGGGGAGAGGTGCAGGCAAAAGCCGTGGGAGCCACCCGTCCAGACCTGGGGGAAATGGGCCACTGCTAACGGCTTCCCACAGGCTGTCATGGCACGCACACCTTCCAGGCAGGCCACCATGGGCTTTGCCGGGACATCAATAAAGATAGGAGGCCAGCAGAGGCCCGTTGCAGAGCAAGGAGCTGGATGAATGCTTAAGTGAAGCCCTCCAGCCCCATCACCGATCTGGTCAGGGAGGAGAGGGGGGAGCACAGTAGGCCCAGCCAGAGGGCAGTGACACCAACTGCCATGCAGAGAATGAAGGTGCCCGTACAGACATACCAAGCCAGACACACCCGTGGGCGACCAGGAGAGACGCCAACCTACTAGACAAGAGCCTGGTGCCGGGGAGGGGCAGGAGCTGGAGGCTGACACGGGTGGTCCTTCCACACACACGCCAGGCCAGGCAGGGCGGCCTGGGACAGGCACAGAGAAGGCCAGCCCAGAACCCAGGGTGTCCTGCCCATGGCTGGGAGAAGACGAAAGAGCCCAGGGGAAGCCAGCAAGGGGTGGCCAGGAGCCAGGGAGGGAGAGTGTGGGGGCAGGAAGGTTGAACATAGCTGGCAGAATCGGGCAACGGCTGCAGAGGGTCCCAGGTCAGCAGGCAGCAGTGGCCACATAGGCGGGTGGGGAGAACAGAGGACAGAGTGCTGACCGCCTGCCCCAAGGGACACAGTGGCTGCAGGAGCCGCTTCTCAAAGCGGGGAAAGAGGAAATGTCTTTTTCAGTTGCCTTTTTTCAGTAAGAGCAGAGTGCAAACCTGCTCCCTGGGATAAAGTGAACGCAAAGTGAAGGCGGCCGTCAGTGGACTATTCTCAGGAGTCCAGGGCAGGTTTTCAAATCTGCGAGTGGCTCTAAAAATCACTGTGGCTTTTAGGTTTCCATCCACGTAAACACCAAGAATCTCTGAAAGACGATCTGGGGAAACGCCAACACCACGGCGAGCAGAAACAGGCTCAGCCCCCACGGGGGACGCAGGCGCAGCAGACAGATCAAGAGGGGCCCACAGTGGGGTACAGCGAGGCGGAGCCCACCTGTGAATGAGGACCCCGGCCGCCTGCCCAAACTGGTCCATCTGGGTGGCTTCTTCCTCAGACAGCATCTCTGGGTGCAGAGAGAAGGACGTCGGGCGGGGCAGCTCGCACTTCTGCTTGTCTTCCCAGGACTTCAAGGTGTTCTCAAACGCCTAGGACGCCAGAGCCCAGAGCTGTACTTCCCGCGGCTCCCTCGAGAGGGCGAGCGTGCGTCTGACCTGACGCATGTGCCGGGCACCGAGATCACCAGGAAAGGGGAGACACAGACTTTTTTTTTTTACACTGGGGGTACGAGATGGTCCTAGAAATTATTGCTCTATTACCTTAATCTGGTGTCTTAAAAAAAAAAAATTCTACAAACAAGACGTGAAAAATTCTGGCTCTTCTTTTAAAGTGCACAGGTGAGCCCACAAGAGAGCCCTGGGCATCGCAGGCAGCCGTTCTTACCCTGTCTCTGGTCAGCGTCTGCGCCCGGTTCTTGTGGACAATGCGGATGTACCCCGGGGGCTGGATCCAAGCCTCTCCATCCACCTGCACAGGTACGCCCTCATCCCCCAGGATGGAAATCTTCACCGTGCGACACTGATTGAACAGCACAATGATTACCCGTGTGCAGAGCCCAAGCCTCCGGGGGTTTTAACGTGCTGTCAGCACCGCTGTGATCTCCCTGCTCTACACACCCCTGGCCCCACCTCAAGGGACCCCAACCAGCCCTCTCTGGGGTGACGCATGGCCCACAGCTGACCGTCTGCTGTCAGAGCATCACCAGCACAGGCCGTTCACGGAGCCCGAGGGTCTGCTCTCCTCAGCTCTCCCGCCCTGTCCTGTCCCCACTGCCCCCCACCAAGAGGTGACCAGCATCTGGGGTCAGTCAGTGCAGGAGACCCTGGCATTGGGATATGGGTGTCAGAAGTCAGGGTGAGGGGAGGTGGGGAAGGGGGTCAGGCTACCACCAGCCACCGGGCCCCTGCCACATGCAAACACTCTCAGAACAGAGCAAGTGGACAAAGGGTGATGAAACCCTGCTCCTCTTTTCAATGAGAAATGCTACTGAAGAGTTAAAAACGTGAACTTCCGGCAGCCTACTGCTGGGGATGGACGCGAGGGTGGACAGAGTGCAGGAAGAGACCACACAGTCCCGGCTGGGGTTAGCAGCACCCGCTGCTCCCAAGTCTCTGTGCTTGCGAACAAGGCCTCCCCACCCCCACAGCCCCGCAGACAGACCCTGCCCAGCCCGTCACCGCTGTCAGAAATAAGTCACGGGCCGCCCCGTCCCACCTCCCCTCCCCAGCTGGGCCTCGGAGCAACCGTGTGGGGCCCCTGGGATGGAAATCACTCCCCACCTGCCAGGGACGTGTGGGCTCTGCCCACACTCTGGCTCCTGCTCTGACAGCTGCTGGCCCGGAGGGGTCCAGCCTGGGTCTGTGCCCCCTCCCGTCGCCTCAGCCGGAGGAAGGCAAGGTGCAGAGGGCTCGGGTGCGATACAAGTTTTGGGAAAGTTATTTTGGGAGTTTAACTGTCAAACACAGCCCAGGGAAAGGACTCTGGCGGGGTGGCAGGCCCGAGGGCTGTCCAGAGGCTGACAGCGGCCGCTCTGCCGGGCCCCGCGCTAGGAGTGAATGCAGCCGGTTCTCAGCCAGGGCGCCAGCCAGACCTCTCGGACACGGCCATTACCTGTGCGATTCGGTGATGCTGCAGCTTGATGACTCGAGAGACAGCCATCTGCATGCTGCCAAACACGGCCACCACCTCCAGAATCTTGTCATCGAATGATGGAGCTGCGAAAGTCTGAAAGGGCCAGCGTTAGAGCCGACCGCCGCCCCACACCTCCCCGCGCAGGCCCTGCGCTCACTCTCTTGGTGGGGCTGGCCCCTCACTCCGCTGCCACGCAGCTAGCAAGGCTGGCACCAAAGCCACCAGGCACAGCACTGCTGAGGGGCTACCTGGGGCCAAATCCCAGCCCTGACCTCAGCAAGTTACTTAATTTCTCTCTTCCTCAGTTTCCTCCTCTCTAAAAGGGGGTGATAATACTGGGATTCACTATGAAGACTGAGTTAGCCTGCAGAGTGCTTAGGACAGGGACCAGCACTATCACATGTGCAGTGCTGACGCCGTTGGCCACTGTGTGCAAAGGGAGCCATCCTCCTGGCTAAAACCTATCGACACCTTCCCATAGTCCTTATCACAAATTCCAACTTCTTCCCCAGCTACACAGCCAAACATGATCCAGGGCCCTGCAGACCACGCACCTGCTGCACGCTGCAGTCAGGGGACCCTCCTCCATGTCCTCCATGCGCCCTGCCCTGTCCTGCCTCCGAGCCGTCACATGTGCTAGAGCAGCCTCCCTCTCCCCTCTGCCCACCTGATTTGGCCAACTCAAGTCATCCTTCAGGTCCCAGCCTCGCAGAAGCCTCCCCTGACCCACCCCACCCTCCAATCCCCATCATATCCCATCCCTCTCTGCCAATGCCGCTCTGCCTGGCCCTCTAGACAATGAGCCCCTGGGCGAGGGCCCTGTCCTGTCTGTCTGGCTCTCCATGGCATCCCGGTGTCAGCACAGGGCGGTGTTTGAGTCGCCCAAGTCACAAAAGACCACCCCCACTGCTCCTCCCCTCCCTGAGCTTGGGCCCGTACACCCATACGTACATCATCTTCCTTGGTGCCACCCCAGAAGTTGGTCCCTCCAGCGTAGCTAGGAATGTTGAGGACGGCAATTCCCTGAAGACTGGGCAGTGGGATCGGTCGTCCATCGCACTGAGCAGCAGAAACACAGAAGAGAAGAGAAATGCACAGTATCAGCCGGTCCTTCTTTCCAGCATCCGCACCGGGGCTTCCCTGAGGGAGTCCCCATGCAGTGAGGAGAGAGCCACCAGGAGAACAGATGGGCCTAGTGGTCAGCTAACGTCCGTGCCAGGGACCCCTCCTGCTCACCTCCAGCAAGACCTTTTGCTCCAGGTTCCTGTAGGTTCTGTGCAGCAACTCTTTGGTGCCGAGGACTCCGTACCACATCATGTTTTTGGTTCGACTCCTAGAAACAGAAACACAGCCGTGCCGTGGGCCTGGCTCCCCGCTGCAGTCGGCCAGGGCATGCCGTAACGCTGGGCGGCGGCCGACCGCGCGGGCTAACCCAGCAGCTGTTACAGCAGCGACACCTGAATGTAAGGAGGACACATTCTCATTTTCCCAGATATGCATAAACAGATATATTTACCAACAGGAAATTTTGCTAAATAGTAAATTTTGCCAAGAGAGTAACTGAACCTTGAAAAGCACAAAATTTTATATATCATGATTTTTTTTTCTGGCTATAAAATTATGCCTACCACGGAAAATTTGGAAAATACAGAAAAGCACAAAGGAGAAACTAATCTTCATAATCGCAACACCTCCCTCCACATGTCCCAGTGACACCTGCTCTAGTGTGTTTCCCCGCCTGCTGCAGGTGCTGATTCCCGGCTGGACTCCCTGGTTCACTCGGTCCACTCCACGCCGGGCCCCATGCGCTCCTCGCAGACAGGACTGCCCCCCGCTGGGCCTGCCTCTGCAGTCACCTACCCAGCCCACGCTGACGGGCCCCCCGGGGCGCCCACCCTGCACTCTGTAAATTCCAAGGCAGTGAGCCCTTCCTTGTACCCGCCTCTTCACCAACATTCCCAACTACCTCCTAGGACAGATTCATAGAAATGGAATTTTTCTAGAGACCTTTTCAAAGCTCTCAATACAAACTCAAGAAAGGTCAAACCAGAGTTCCAGGGCTCGAAGAATGTATCACACATGCCTCTGTTCAACTATTTATTTTACTCTAAATTATGTTTTAATATTATTTTAATACTTTTTCAATTATTTTTGGACTAACAAGGATTTTTAAGTGATCTGACCCCACCATCATGGCTGTGTAACAGGGATGTGTCCCTGAGGACCCCCCGAGCCACTTTCCTCCACTGAAGAGCCCAGAGTCCAAAGGTCTTTTGCGGCCTTATGCTTCGTTTCCCTAGAAATTTCCAGCGACATATGACCTGAGCAACAGCTAATGGCAGCCCCTCAGGTGTGAGTGTGGCCTCCCTCAGGGTGGCGGTGACACCCGTGGAGGACAGAGGCCGGGGATCACGCGGCTCGGTCTGCTCGGGCCGCTCCTGACCCAGCAGACGGGGACTCCAGCAAGGGCGTCGGGCACTGTGCCGGTGACACTGTCCACACCGACGGCTCCGGCCTCCTGCCGGAGCCCCTCCCTGCTGCTCCTAAGACGTCATCGCTGAACAGTCCCTCCCCGGTCATTACTCTGGGGTGGTGTGGGAGACGTTTATCCCCCACTTCTTGTGTTTCTGCTGAGAGGAGGGAATTTCCACCTCAGCCTAGGAAGGACCTTTTCCATTTTTTTCCATCCTCTGCCCAGGCCAGGGCGGAGAACGCATGGGCATGTTAGGGAAGAGACTGCGCACTCCAGCAGGGCTGCCTCTGGGAGAGGTGACGTCTCATGGGCCTCACGGGCAGGCTCTGGCCCGGCCTGCGGGTGGCACCAAGCCACCCGGCTCCGCCTGTGACGGGGCAGGGCCCCTCGGTTTGCTGATGCGCACATGGACTGCCCCACAACCATGTCGCAGGTGCTGTAACTTCCTAGCACACTTCATGTCACCTGCCCCTTCATGGTAGCATCACAGATGGGACCCTCAGTAAGAGACACGGCCCACTCCAATGACCACCGTCACTGGTTTTCTTCTGTGGAATTTGCCCCAACCTGGCCGAGCCTGAGGGTGGAAGCTTCTTCCAGGCTGGCTTCCTGGACTGCTTCCTGCTCCTCTCCTGACAACAGCCGATGCGGGCCATTTCCACCTTCTGCCCTAGTGTTCTGCACGTCTTCAACCTGCTGACTCCAGCCATTCCCTACCATCTGGAAGGAGAAGCCATGCAGATGCGAAGTCTGTCCCCTACCTGCACTTCTCCGGGTGCTCGTCACGCTTGTTGTTAAAGTCCAAGGATATCTTTGCATCCAGGCCAATGCCAAAATAGTTGTTCATGACACATTTCTCTGTATAACACTCTCTGCAAAGGCGAATCTTACATCAGTCACAACAGCCGCACAGCAGCCCTGCTGGCAGCTTTACCTCAGACTCCCAACCTCTCAGCATTTCTCTTCTTTAAGGCAACACTGATACCTTTTTCTTTTTTTTTCTTGTAAGAGACTTACTGAGATACAATTCACATATCGTATCATTTACCAATTTAAAATACACAATGCAATGATTTTTCAGTATATTCAGTCATTTAACCATCACTATACAATCAATTTTAGAACATTTCATCACCCCAAAAAGAAAGTCTGTGCCCTTTAACCTTCAGCTCCTGACTCCCCAGCCTCTGGCAACCACTAATCTGCTTCTGTCTCTACAGCTGTGCCCAGTGCAGACGTGTCACATGATGGAATTATAAAACATGTGTTCTTCGTGTCTGGCTGCTTTCCCTTACTTAGCAGGATGTGTTCAAAGTTCATCCGTGCTGTAGCACGTGTTGGTACCTCATTTTCATTGCCAAGTAATATCCCATTTTATTATTCATCAGCTGATAGACATGCGGGTTGTCTCACTTTTGGTTATTCTTTATGAACATTTGTATTCAAGTTCCAGCACAGACATCTTCAGTCCTCTGGGGTATACACACCCAGTAGCAGAACTGTTGGGTCACATGGAAGCTCCAGATTTAACCTTTGGGGCAGCTCAAACCATTTTACATTCCCACCAGCAGTGCCAAAGTGATGATATCTTTATGGCACATAAACACAAACGTTTGAACTCTAGATCACAAAACATTTCTCAAACTTCCCTAGACCCAATCAAAGTAGTCACCAAATTAAAAAGGGAAATGAATTGAAAACGTCCATCCCAGGCCCATGGCAACAAAGCTTCCCCTTCCCCGGATGCTCTGCTGACGGGACTGTCTCATCCTGGCTTCTCACCCACACCCAGCTGCAGGCCCCAGCGCCTTCACCCTGCCCAGCGCCAGGGCCGAGCCTTGTCCACAGCCACAGGGCCCAGGGCCGGCGGGGGGAAGGGAGGAGCAGCAACCAAGAGCCACCTGCCGGAAGCTCCCGTGGAGGCTCAGCAGGGAGGAGGGGCTCCAGAATGCTGCCTGGACCCAGATTCTGACACATTTTAGCTTACTAAGCTTTGGCAGCCTGATCTGAGAACCAATCAGCACTTGTAAGTGTTTTTGTGATGTATCTAATTCAAGTGCCTAATAGCTGGCTGAGAGCAAAACTGTTTACTAAGCTGAAGACCATGTGACTGACCAGTATTTATAGATCCTGGGAAAAGAGAGATCCAAGCCAGAGAAACAGGGCACAGGGACAAGGGCAGGAGGTGGAGACACTGGGCTCAGGGGCCAGGGGAAAAGGGGTGGCAGCTGCCGGGCAGGGGGAGACAGGCTGGAGGTGCCTCAGGCCCAGCTGCCCTGGCCACAGTCGTGGGGCCCACACGGCATGGCCCCAGCACACCATCAAGGGTGAAAGCGAGGGAGCACAGCGTTGTCTCCCCACGTGAAGAGGAGAGAGGTGAAAAGAGACCAAAGGGCTCAGCCGGGTGTGGAACCTCAGCAATCCCAGATGAAGGAGCCAAAGAAAGTATTAGTATCCGGATCAGCAGGACTGCGGCCCCGGCCTTACTGAGGAAAACGGCATCGGGGAGGCTGAGGCCTGGAGGCTCAGGCGGGGGGCGCACGGCAGACCAGCCCAGCCCAGGCCAGCACCTGGAATCCAGAGCTCCACTTCCCCAAGCCGCAGAGCCTCTGTGAACCACACACTGCTCACTGTCACTGTCCCTGACCAACCCAGACAAATGGTTGGCAACTTTCGACTGTCACTAGCCACCAGCTGCCCAGAACATGCAATCAGCCAGAAGAAAAAGTCTAGAAGAAGGGGTTCTCAAAATGCCACTTGTCTCCACAATGGTCTCTCATGCACAAGAAGACTCCATTAAACTGCTGTGTGAATGTCCTCCCTGCCTGAGAAACTGGGCAGAGGGAGAAGGCCGTGTCCCCAAAGGGCGGCCGCAAACAGCCAGAGGAGCAGGCTGGCAGCCCCGAATTCTTCCTTGGAGTCTAAACGCAGGACAGCGCCTCCCGGGGGGGCTGTGAGGCGCCAGAGGAAAAGCACACGGTGGGCTTTTCAGCCCAGAATCTGTCATTCTGCGTCACGACAAGGAAAGAAGGGAGGGCACGAGGGAGAAGTGGCCATGGGGAAAGCCATCATCATGGGGCAGCCGAGGTCAGGACAGCACGGACAGCCAGTGCAAAGGTGGCTTCCAGTGGGCACATCAGGGCCCGCCGACAGCCTAGGACGGTGGCAGAAGGTGACTCAGATTCAGACAACATGCTGTGCGCCAGCCGAGGGGCCCTGGGAGGAGGCGCTGCCCTCGAGACTCGCAGCTGTGGCTTCCAGTCGTGCTCCTCAGCTGAGCCCGCCCCGCTTCTAGACTCTCCTTCTCAGCCAACACCAGCTGGAGCAGGGTCGGCCGGTCAGCTGGTCGCTCATGTCCCTAGTTAGTTCTGAGCCCTTTTCCACGCTTCAGCATTCTCAAAACACTGTGCCTGCTTCATTTACCCTGATACTCACAGGTTTTCTGGTTCGGAGTTAAAGGGATCAGCGTTAATTAATAAGCGACTGATGACTGAGCCCCCAGGCAAGGACCCGGACATCCCGGCCCGAACACCTGCAGGAGACACAAGCAGGAGGGGATGCTGGTCAGATCCACACACCTGACAGACCCATGTCTTTGAGGCCAAGAGACTTGTAGTCTACAGAACATCATTACAATCAGACATGTGCAAAATTATGTATAAGCACGTCCAAATTTTGACAATTAATAGTCTCAGGTCAAAAATTGCCAACATCGACCATATCTGTGGAACCAAAACATACTTGCAGTAGAAACCAACACCTACGAGACACCTAAAAATGGTGCTAAATTCATGAGACAGAAACGTCAAGGAACACTGCGGTGACCAGACCCTCGCTCGCGGCTCCCGCATCGCGACGGCGGCCCGCCCACCCTCCAGGCGGGCGGCTCACTGACTCAAGCGCTGCCTTCCCAGTGAGGCCGTCCGGGCTTCCCCAGGTCGCTCCCTGGGCGCTGCACCCCCTTTGTTAGAAAGGGCACTTCTCACACGGTCACGCACACCTTGGAACAGTCTCTCCCATGGGCCTGGCGACTCCCCACAGGCAGTGACTCTCTCTTACTCATTTTTTCCCAGTGTCCAGACGCTGCTTAAGGGTCCCCTGGCTGGCCCTCCCACTGGCCCAGCTGGGAGGGGACACTCACTTGGGTACAGGATCTTGGTGTTCAGCGCAGGCAGGCCATCCCGGCTTCCCGGCTGGGGAGGAAGAGAAGCAGAACTGCCCAGCAACAAACTTCCTTTGCTGATCAGCTTTTCACAGGGGGCTTTAGACACTGTGACAACAGAACAGAAAACCTGACCACCGTTCAACACAGAACGCTACTGAAACCCTGCGGCAAAATGCACGGGGGGTGAGGGAGTGGGGAGGCAGGTGACAGACCCCTGCTCAGCCCATGGGAAGCGTGTGAGATAGAGAAGGCCCCAAGTGAGGGGGCAGAGGGGAGCATGGGGCTCGTGTGACACGCTAAGGGCTTGGGCTCATCTGAAGGGTGACACGGGCCTCAATGGCAGCACAGGAGGGAGGGGGTGACCCCTAATCTCAGTCTGGGCCATGGAAGATGGAGTCCATGCATGGCAGAGCTCTGAGGGGTAGCGCTCTAATGGCCACAGTGTCAACTCTGAGCAGATTCCTCCCAGTGGCCTGACGGTGCCCTCCACACAAACAGATTCCAGGAGGGGCAAGGGTCCGGCCCTGTTAGACACAGCCCCTTCTGAGCAGTTCTTCAGGCACGGCGAGGCTCTGAGGACAGCAAGCAAGGGCAAGACACCAAGCACTCCTCAGCAAGGAGGGTCCTCTCCCTGCTGGCAGGAGGTCCCACTGGTTCTCCCGGCGGCCACCAGATAAACCTCGGTGCACCCGCAGGTGATGCATGGAAACAGGCCATGGGTTGTGAGTCTACTCGGCCATGTGGCCAAAGCAGTCACGAGAAAGCACCCTAAAGCACCCTAAAACTTCCACTTCAGGCGCGCTGGGTCTCACCACAACCCAAGCCCTAATGGCAGCACCGAGGGAAGAGGGACAGGCTGGTACCTTTGCGCTGGCTCCTCCCCTTCGTGGCTCCACAGCTCTCACTCTGGGACAGCGGCGGGCACACCCTGTTGTCCGTCCTCTCCTCCGACTCAGAGAGACCCAGCACGAACCCCTCCTGCTCTTGCGTCTGGGCGTTTTGCTCATCAACAGCTGGGCAAGGAAAGGGCGTTTGCAACTGAGCACGTGGGTGTTATGGTAAGGACAACATCAGCTGGGGAGTCCCCTCCCCATTTCCATCGAATGTCCTCTGGCTGAAGGTCTAGACCGCTAAGTCCCCACCCCACCCACCTTCTTCCTGGCCCTGCATGGTCAGTACGAAGCCCCGGGGCATCGGTGCTCACAGGCTGGGAGGAGGAGGCTGAGGGGCTAAAGATGACGGGGACGGGAGGCAAGTGCCGGAGACGGGCGCCGAGTAGCCGGGGGCCGCGGCGGGAGAGGCGGGAGAGGCACTCTGTGACCTGAGGGCTCCCGCTAAGGGGAGGAGCAGTCCCTGTCTCACAGTGAAGACAGGAGGGCCAGGAGAGGGACCTGGGCTCTGAAGCCCACAGGCCAGGCTGGTGTCCCAGTGTGTGCCTTTCTGTCACCACATTCCAGGGCACACCGAGAACGCCTGAAGAAAGCCACCTCTCAGCAAGAGACCATTACCTTTTTCTGTGTGTTCGATGATCTGGCGAATCGCTTTCTTCAGGCTGTTGGCCCTCAGCATGAGCTGTTCCCGGGGCCGGAATATCTGCGGCCGCGCCGGGCAGGCCATTGCCACCGAGCGGTCCCCGGTGGAGCCACAGACGCTGCCTGGCCCGTCACCGTCTTCAGCCTCCTCGGCGATGGTCGGGGGTGGGTTGGGCAGCGAGGATGAGGCCTGGGACTCATCGTCCAAGGTCTTGAGGAGTGAGTCCAGCTTCTCCTTCAGGACAGAGCACTAGACAGGAACGCAGCGGCATGCAGAGCGCTCTTCTCCACACCGCGACGACCCCCCGCCCGCCCCGCCCGTGCACGGACCTTCTTGGCCATGACCTCCGACTCCTCTGAGCTCTCGGTCGTCTTCTCATAGGCCTTCCCCACCCGGGCCACGAAGTCCTTAACCGTCTCGCAGAGCACTCTAGGAGGGGACACAGAAGGACACGTCTAGAGAGAGGGCTCCTGGCTGGGACCCGGGTGCCCGCCCGCCTGAGCTCTGCTTTCCCCGCTGCCGCCAGGCACTCACTTGGCAGAGGAGATCACCACCGAGTGCTGGTCCGAGGTCAGGATTTTAGAAAGATGGGCCGCAACCGAGTCTTCATAGAAGAGAATTTGCTGCACCTGCAATCTCCCCAAAACAGAGCGGGGGCCTGTTAGCCTCTGACCCAAAGCTCCTGAGCCCCAGCGAATGTCTCACCAGCTTCCCTGGCGGCAAATAACCCTGACTCTCCCCTCACAGACACTGCCCTGCCCAGCAAAGCTGCAACTCCAAATCCTAACCCGAGATTCACCAGTGCTTTGTAAGAGATTTCAAAAGCTTCATCAAGCTGTGGACAAACGGAAAGAGTGGATCTCAACGAAGAAAAAGACGTAAAAATGTACGAACAGCTCACAAGTGTTCAGTCTGAGATCACCACGCCAGCCTGTGCTAGGAACGTCAGCCTTTACTCCCCTTTCATCCTACGGTAGGTGAGCTGCTGCTAGGCAGGCTCCTTGGTTTAGCTTCTGCTCACAGCAGAGGCCTCATCTTCCACCTGGCTGCGAACACTAGCGTGCGTGCACGTGTGTGTGTGCGCGTGCGTGTGCGCATGCAAGTGTGTGTGTGCGCGTGTGCATGCATGTGCATGTGTGCGTGCGTGTATGTGTGCATGCGTGTGTGTGCGTGTGCATGCGTGCATGCGTGTGCGTGTGCATGCGTGTGTGCGTGTGTGCGTACATGTGCGTCTGTGCACATATGCATGCACATGTGTGCATGCGTGATTGTGCACGTGCATGTGTGTGCGTGTATGTGCACATGCATGTGTATGTGTCCGTGTGTCTGCATGCATGTGCGTGTGTGCACGTGTGAATGTGCGTGCATGTGCATGCGTGCATGTGTGTGCATGCGTGTATATGCACATGCATGTGTGTGCGTATGTATCCGTGTGTGTGTGTGTGTGTGCACACGCACCCACTCTCTCTCCCCGTCTCTCTCAGTGCCAATGGCTCTCTTCACCAGTTGCCTCTACCTGCAGAGCTCTATCCTGTGTGGGTTGATAACTGCTCTCTTTAGGACCTAGCCCAGGGGTCAGCAAACTAATGGCCAGATAGTAAATATTTTGGTCTTTCCACGCACAGTTATTTGTCCTCTCAAAAATAAAACCAAAAAAACAAAAAAGCCCCAAACCACCCACCCCCTTCCCGGCTCAGAAGGCCGTGTAGAAGCGGCCTGGGCAGGCCCTCGGCCCTGACAAAAACTCCCCCTTCCCGCTGCCCCAACCGCATCGAACAGGGACTGCCCTGGGCAGAGTCCGGCTCACACGCAGCTGGCGGCCGCTCGCCCAGTGGGCATGGGCACGGCCAGGACTGCCCCACCACTGCCAGAGCAGGGTATGAAAAGAGAAGGCAACGTCAGTCTGTGCCCCGAGGGGACTTGTAAGAGAGTTAAACCAAAACAGTAACAACCACTCAACAAAGAGAAGAACTGAAAGTTGACCTAGAGCAGGCTGACAGGAGGGGCTGGGATGTCACAGGGGAGTGGGACAGGTGAGCACCTGGGGACTGAGGAACGACTGGGCATTCCAGGCACACGGGAACGGCAGGGGAAGGAACAAGCGCAGACCTCGCAAGGGGTGCTGCGGAGCTGACGGGATGCACTGAGAGCGGGAAGTCACGGGAAAGGCCTGTGGGAAGCCCCCCAAGGCCTGGTGGTAACCTCAGGGGACCCCTAGATGTCACAAAGCACAAAATCCTCTGCCAAGGGGAGTGAGAATCCGCTCGCCGCCAACTCAGCCTGGGGTTCACGCAGAACCTCTGCAGGGCGGGGAGGCAGCGGGAACGGCTAGGCAGGGCAGTGAGGTCACTGAGCAGGCTGTGCAGCTGCCTGGCATACCTCGGAGTCCTCGCTGAAGTCTTCGGTGACGGTGGAGGAGGCCTGCCTGGGTAGTTTGGTCTCGTACGCCATGACGCTCCACCTGCACACACACGAGGTCGGTGCCACCCACCGTGAGCAGGGGCGGGACAGGCCACCCCCAAGGGCAGACTCTGCACCCTCCCTTCCGTGGCCTGGGGCCTTGAAATTTCATTTTCAAGCCCTCTGTCTCGGTTCTGCACCTGTAACCCAGCTCTTCACCTGGCTGAGAACAAAGGTCTCCCCTCCACAGGCAACAGGGCACTACCGCTCCATTGAAAGGGAGAAATACACCCTGTAAACGGCTGCCTTTGAGATGCTGCTTTTGGGAGACACGGTTTACCCTCCTTCAGGGAGCTGGTCCATACCAGCTCTTCTCGGGTCCCAGAGGCACATGGAGGAGGCCCTGAAGAGGTGGGGCGTTGCAAGCCCCCCTGTAATCAGAGCTCCAGGGTCCTGGGGGCGGCTGGGTTTGTGTCTGACAGATTCCTGCAGAGTGTCACGCATCTAGCTCAGAGCTACAAGTATCTCACTCGGGGGGGGGGGGGGGGACCAAGGGGTATCTTTAGGCACTAGAGGACAATTCCCCAAAACTACTTCTGAGAATAGGATATAAGAAAATGGAATTGCTCGAACACGTGACATGGAGTACTTTGCCGATGGGTATTAGATGCTGGACTGAGGCACCTGACAGATTTAGGTTTGGCCTCATGAGAAGACCTGACCATTCTAGGGCATGATTCTTAACCTGTTTTGTTTGTTTTTATCCTTTCCATAACCTGACCAAAAATCAAAGACTATCAGAAAAAAATAATATATGCTCAAGGTCAAATTTTTACAAATGACTTCACCATAGATCCCAGGTCAAGAACACTGGGCGAGGTGGCCCATCTCTCAGAAACCTTCCACTCATGTGGCACTAGAACACGTCCCCACTCACCTGTCCAGCATCTTGGTGCTGGCTCTTTCCAGCTTCTCCAAGATCTGGGGCAGCTGGGTGTCATCGTCACAGGCCGAGCCCCAGCCCAGCACGCGTGCCAGGTCGTTCCCTGTCCCTAGTGGCAGCACTCCCAGCTGACACTAACAGAAACAGTGGGGAGGAGGCAGTCAAGCACCTGGGAGTAAGACCCACCTCCCAGCCCACTGGCCCTCCTGGTTACCTACAATGACACCTCAATGAGGTGTGAGAGATCTCATCTAAAACCGTGGTAACAGGCAGAGCCCACCAGAGGGGACAGATGGTCTTTGTAATCTGACAGAAAATGCCAGGGTCGTCGACCCCTCCCTCTCCCATATCTCTCGGCTGTGGCCACAGCTTGACAATCAACCCCTTGCAACCTCTCTGATCCGTATTCCCCAAATCCCCTTCCTTCCCATGTTCACTGCAATGACCATGACCCTGAAGGCTCATTCTGTAAGTCCCCACCACCTATCTCTCCATCCACTACAATATCTTACTAATGTCAAATACTTCTTCCAAAAATATCACTAGTATCACTTCACTCCTCTAAAAACATCTTCAGTGGCTTCTAAATTATATCAAAAAAGGGGGCCAGGACCACCCAGTCTGAACATCATACTTCGGCACGTATGCCCCAGGGCTCAGTCTACCCCCACCTACCTGCCATTCCCCAAACAGATTCTGTGCATTGCTCACGCCTCACCCTCCACGTGGAAGTCCCATCCCAGAGTCCTCGGGGAATCCCAACCATGCCAGTTGAGTGCTTAGGAGGCCCCCACACACTGGCTGCCCCAGAACTCTCCAGCCTTCAACTCTGACAGTGCAGCAACCAGCCAGTCATCAGGCCTGCAGTCCTCCCTGCAGCACTGCACAGCCCTCTGTTCACCAGCTGCAAGTGACCACACACGAGGCCCTGCCACTGTGCGGGGACGGCAAGCACAATGCAAGGTACCACTTCATCCAGAGCTCGGTCTGGGAGGGCAGCGGGCAGGAGCGAGCAGGACAGCAGAGCCCGACACACCGATGGAGAGGGCCCAGCACTGACAGGCGCCCAGAAGGGCTGGGGCCTCAGTGAGGTTTCCTAGAGGCTTAAAGGAAGAGGAGGGGCGTGTACAGGTACAGGTGGTGTTCTAGGTAGCAAGGTGACACACCTGTGAAGGGGCAAGTTGGAGCTCTGCAGGGAGGGCACTGAGGAAAGAGGAAGACAGAAGCAAAGAAGAAGGAGCCAAGTCTGGGGCTCTGGTAACCTTTCCCAAAGCCAGGGAAGCCACTGCAGAAAGCTAGGGGGGTGTGCGAGCACAACTGCCCCAGGAAGGTCACCGGCTGAGTGGTGGGGGGACAGAGGCCAGGAGCTCAGCACAGACGCTCCTCACCATGCAGGTGGCTCAGACTGGGGACATGTCAGTGGGCAGGATGACAGGACTGAGCCCAGCAATTAGCGAGAAATGATGGGGGAAGAAGATGAAATCAAGAACCACTGTCAGATTTCTGGCTCAGACATCTGCATGGCAATGTCCCCAGACTCCAAGGAAAGGAATGAGGCTGAGGCTGAGTGACAGCTGGTGCTGGAAGCTCACCGCACCACGAGACAGCCTTGAGCCCAGGGCTCAGCTGTAAACTGGGGCCCCCAGGACACAGATGGCAGCAAAAACCCTGTGAGTTGCTGAGCTGTCCCCTGAGGAGGAACGTGAAGGAGGAGAGGCCCGGCAAGGCTCTGAGGACATAGCCTTTAAAGGGAAGGCGAGGCGGGAGAAGCCCCTACAGAGATGGGACAGCCAGGAAGAGAAGAAACCCCAAGGGGGTTGGGGTCCCACAGAGGGAGTGGCTGGAGCATCAAGTGCCACACAAAAATCAAAGGAGATAACGTTCACGGGTGAAAATGAACCACAAGGTTTCACTGTTCTCCTAACTAGCCATAGTGAACTTGTGAATGATCCACAAATTCAACAAAACTTGAAACTGGACCGGCGTGGACTGCTCCAACCCACCACCAGGCGGCGCTATTTCTCTTTCCTGAGCAGCCGCCCACGGCCACCACCACCCCGGTAAACACCAAAAAGTGGGCAGGGCTGGGGAGAGAACCCAGAGCCACTGGAAAATACGTTCAAGTCTCACAGAAGATTGGAATTTTTTTTAAATGGACCATAATAAACAGCATTAAAAAATACAAAAATCTTCATAATGCTGGTGAATGGGTCTCTCAATATGACAAAAATCTTGAAGACAAAAAAAAAAAAAAAAAAACCCAGGAAATTGAAGACAAATGACAAATCAGGAAAAAAAATATCTGCAATGACAGGTAAGGAGTTCAAGTAACAATAATCCTTAGACATCAACTGTTTAAAAAAAGGAAAGTGTATTCCCAAGAGAGAATGAGGCAAAAAAAAAAAAAATCAACAGGCAATTCATTTAAAATGTCATTATCAACTAAGATGTTCAACTTCACTAGTAATTAAAGAAATCAAAATAAGACATTTTATTGTCTACTTAGCTGGGCAAAAACTGAAGACGTGACACATGGGCAGTGTGTAGGAAAGGACAGGCCACAGGGCACTAGGAACGTAAACTGGCGCAGCCCTGACGGGGCAGTGTGGCGATGCACCTCAATACGTAAGTCTGGGTGCGCTTCAGAAGAGGAAATAACTGGGAAGCGTATACCTGGTTTTGCCACAGTTGTCTCTGCAAAGCCGTCCAAGCGCCCACCCTGGGGGAGGTGGTCTAGCCCAGGGCGCCCAGCTCCGTCAGCGGTGAACGACCACCCACACCCCTAACTAGCAGATGCAGAGCACGAGGTGTCCACATACTAGTGATTTTTAAAATGCAGCAACAGCAGAGCGTGGGTAATATGGCCCATGTAAATTCGGCTGCACTACGCATCACATGCACATATCGTAACAGACATTTGAGAGTCAGCGAAATGTCAGCTGTGGCTAATCATGTGGGGAGAGCAGTGGCTGGGAGTGAAAATTCAATGAACGTAGGAACACCTTTTTATACATAATCAGGAAAGTCTATTTTTATTTAATACAGAGTTCAGTGACCCATAACTCTGACTTGAGAAAAGTATATTTCTGTCCCCTACTCATAAGCAAGATGCATCAAGCCATAAGTCAGTACCCAATAAAGAGCCAACAGGGGGACAGGAAGGGCAACAGCCCCCTCAGACCTGCTCCCCACCTAGGTTCCTCCAGGGCTCTTCTTTCTGTAGCTCCCCTACTTCTGCCTGTGCAGTTCCCGTTCACGCACCATGGCCAGAGCCCCTGGGCCTCCACACTCTCCTCCCTGGCCACAATCCACACAACCTGTGCTGGCCCGTCTGGGAACAGGTGCCCTGAGATGAAAAGGAGCTGAGACTGCATGTCCTCTCTACCTTGGCACCCTCTTCCCTAGGCTGGGCTTCTTCACGTCCAGGTACCTGTTTATGAAGGTTGAGGCTGTCAATTTCAGAAAGGACCCAGCCAACACTGCCATCCCCGCCACAAACCAGAATCCGGAATGTGTCAAACTTCTGGAATAACCGTAAGCTGCAGAGAAAAGAGAAAGTCGGTGGAACGACATGCATGCTACAGACACAGACAGGCTTGTCGGTCTGGGCCAGCTGTATCCGTGCTCCTCACGGCTGGCCTGGGCCAGAGCTGGAGGGCAGGGAGGTGTACAGAGGCTCTGACATGTGACACCGTCTACACAGCCCCTGTGCTCAGGCCTGCTTTGTTGAGGTGGACAGCAGAGGCCCTGGGGCCCACAGAGCCCCTCCACCCAGGGCCCCAGCCCACACGAGCCCGAGATGATGGTGGACGACGAGCCACTGGATCCTGAGCAGACACTGCAGACTCAAGGGTGTGCCAACGCTTCATCCTGCTCAGATGCCAGCTCCTGCCGGGTTCGGGAGCACAGCTTCTGCAGCCCCAGCCCCAGCCACACAAGCCCAGCCTACGTCACTGTCCCTCACCTGCCCCATCCACATACAGCTTCTGCCAACCTTCCCACCATGCCCTCTGGACTGCCCTGCACCCGCAGCCCCAGCACCCACTTGTCCCCAGGCCTGCAGTCAGGTCCTATCCGGCACTTGCTCTGGTTACTTCGGAGCCCCGGGCTGACAGATGCCTTGTCCCCTCTGTAGCACGTAAGGCCTGGGCCACCGGGTCCTCTGGGCTGGGGGACCCCTGCCTGCTCCCCTCCTGGCTCCTCAGGTCTCCTGCCACCCTTGCCCTCCCCCACAGCAGCCCCACTCGAGCCCCACCGCTGTGGCCACTCACTCCTCACCCTCTTCCTGCATGGCCCCACCCAGGTTTTGGCTTCAAGGACCACAAAGGTGCTAATGACCCTAAACTGACCCCCAGGCTGCTCCTGAAGGCTGACATGTACAACTGTCCACCAGAACACACCACTGTGGAGTCCTACAGCGCCTCCACTAGGACATGTCCCTCCTCTAAGAATGGCAGTGCCACCACCGACACAGTCTGTAGGCCGGACCTGCCTCCTCTCAGCCTGCCCTCCTAGCAGCCTCTCCTCTACTCCCACACGCCACAGCTGGCTTGGGCCCCACCATGCTTTCCTGGAGTCACAGGAGCCTCCCAATCCACCTGTCACTCTTCCTGGACACCTCCCACCTGTGCTCCCAGTGAGATCTTTCTCACTTTATGAGGTTGCCCTTCACGTCAGGAAAGCATCAAACCTCTCGGCCAGCCCCTGCAGCCCTCCCTGACCCACAGCTTTCTGCCCAGTGCCCGCCACTCCCCGGCCCAGTGGCCCATGGCGCTGTCCCCTGCTGTGCATTTGCACGGGCAGCACCCTCTGCCTGGAAGGCTCCCGACCTCCCTTGCAGCCATCGGGACACTGGTGCTCCTCAAATGCTAGCTCCACACGGAGACTAACAGACCCCCAGTTTGATTTATAAGACCCCTCTCTGGGTTCCCAAAGAAGTTCTACATCACCCACTGGATGACAGACCACCCTCACCCTGCCACACACTCCTGACAGCTGACATGTGTCCATGCCCCCACCTGACCGGCCTGTACACCTGCCTCGAGCTCAGCGCCTGACCAGAGCGAGCGCTCAGCCCACAGGCAGGCATGGTGACGCGGCGCCAGGCCAGGTCTGCACAGAACCCAGCCTTGGTGCAGCCCTGCTCTCGAGAGGAGAGGTGAAGGTCAAGGCTGGGAATCTCAATGACAAAGCGGCAGCTCTAGGCCCTGTGATGAACCGTTTGGGACAAGCTACTCCCCAGACACAGGAAGTGACTATAATAGATAAACCCCCTTATGTCTCTGAGGGCTCCCTAAGTCATCTCATCTCATGTTTAATTCCAACCACGAATCGTGGCGCTATGCACACATGCCCAAATTAGCACTATTCCCAGGTTCTGCTATGTGGTCTGCCCTGCCCAACCATTTCAAGGCATTTATCCAACACCCCTGGCACCATGTTTCATAACCTGAGCCTGCTCGGTGTGTTGTGACAAGGGATGTATGGCAACTCCACTTCCCCACTTTCTAACTAAAATTATTTATCAACCTGCTGGTGAATGTGGCACTGTGTCATGCAGATCAGATGTCCATCTGCAGAAAGTTTGGGCATGCTGCCTTTGAGGAAACAGGCTCAAGTGCTACCATTTGTTCTCCAATAGCGCTTTGCTGTGAGGGGGAAATCAACTTAGAAGACACCAGAGGACCAGCGAGGGGCAGCGTGTTCCTCCCCAGCCCCAAGCATGTCAGCTGAGGACAGGCAGAGAGCTGGCCCAGGGTCACATCATGACAGCACCTGGCTCCACACACAACCCCTCCCTAGATTCCTCCCAGGAACACACACACTCAGTAACAGGTTCTTCGAGCACTGTCCCCACAACCTGGGCAATCTCCCTGCAGTGCTAGCGAGTCTCTTAGAGCTCCTGCTTGGAACTGGTGCTTCCAAGGGAAGAAGGAATTCACTCAAACGGCAAAATTCACAGACGCAAATGTTTTCTACAAACCTAGGGAAAGTACGAAACTAGATAGAACCCATGCCAGCTCTCCAGAGAGCACATGAACAGCACAATCCCTCTGCCCTGAGCACCCAGGCCCGGGCATGTCTCCTGCCTCGCGGCATGGGCACCCAAGGGGCCTCTCACGTCCCGATGGAAACACACCCCCCCCCTTTGGCCTCGCTGGAAGAAAAAGCTGCTTCCTCAGTACTGACCAGCCATTAAAAAGAATGAGGCAGATCTGCAGATACTGACGTGAAAACATACCCACAATGTTGTATGCTGATACATGTGGAAAGCACCTGCCTAACAGCAGGTAAAGTAGGATCCTGTTTGGTTTAAAAGGTGCATGTTGTGTGTGTGTGTGTGTGTGTGTGTGTGTGTGTGTAGAAAGTTGATGGACATGCACTTCTATTAACTAAGAGTGGGTACCTCTGTGAGTGCAAATTGGGGAGGAGGTGGCTCAACCAACCAACTTTCCTTCCTTCTTTCCTTTTATTTATTTAGAGACAGAGTCTCACTCTATGGCCTAGGCTAGGATGCAGTGGCATCATCATAGCTCACAGCAACCTCAAACTCCTGGGCTCAAGCTATCCTCCTGCCTCAGCCTCCCAAGTTGTTGAGATTATAGGCATAAGCCAACATGCTCGGCTAATTTTTCTATTTTTTGTAGAGATAAGGTCTCACTATGTTGCTCAGACTGGTCTTGAACTCCTGGCCTCAAGTGATCGTCCCGCCTTGGCCTCTCAAAGTGCAGGGATTATACAGGCATGAACCACTGTACCTGGCCTTATTTCTTATTTAAAAATTTGTGGCTTTGCTGTTCTTTTCATAAGTGCACATTATCTATAAAATTTTTAAAACTCCAAGAAAGATATATTTTATAAGCTTCCTACCCGAGGTGTGGTCCTCCATTCATGAGGTCAAAGACCTGGGCAGGGTTCAGCAGCTGTTTGAATCTTCTGAGGAACTTCACACCCTGGTTGTCCCCACTCTTAGAATTGACAAAGACCAACAGTGGGCTTGTGCAAGATGGAGGACAGCTGGCCTTCCAGAACCCTGGATGCAAGAATGAACAGGACAGAGGAAAATGTATAAGCCACAGAAGATGCTAGGGGCACTGCTGATAGAACAAGCAACCACAGATACCCCAAGGGACACACACCTGACACGTGCCCACCCCACAAGTCAGTGAGAGATAAGTGAACACAGGTCCACAGGGCCATTCCCCACATGCGAGGAAGGGAGCCATCGCCACAAGGAGTCCAAGTTCCACCTTGCTGCTGTCTCCTCTGGCCCCTAGTCTGATAGAGCTGATTCTCCTCAGCCACAGACCCCAGCACTCCTACTCCTCCACTGGTACTTGTCAACACGTGACATGTGTCCCAGTGGTGGTGAGAGTGGCCACAAGCCAGCATGTAGCATCTGCCAGACAGAGACAGGCCCAGCTGCTCTGCCTCATGGAAGACAGAGAAGCCTTGGACTCTGTCCACCCGACAGCCAACAGACAGCCCAGGGTCTTCACCTCCAAGCAAAGGACGAGCCTCGGGTCTCGAGTGCTTCCAATGTCAATGCCCTAAAGCCAGGGCAGCGTTTACCACCTCTGCGCAGCTACCCACCCCGCAGCAGTGCCTGCCCTCATGCTGACCACACCTCTCCAAGCCAGCCGACTCTGGAGCGGGAGAGGAGAGAACGCACGGAGGAGGTGCGCGGGTGCAGGCGAGGGGGACGGCACTTGGTACCCACCATCAGAGTCGATGCTGTTGAGCGCTGTGGGTGGGATGACCGACACTTTGCACAGGCCCAGCGGGCACTTGGGCAGCAAGGATTCCTTACACGACGTGTGCACCTGAAACAAGAATCCATGTGCCACCAGGGTCACCTTCAAACACACCGGAAATCCCCCTGCCCTGCAGCTGATGAGCCAGCCTCAGTGGGGCTGACCTGCTCCCAGCAGGACACCCACGTCCTGGCTTTGCGCTGGAGAAGGCATGACACGGAAACACCGGGTGGGAGCCAGTCGTGGCTCACACTATGTGAGCTACAGTCCTGGCCTGACCCCTGGCCCCTTCAGGCACGGCTAACGTTAACTTTCAGGACGGGATTAAGGGCCCTTGGGGCAAGATGGCTTTACGTGCCAGGCTTCCTCCTGGCAGCCAGGCATTCTAATCAGGTCGCTGCAGCAGCGCTTGCCAATGACAGACCCAGCAGTGAGCGCACGGAGACTCCCCATGCCCCTCCCTTGCAGCCCGTCCCACCCAGCAGGGCAGTGACCACACCCAGAACCTCAGAGCAGCCCCATGGGCGACACCATTGCTCTTCCTCCCTCTCACACGTTGCTGTGGCTGCTGTAAACATCAACCAAGAGTGAAACTCTCAGAAAAGCCTCTCCTGCTTCCCTGCTCCCAAACCACAGAGATCGTCAGCTACCCTGTCCCAAATGACCCCTGCAGCGCCTGGATATGGTGCTGTATGAGGAAGATGTGACGTGTCATGAAAACAGACATTTGCATGTGTCTGCAACGCAGTACTAAACTCAAAAGAAAGGAACACACACCCATAACAACCAGTCAATAATGAGAATGACCAGACAGAAAAGGGAAGGTCAAGTCACCGAACAGTCCAACACCTAGACTCTCAGAGCTGGAGGGGCCTCGGGGTGAATGTACCAGGATTCAGAGGAAGGTGAAGCCCCAGCACAAGACATGGGGGTGCAAGGCCCTCGAGGGCCTGTGGGGAGCAGACCCAGCCCCCCCAGCCTGGGCACAGGGCCCACACGCACCATGGCCTTGCACCAGAGGCAGCGCCAGTCCTGCAGCCGCAGCACGCTGCCACAGGTCTTGTCACACACCGTGCACTTGGCGCTCACAGGCAGGTTTCCTTCCAGCCACTGGTGGGGCATGGCAATCTGCAACCAAGCAGAGACACGGTGGGGACGTTCCCAGAGCTCTGCTCCCAAGGCCAGCTGGGAGCCCAGGGGCAGAAACGCCCTTTGTGAACTCAGACTACGCATTCTTCCCAACAAGCTCCTTTGCTGCCGGCCAGTGAGGGGAGAACAGGGCAGGGCCTATGAAGTGCCATCCCACCACACGCCTGCCAGAGGCACAGCAACCACACAGGGCCCCCCCATACTGTCCATGTGACACCTGGTCCCAGGGTGGCCATCCTGAATGAAATGGCAGGGGAGGGCGGGGCCCTCTGACATACCCCATCTGTGTCCTCGATGATGTCCTTCCCAATAGATGCCAGCGTGGTCCACTTGCAGTTGTTGGTTGCACGCACAGCACATCGCTTGTGAGCCTTAAATTTGCACACTGAAAGAGAAGGAACGTAAGAGCCTGCAAGCTTCATCTCTGACAAGGGCTTCCCGTGCTGAGCAGACAGGGTCATAAGAACTGTCCAGGCCTAGAAAAGTCAGGAAAGGAAACAACAGCACTCCTCACTTTGTAACTGAACCACTGTGACCTGCTTAGAGGCTAATGGCAGTGGCACGAGAGGCAGAATTGAGACCAGGCATCAGGGATGGCCAAGAGTCAGCAAACTTCTGTAATGAGCCAGGGAGAGAGTATTTTGGGTTTCGCAAGCCACCTGCGGCCTCCGTCACAACTAACTCTGCTGTCCACGTAGCATGAAAGCAGCCAAAGGCAGCCCTTTTCCATGCAAAGTGAAATTTTAATTTCATGGAATTTCCAAGTGTCACAAGATATTCTTCTTTTGTTTTTTTCCAGCCATTTTAAAATGTAAAAGCCAGTCTTAAGCTTGAGAGCTGTATAAAAACAGGCAGAAGGCAGAGTTTGGCCGGAAACCATAGCTTGGAATCCCTGCTCTAGACCACTGGCCTTGCCCCACATCAGGCTCCCTTGCTCAAACATGTGGCCCTGACCCCTATGTCTGTAGGACACTTTTAATCCATATAACCACGACCCAGTTTACCCGAAGAGGGGAACATCACTACCTTGGGCCAAGCAGTATTTTAAAAACGTCTTTCCCTCTGTATTCGCTACACTTCCTCTTTGTTTCTCCTTACCACCACAGCCCTTCTTTTTACTTTGAGCACTATAGTCATTTTATACAGTGCTCAAAGTAAAAAGGGCTGTGGTGCTAGAAGTTTTCAGATGCTCCCAACATAAAGCAATGATAAATGTTTCAGGTGAATCTTGTCCCAATTACCCTGACTTGATCATTATATGTTATATGCTTGTATCAAAATATGACATACTCCATGAATATATACAACTATTATGTATCAATAAAAAAATAAAAAATTTAAAAAAGGAAAAAAAGACAGGTTGAAAACACCTAGAAATCTTCATGTATATCTGCAGTATGAACTTGAAAATTATGTGCTAAAGCTCATAAGGCTTAGAGTAGAAGATTATGTGGCCTGGATGACTCAGTGACTTGGTTGGACTTTTCATCTTTCACTATTGACTTGACCACTTGGCAGTAAGTGAAGGGAGAATTTGGAAATTATCTGCCTAATTTGATTATTGATCCTGACTGGTGTATAAACAGAACTTGTAAAAAAAATGATTTAACAAAGACTCCTCAGTAGGTAAAATAAACAATGGAGTCACAGAAATCACTTTACCCTTCACTGACCAGGGGGCCACGGCTTACTTATGCTGACTGTGTTTGGATTTCCAAAGCTTTACCAAGTAAAACCTCAGGCCACCTTTCCCAACAGAATAACAAACACATCATCCGCACCTTCGCAGGACAGCCCGTGGGACGTGACCCCAGACAGAGCCTCCCGGCACACATTGCAGTAGGTTGGCCTCGCGTGGGAACAGGCATACCAATTGTGTGTCCCTGAGAAGTGGTCCATGCTGTACTGGGTGGGCTGGAAGAAAGGAATAAAAATGGCAAAGATAAGATGTCCCTTTGAAATTCTTAAGTGTGGCAATTTAGACAGGATTAAACAAAGTACCCAAGACAGGGGAGGAGGAAGGTTTACAAAGGACAGGGTCATGGTGGGAAGGTCTGCAGAAAGGACAAGCAGCAGCCTTAATTTTATACTTAAAACATGCTGAGAACGTGAGTTCCAGGCTGCTGGTCTGCACATGGGAGGTATCAGACGGTAGGACAGTAGCGTAGGGGCCACAGAGGCAACAAGCATTTGCAGAAGGATGTTTTTCTTCTTTAACCTCAAAATGCTCCCTGTTCTGGACAGTCTTTAGAGCTGCAATCCAATCTTCCATTTCTTTTCTGTTATCAGCACACAAAATGAGCTTCCTACATGGAGTGATGACCTACAGAAAGAAACATGTTCAATATATCCGTGACCAAAGGGCAAATGCTAACAGCTATAAACACTTGTTAAAAATCTACCTCCAAAATATATGCATGTATGTGTGCATGTAATGAAAAATTACTGTTTCATTCAAGTATTCACATTGGACAGAACAGAAAAACAGTTGCCCTCGATCACTAAAAATCAAGAACAATCTCAAACCAAAATGACAATGAAATTTGTTTATTGGCAATCAACTTAAGTGGACATTTATAACTACTCACTACTTAGACATGGTACTAAGCCCTAGGAAATTTAAAACAAAAAGGAGAAGTGGAGAAGCAAACAGAGGAAAACAGCTGTGTTGCTTCAGAGAGCCCACATGCTGCCATTCAGCACCTGCACACTTCAGTGGAGTCTGGGCCACAGTTAATTCTAGAATAACATGAGCATGTATCGCACATCAATGTTCTTACAGAAAACATCAATATAAAACAACAGAGGAAAAAAACAGCTACTGTAGTCAGGGCCTGAACAACTTAACTGGAGATGAGGCCATGAACCTGTTAATAAACAAATGAAAATGATAGCCACAATATAGAGAGTTTATAAATCAGTAGAAAAAAATCTTCCCGATATAAAAAAGGCTATGAACTTGCATTTCACCAAAGAAATACAACATGGCTAATAAACAAATAAAAAGCTGCTTAATCAGTCATCAGAGAACGCAAATGAAAATGGCAATGTACTTTTCACCCATTAGACTGGCAAAGTTTTAAAAGATAATCCAATGTTGGCAAAGTCATGGGAGAAAAGTTTTCTCCTCAAGTACTGACAGGAAGTGAACAGGGTACAAACTGTTTAAAGAAAAATTTGACAATTATTAAAATGTTTACAAGTCATAAACGAGGTAAAAGATCTACACATTTCCAAAGCAAATCTACAAAACAAGGTAGAGTCAGAAGTCTAGCTCTGACATCTCTCCCCTCTATCCTGGCTCCCATACGTAGCTCTAGGAAAAAAGTAATGGCTTATCCTTCCATTTTAAGATATATGAAAACATGTATATATTCATATTCTCCCCTTTTTAAACATGGCACAGACATTGTTCTCTCTCCACCTTTGAGTTTTCATTTCACTATACACCCTGGCCATCACTCCTTAGCAATATACAGAGATACAAAGCTACTTACTCTGTCCTACTCCCTCTGGATACAAGTACCATAGTCCAGTCAACCAGTGCCTTATTCATGGGAATTCAGTGCTGTTTAAAATCCTTTGCTATTCCACATGGTGCCGCAGTGAACTGTCTTCACATAGAGCTTTTCCTATTTTTACCAATGTATCTTTGGGATCAATTCTTATGCCCTGACAAACAGTAAATGCACATGTAGTTTTGCTATTGCCAAATTCTCCTCCACAGGGGCTGTACCATTTTGCATTGGCACCAGCAGTGCTGGGAAAATGCCTCCTTCCTTGTGGATTCATCAATAAAGCGTGCTATTTAACTTTTGGGTTTCTGCCCATCTTATAGCTTTAATTTACATTCAGAAGACCCAATTAAGGAACACCCAATGTAAATTATTAGATGATCACGTTTCTGGCTCAGAAAATAGAGACAGTGTTTCACAGAGATTCTTTCCCCCGTGATTAAGTTTCATCACACAGGGGGATAAATAGAACTGGGTGGGGGGGTGCGGGGCACGGAGCACACCAGGGACTGGGGGACCACTCTGCTCTCTCTCTTGCTTCAAGAGCACATGAACTGCCCACCCTCTCCTGCCAGGCAATGCCCGTGGGCTCGGCAAACCTGTTGAGTGTCTCTTCCAGACCACGGCGGACCAGGGCTCGCTCTCACGTGACTTACACTGGGAAGAAACAGCCAGCCAGCCAGCCACCTGCAATGCCGACCCGGCTGAGAAGACAACAAGGGCAGGGCCGGTGGGCAGAGCTGGCGGTGCTCAGGATGGGGCCTGGGAAGGCCACAGAGAGCCAGGAGCGGTTGGCCAAGCAGGTGCATCCGTCACGTGTGTCGCCACCGTCTGTCTGTCAAGTCTGAGCAGCTGAGCAGCACTCCCTGACTGTTCACTCCGGGGTGAGCTTTAGTACTCGCACATTTTTGTCAGAATAAATACAGCAAAAGGAAGGTAATACTTTACATAACTCAGGGATTATATGAGGAGTCATACAATTAGGATATTTACAGAAGACAAGACTTTTTATGTCTGATTCTACTTTAGGTTTTATGACAACTACTCCCATGACAGCCTGAACATGACGGAGTGCCCAGGTCATTCTAGAACTCAGCTGTGCCATTTGGGCCACACTTTCCATGCACGGAAAGGAGGGGGTTACTGGATGAGCAGAGTGGGTGCCAGGCACGCCTGGGCAGCCAACTGCAGGCAAAACCGTTAGGCTTAAAGTCAACGAAACAAATGATAAATGGCATCATTTCCTTAATCTATGTGATTGCTTACAGGGAATAAACACTGAGCAACAGATAAATGTCCAAGAACCTGAGCTTTTTTTGCTTTTGTTTTTGTTTTTTAATTCTTACTTGTGCCTGTTCTGTTACGAAGAAGCCTGAGACAGACACAGATCTGAGTCCCACCCAGCCACTGCTTGGTTGGGAAATGTGGACAGACTCTTTCTCTTCTGGAAAGGGGAGGGCAAAAGCCACCTGGCAGGGCTGGGGTGGGATTGAAAGGAATCAAAGGTGCACAGGACCTGGCGCAGTGGTTAGGCCCCTGGGTTTGAAGCCCTTGCTAGCTATGTGACTTGGAGAGTCTGCCCTGTGCCTCCATTACCCCATCTGAAAACCGGGGCTGTTAATGGCAACGTCACATCCTAGTGTTGTGAGGTGTGGGTCATCGCAACCTCATAAAGTCATGGGACAGCATGTCACGCACAAGCCATGCTCAGTGCTACCTCAGGCTCAAAGCCCTCAGCTTCAGGTATCATCATTTGATATAGTCAAGAGATGAGATTCCCATGTGGACATCACCCTCCTTGAGACCATGCTGGAGTCAACGGTCCACCCTTCCAAATCACGAGCATCAACACAGAAGAGTCCCACCAAACAAAAAACAATCCCTGCTTCTCTCCAGTCAGGCCCTGCCACCTCTGAGTCAGAATCCATGTTTCTTGGCTGCCCACAGAGCAGTCATGGCCGGACCCGGCCTCTCTGTGCTGGCCCGACCTGCATACATGTGACTGGTCATGCCTCACGCTGGTGCTGCGTCTCCATCTCCTTGGAACGCCCCTCCTGGCAAGCTCCCAGACAGCCTTCACAGCCCCCAGCACCAGCCAACGGGCTCCTTTCAGGCAGGGGCCCTGCCTTTACCTCCTGTTCCCCTGGCACCAGCCCAGCCTGACACCTGGCAGGGGTGAGGGTGGGCCTCTTCAGGAGGTTGATTCTGGATAGCACCACCTGTTCAATCCCTGGATGTGGGAGATGGCATGGGCAGGAAGGACCCTGGTGAGGAAGCAAGGGCTGGACACCAGCCCTCAGGCTACGTCTTCCTGGCTGCTCACCCTGTCCACCAGGGCAGGAAGGAGGAGGATGCAAGGGACACACTCTAAGGAATACAAGAGTGTCCCTGTATTTGGACTGCAGCCAATACCACAACTACTGGCAACTTAGGAATGGTACAAAAAGCTGGGGCCATTTATAAAATCCAGCCTTCACACAGAAAAGACTGGATACCAGAAGATGCTCACATTTTTCAAGCAAATTTATGAGGGAAAAATGGCTCACATAACTAAATCAACTTAAAAGATAAATGCAAATTAAAAGTAGGGCAATAAAGTGAACTCACTAGGACAAACCAATGACATCAAAGAGATTCCATGGGCCAGGATTCATGATGTGGTACCAAGGGAAGGAGCAGAGTTACATCGGAGAGTAAGAAGACAGGTGGCTGCTTGGAAACCCACAAACCAGAGAGAGAAAGTACACCCTAGACCTTTTAGTTGGAAAGACTAGAGGGAGAAACAGAAAGGATATCATAGAGGAAAGGTAGAGAAAATGAATGGTGGATGTGTTTCTCACAGAATTCTGAGGCAGGACAGAAAAGCTATAGATGGATTTGAATTCTTAGACGCTTGCTGGAATTCTCCTGAAGATAAAAGAACTTAAAAATTAGTAAGAAAAAAAAGCACATCAACTAACAGAAAAACGGACAAAAGACTTGAACAGCTATTTCACAAATGGCCAGCAAAGCACATGACCAGGTGTTTGACATCATCAGGCACCAGGGAAGTGGAAATTAAAACCGCCGTGTGATAAGTCTTTCATAATGGCTGAACCAAAACAGACACTATCGAGTGCTGGTGACGGTGCAACTTGATGCAACCACTCTGGAAAACAGCTCAACTTATACATACCCTGTAGTTCAGCAATCTCACCCATGCGCCCAACAGAAAGGCGAACACACCTCTTCCTCTTCAGGACACACACAAGAACGCTCACAGCATCACTACTGTAAATAGGCCCACACTGGACACAACTCAAATACCCAGCATTGGCAGAGGAGATAAATACAATGTAGTATATTAACATAACGGAAAAACACTGAGCAATGAAAAGGAACCAGCTACTGCTACATGCAATCGTGCGATAGATCTTACAATACTGAAAGAAAGAAGCCTAACACAAAGGAACATATACTACATAATTTCCTTATTTCCTTTATATAAGGTTTAGAAAAAAACAAGCAAAACTAATCTATGGTGTCAGAAGCTAGCTACTCCTAGCAGCTGCTTTGAGGGGAAGGGCACACGGGAAGGCTTCTGGGGGCTGCTACTGTTCTCCCCTTGATCTGGAACATTCATGGAGCCGTATGCTTGTAACAAGCATACTTCTCATACATAAGCTGTACCTCAGTAAAAAGGATACAGAACTTGGAATTTCTCAGAAATATAAAACTAACCATATAACTCAAAAGAAAACTGCACAGCCACCCAGACTCTGAAAAAATCTGGTGGAAAACTAAATATACAAGAAATAGAGGAAGATGGAAGTATATGAATGAATATGGAAGACTGGGAGAGCTGTGTTAAAATATTGTTAGAAATGGATCTTAAATATATGAAAAAATGCTCAGTCATACTAACAAGATAAATGCCAGTTAAGATCATGAGATGCCTTTTTTTTACCTACCAGATTCACAAAGATCAAAAGTTTAATAACATGGTCTACTGACTCCCATACATTGGAGCATAAATTAAAACAACCTCTATGGGGAATATTTGGTAAAATCCATCAAACTTTAAAACATACACCTGTCCTTATGACAACAGTGCTTCTATAAATGTATCCTCTCGTATATCCTCATGAGAAATCACATACTGTATATACAAGGTAATCTATGGCAGCATTCACTGTAAAGACAAAAGACTGGAAACCACCCAAACACTAATCAATATAAGGAGACCAGTATAGTAATTATGGTACATTCATATAATGGAATACCGCACAGCCATTAAAAAGACTGAAGCTACTCTTCATGTACTTACAAGGAACAACCTCTAGACATGCTGCTACAGGATAAAAGCCAACTGCGGCAAGAGTGTAGTGTAGAGCAAACAGCAATATCAGTTACCTCTACTAAGGGGACCTCTGAGTGGCTATGAAACACTTTATACCTTTTTTTCTTATGATTTCGATACCATGTGAATGTATTACCTATTCAAAAATTATCTGTTTAAAAAATATAAAGTCTTAAGTTTATAATAAATGCTAAGGACAAAAAAAAGTGTTAAAATTTCCATTTGAAATAAAAACGTTTGCTTCCATCTTTTCACCCAAGTATACAATCTTCCAAGAGAGATGAGAAAATGTCTAGCTCTTCCAAATGAGTTCAAGACACCCAAGCCAGAGACATAATGTCTTCCAATGTCTTGGGAAGAATTAGCCAAGGGGGTTAATAAATCATGGGCAATGATCTTCGAGAAATCACAGTGAAAAAGACGACGTGCTGGAGACATAAAGAAGTAATTTCTTAGATGGAGAAGGTTGACTCTGATTTACATACACAGTAGCTGATACAAGGACAGCTTCGGCTAACACAGATAGGGCACTCAGAACACTGGGGCAATCTGCCTGATGTCTGAAAGGTATCCGCTCAATTCTGCTTCTCCACACCTGATGAAGAGGTATCAGGAGAGGAAACAACCAGCCAAGGGGCCTGCTTGAGGTCCCACAGCAAATGAGGAAGTGCGGCCAGGACAGCAGGCAGGCTGACTCTGGGCCGGGCCCCAGACCTCTGCCCAGTAGCTGCTTCTCACCTGGACTGTGGGCTGGACTGCACAGCTCCCCTGGCCAGGGACAGCGGGCAGAGGCGGGAGGAACTGGCACTCACCAGGAGCTCTCCTGGGTGCATTCAGAACAAACAGTGCATCTGGCGCATTTCATGTCCTTTTCAGTAGGGTGACTGGCATGGAGGATCATAACAAGGACAAAATCAACACCTCATTGAGTCATCTGACAGGCGGCCACCTCGCTTCCAACCAGGTTCTCCAAAAGTTCAAAATAGAAGGTGGAGAAATAAGATCTGAAAGATGACGACAAAGGCAGTTTGTCATCTGGTTCACCATCAGGCTGAGTCACCGCCATGCCTCATCCAATAGCCACATCTCGTCCAACCATTTCTAACCACGGATTTGCTTGTGAATCTCATTTGTAAATGACACTTTAAATGACAAAAATATCAAGATCCTGCAAACTGTGTCACACAGGAACCACAGGACAAACCAAATAGCCCTGAAAGTAGTAAATGTAAGGCCCTGAGCCCAAGATGGTCTAAAGGCCACAAGCGAACACAGGATGGGTGGGGGCAGAACGTTCAGCCTGGAGGGAGAGGTCCTCACTCTTCAGATTTCATGGACTCAAATTCAGATTACATGGACTACTCCTCTACTAGTCCAACAAAACTCCCTGGACATCAGAAAACAAACAGGAGAAGACTCTGAAAGGTGAGAGAAGGCAGCAGACTGACTAGGGTCTTAACTAGGAATGACACGGTGGCGAGTTCTCTGGGTTTTCTTTTTGCCTTGTATAGTCTAGACTTGGAGCTACAGAAGATGGCAGCCGGAAACACCAATGGGTTTAAGGGGGGAAAAAAAGCCCCAACGAAAGCCTCCTCTTTCCAGCCAAGGGACCAGGAAAGGGGCAGCCAGACAAGACAGAAATCAACAATAGTGGTCAACAACCAGCTAACACCACAGAAGGAACTGTGGCCCAACCCCACCTCAACAGGTTGCAGCAAGGCACCCCAGCACCTGCCTCCCAGAGGGTGTCCAGAGAAGGCCAAGAAGAGAGCTGGGACTTTTCTTCCTGCCAGCAGTAATGAGTCCCCAGTCCCCAGAGTGTCAAAGGATATACAGGTGGCAGATGAGCACATGGAAAGAAATTCACCATCATTAGTCACTAGAGAAACACACATTGAAACCATGATGAGAGAGAACTACATGCCTATTAGGATGGCTAAAATAAAAATTAGTGATAACACCAAATGCTGGAGAGGATGTAGAGAAACTAGATCACGCTGTTGGTTAGAACATAAAACGGCACTACCACTCTGCAAAACAGCTTTTCGGTTTCTAAAAAAAAAAAAAAAAAAACACGCAACTACCACAGACCAGCACTCTTCAACATTTATCCCAGAGAAATGAAGATTTATGTTATGTTCATATAACACCTCTCCATGAATGTTTATGGCAGCTTTATTCTTAATCACCAAAAACTGGAAACAACTTGGATGCCCTTCAATGGATAAATGGTCAGACACACTGTGGTACACCCATACCATGGAGTACTATGCAGTGATGAAAAGGAACAACTACTGACACACAACCCACCTGGATGAATCTCAGGGAATGACACCAATCCCAAAGGTTACATACTGTATGATTCAATTTATATACCATTCTTGAAATGACAAAATTATAGAAATGGAGAACTAGTGGCTTCCAGAGGTTACAGAGGGAAGTGTGTGTAGCTATAAAAGGGCACCAGGAGGGGTCCCTGCGGAGATGGAGTGTTCTGGACTGTAACAATGTCAACATCCTGGGTGTGATATTGTACCAGATTTGTGCAAGAGGTCACGATGGCAGGAAATGGAATAAAGGTTACAAAGGATCTCAAGATAAAAAGTTTAATTAAACATAAGTAACCAAGATCAACAATATTTAAGTTTAAACTGGGAAAACCAAGGACTAACTCCAGAACAATACTGTGTTTCTTAAGGACAAGGGCGTATATGGTCAGCATGAGGTAAAGATGTAATCTTATCTTGTTAAAGTCCTATATTTGTAGGTAGTACAAGGTGTGAAACATCTGACTCGCCACCAAGAAAACATTATGCAGATACACCTTCAGTACACATTCTCAAGAAAAAGCCAACCTAGTCCTCTACATCCCAGCGGCTGGGTAGAAACTCGGGCTGCCCTGCCTATGTCAGTGGGTATCTGAGTCAAAGCACACCTGGTAGCGCCATGAACTGTGCCCTCTGGCTGAGCTGCTCACTTTGCTATCAGGCTGCAACATGTGGCTGGGGTACAAGACAGAGCCCAGGAAGTGGCAGGATTGGTTTCTAAACACAACAGTGCTTAAGGAACTGGTGAAGCTATGTAACCAGCAGAGCTCAGCCATGAACCGAGGATGTCAGAACCCCAGGCTCCTGTCTCAAATAGAAACGCACTTCCTGGGAGGGGTGGGACACTATGTCAACCCCAGAGTGTGCTCCAGATGGGTAAACCCAGAGACACCACCAAGACCAGAGCCCAGAAAGGTGCTGCCTCCCTAGCCCTAGCAACCCCATGGCCCCGCCAGACAAGCCCCTCAGGGGTCCCACTACACACCCAGGGAAACTCAAGGCATTTCTGCCACCGAATGCCCCCAGAGCCACCATCCACCCTATTTCCCAAGTCAGAAACCCCACACACCCAACATCACCTCCGCTCTACACGCATCCCTCATCTTCGAGCTCCAAATTCTTCCTTTCTTCCTAAGAAATAAACTCAGATAGTCTTTCATTTGAACAAACAGATAAGATCCCTACTCCCATAGAGATTACATTTGAATGTGGGCAATAAACACTTTAATATAAAGAGGTCAAAGTGAAAGACATGTATAGACAGTAGTGGCTGGTGCTGAGTGCTGGGCGGGGGAAAGGAGACCAGAAAAGGAAGGTGTGGGGTGGGGGGGGGCAGTGAGGAAGGAGGCAGAGACAGGGAGAAGGCAGAGCGAGGGCGGTAAGGTGAGGAAGGAGGCAGAGACAGGGAAGAGGTGAGGGAGGAGGTAGAAGCAGGCGCAAGGCTGGGGCTGGCATCAGGAATGGGGCCACCAAGGACCACACAGGTGTCCTTAAGAACTTTGGCTTGTACTCCATGTGAAATGGGGAACTGGGGCAGCCTTTGTGTAAAAGGCTGACGTCCAACTTGAGTCTAAAAAGCATCGCTCCAGTTGCTTTGGTATAAACCGACAGTAGGGGCAAGGTGGAAGTCAGGAAGCCTTTGGGAAGCTCCTCAGTAACCTATCAAGAGATGAAGTCAAGGAGAGTGGCTGGGCTCTGGGTGTGCAGGCAGGACGGGGTGAGACAGAGAGGAGTCAACAGTGACCTTCCAGCAGTTGGTGAGGTGTAGCAGGTGCTTCGGTGAAGCAGGCTTTGCAGGTGGGGACTGTTAGTTCTCCTCTGGCCATGCTAAGGATGAGGTGTCTATTAAATCTTAACCACGTCCAATGTCTTATCTCATCCACGAGGTCTTCATCTTCCTATCAGTTTGGTATATTAAAAAAAGTTTAAGACACTAAAATAATGAGATTACTCATAAATTACCACTACTGGTGATAGTTTAAAAATACACAGTTTTGGAAGAATTTGATGCTATCTGTTCAAGCTAAAGGTGCACACACCTGGCAATCTACCCTTAAAAACATTCTAGGAGAAACTCTTAGCCACGTGTTCAGGACGACAAGGGTAAGAATGTCTGTGTGGGCTGTTTATAATGGTGAGATCTGGGAAAACTTAAGTCAACAGTGGGACACTGTACACACTGGAGCACTGAATAAGCCATGAAAACTGGCACCGCGGACCTCAGCTCAGGCTGTACTTACTTGTAAGCAGCTCTGAGGTTCACATCCCAGTCTCCAGGAACTCTGATTTAACTCCAGGAATCAGGAATCAGTCATTTTAAACCTTGAACCATTTAACTAAAGACAGATGTATCCACATGAATAAGTTTCAGAAACACAATGCTGCAAGAGATGTCAAATGTTGAAATTTGTTCAGCATTTTAAAATTGGTTAAACAATACTAATATGGTTTATACCTACATATACGTGTAGAGAAAGTATAAAAGCACGCACACTCAGAATGGTGGCAACCCCCAGGGAGGGAGGGCAGGAGGGGACTAGGATAGGAAAGAAAATTCAAAAGGCCTCCATTATATCTGTGATGTCTATTTCTCCAGGCTGGAAAGTGTACCTAGTTCTTCATTGTGTTGCCTTTAGAATGTTTTAATGTTTTGGCACAAAAAATATGCTAAGATACTCAAGCCAGAACTAAAGACACACAATATGACCGTGCCTTGTGTTTATAGCTTAGCCATACAGAAGGCAATGGATTAGCCGGAAACCGCACCAGTAGATGGATTCTGCTGATAAAACTGGGGTGGGGGGAGGTCTCCGCCAGCCTGAGCTTGGAATTCATTCATTCCCCATCTCTAACACGCTGCTTGGTGCTCCCAGAGCTTTTACACACCCCGGCCAGGCCACCGCTGACGCCGGACACTGCGCGGCAGACACAACTGTTCTCAGTCTGCCTCTCAAATTTCTCGTCCTAGAATGGATTCCTGAATCCTAAATAGCTGGTTGAGTGCATGAAAACAAGGTTGACGCTTTACGAGGGACGAAGGGGGAGGTACTGGCAGGACCTCACACAAGGAGGCCTTTGGAGGAGACCAACAAAAACACCTTCTCTCTCCCAACATACCCTCTTCCATGAATCAGTAGGACGGCTGCCACCGTAAACTGACATCACACCCTAGAAACTTCCTCAAAGCATAGAGACACATGTCCTGCACCATCCAAGCGGGGTGGACAGACACTATCACCCACACCCAAAGCAGCACAAATCTCAGTAGACCCGACTTCCAGGCTCTGTAGTGCTTGTTCTGGGGCCTTGAGGGGAAAAACTCAGACTGTGAAAAAACTCAGACGATAGGAATTCAACACAGAGAAGCTTCTTTCACCTGCAGTCTTTCTGTCTGGCCAGGTGAGGACCAGAGAATGTGTCTAGCATGTGGGCCTATAGCTTTAAATCCCCCAGCCTTTCACCTCTGAGACATACAATCCAAGAATCAACCCTATGGAGCGTCTCCCGATAACACACAAGTCTTTCCATTTACTTCATTTTAAACCCTTAACTTTAACTCATTACCCAGACAGCCTCCCGTGGTCTGATCGCACACCATCACCTGGATCTCTTACCTGCTTCCCTCCCCTCTCTCAGAACATTCTCCAAGTGCTCCGCGTGTATCAGAATTGAAGTGACCCAGCAGAAACAAAAAATGAGTTTTAAAATCAGTTGACGGGAACCTGTGGGTCACGAAGGAGATCAGAGATGCCAGAATAACAAATCAGCACCACACAATTCAGCCACTGACCGAGAGAGAAGCAAAGGGACAGTGTCGGGGCAGGATTAGGAGGTCGGAAACACTCTGCTAAATATAGCTCCCACTCTGTGGCGCTTGGAAAGGTGGCCGAGAATAAGCATCTGGCGCCCTCAGTAATTGCTGTCACTTCCTGTTACTCACATCCTGCTGTTCCACATCCCCGAACCCTGGATTCCCCGTGCACAACTCCCTACCTGGAAGCCCCGAGACCATTCAAAGCAGCTGGGATGTGCGTAGACAGCAGACTTCCTCACGGAGCACAGCACGAAACACAAAAATAGACACCACCACACACAAACAAGCTCCTGGAGCCCTGTGCGGAAAGAACCCAGGGTCCAGGTCCAGACCTCTGCACAGTACCATGCCAACACCCTGACGCCCGACGACTGCACGCTGCGCTACCTGTGCCCTGCACCCGACTGCTGCCATGCACCTCCTCCTCTCCTGGGTGGCTCTTCACCCCCAGTCTCAGGGCAGTTCTGGGGGCAAGGATGGGGTCCCCACCTTCACAGCTGACAGGTGCCGCCCACAGCACAGTCAGAGCAAAGCTCCCGCCTCCCCAGGGACTCAGGAAGCCCTGGCATAGAGCAAAGCCAAGCTGGCGAGAGCTAAAATCACACGTAATCTATAAGACAGATTTTTTTTTTAAAGGAACAAAAAAAAGTAAAATGAAGCAAAAAGTGGAAAGTTCTACCTAAAAATGAAACATGACAGCAATATTTGGTGTTACTTATCCATTCAATATTTCGGTAGTGCTTCATTAAGCTTTGCGATGTGTTCCACTGCAGGAAAACGAGAGATTTGTGACTGCCTTGAGCTGGGGGTGGGCTGGGGGAGTGTGAGAGCCTCTGGGATGAAGGGAATATTGTTACCCATGAAAGGCACCTCAAGTTTAGAGGAGGTACCCCAAGCGTGCACCTTCCCAACAGTGGGCTGGTAATTGTAAACCAGCATGCAGAAGGCAACGCACAAACAAACATGCTTCTAGCAGCAAAACACCAGAAATAACCTAGGCCTCCAAACAGAGGGGACTGGCAAAGTAAGTTATGGCATGCTCATATGGAAGAATGCCATGCGGCAATTTTTAAAAGAGTGATAAGAATGCACGTTTATGAACACAGAAAGATGTTCAGGAGGTAACAGAAAAATCAGGTCACAAACCAGTATGTATAATTGAGCCAACTGTAAAACTGAAGTACATTCACTGATATTCAAAGGAAAAGGCTGAAAATTATTTGTCTGTATGAGGGTTTCTCAACCTCAGCACCACTGACATTTGGGGCCAGATAATTCTTTTTTGTGGGGGCTGTCTGCACACACTACAGGTGGCATTTAAGGAACTGAGCAGCATCCCTGGACTCTATGCACCAGATGCCAGCAGCGTGCATGCCACCCCCACCCCCGCAACTGTGACAACACACTGTGTCCCCAAATGTTCTATTTAGTTGAATCTCACTTCCCCCACCCTCTTATCCCTACCCATGTTTGAGAATCACAGGTCTATATAATAATGTTTATATCTAGAATCTCAGTGATAAGACTTCTGAGTGGTTTTTGTTTGGGTCATCCATACTTAATTATCTATAATGAGCATGTTATTTGTATTAAAAAGGGAATTAAAAAATCTTAGAACAGTAAAACATCACAGGTGTTCTTGCTATAACATAACTTTTGAGTTCCCAAAACCCTCACATTCTGCAAAAGTGCACAATAAAAATAAGTCTCATGGGAAAAGGCAAGCCGAATCAGGACACTCACAACCTATGCAAATGTGTAACCAAGCAGCAATGAAACAGCAGTCCTAATTTTAAAAAAAATTCGGGCAATTTAAAGAACTATATAAGGAAATAATGCAGTAAATATAGAACTTTTTTTTTGAGACAGTCTCACTCTGTCACCCCAGGTAAGAGTGCAGTGGCGACATCATAGCTCACAGTAACCTCACGCTCCTGGACTCAGGCGATCCTCCTGCCTCAGCCTCCCAAGTAGCTGGGACTACAAGCATGCAACAGGACTCCCAGCTAATTTTTCTATCTTTCGTAGAGATGGGGTCTCGCTCTTGCTCAGGCTGGTCTCAAACTCCTGAGCTCAAGCAGTCCTCCCGCCTCGGCCTCCCGGAGTGCTAGGATTACAGGCGTAAGACACTGCACCCGTCCAGAATTTCAACTTTTAAAAAAGTGAAGGAGTTGATGGATGGGAGTTGCTGCAAGTGAATTATGGAAATAAGAGGCAAAATGCACAAAGAGCTAAGATGCAATAAGGAATTCCAAGGCAGAGCTTGTGGCCACAATGCACACAGCATCAGGGAGGAGGGAGAAGTGAGGCCAAAGAAGGCCTTGTGTCCAGGGCTGTGCTCCTCCTGGGCTGGCTGTGTCCCGCAGCGGGTGACCTCAACTTTCAGCCTCTGGGCCAGTATACTTCTCGTTAGAGAAACACACCACAACCTGCATGCCTCAGCTATTGCACAGAGGGGAAAAGGAGCTTGGCGTGATTAGCTCAAACACCTAGGAGTCTCAGTGGTAATGAAATCTAGACCAAAGTTCCCTGGGAGTGGGTCTTAAAAGGATGGATAGAGGGTGAGTAATCGCAATGCTTTGGCATCTTAATAATGACAGCCACCACACTGTTATAATTTATCCATTTTTCTCTGGGATTATTTGATGGTAAATCTGCACATACCCAAGTATAATACATATACAATAATGTTACAGTCAGCAAGTATCAGAGAAGAAAAAAAGGCTCACAAGCAATCCCTGCAGCCTGAAAGCTCATCGTCCACTTTTCTGATCACTAAAGGTCAACCTGATAAAGCAATAAAATCTCCCAGAGCAAAGAGGCCAAGGTAAGAACACCGCATCTGCTGATTCGGGCCAGGTGTCCGCCCTCAGGACAAAGTCTTGTCCACACCTTTATGAACTGATTCAAGGCTGTTTTCATGTTCAACACTTCCAGTGGTTAAGTAAACCATGGAATAACTACCAAGTAGAAAATAAAAAGCCACACAAGGAGGTGAAAACAAGGCTTACAAAGAACTTATAAAAGGGCATAGTTATACCGTACTCTTAAAAATGGTTAAGACGGTAAATTTTATGTTATGTGTATTCCACCACAAAAAAAAATTAAGGGGAAAATGGGGTGTATTTATATTATTGTGTTTAAAAAAAAAGACTTAAAAGGCAAGACACACATAGCCTGGAACACTGGACGTCCACATCTCAGGTGGTGGGACTGAGGGATTTTTTTCTTTTCCTTATGATTTTCTGTATTTTCCAAATTGTCTACAGTAAAAGGTGTTTGTAAATTTATCTATGCTGCTTTTTTTCCCTGCAAAAATCAACACCTAAGATAATTACCCCCAGTTGCCTACACACCAACTGACCCTTCACCAACTGACCCTGCCATCCCAATGGCCTCCAGCCAGGCATAGCTAAAATGCTGTCTCCCACCAGCCCTGCAGCTTCGGATAGCAAAGGAGGCAAGGAGCCAAGGACCCGGCATCACCAGGGAGGGGCTTCCAGGAAAGCTCTGTAAGGGGGATGACTCAGCCAGAAGCCATGCCGCTGGTGCCTGTATCTGCAAGGTGACCTTCAAAGGAGAACCTCTTTCTAACGACAGCTGAGCAGAAAGACAGCAGGTGCCTGGGTCTCCGCCCAGCAGGGGCTGCCACACCAGCCCGAGACTGTTGGCCTCTGGTCTTTTCTATGAGAGAAAAATAAATCTCTACCTTATTTAAGCCACTGTTACTTGGGCTTTCTTTTAACCATCCCAAACCTAATCTAAGTTGAGACACCATCCTCATTTTCACACAGAGAAGAAAACCAAGGCACAGAAATGGAGTCTTCTTTATCCTCCAGGTGCCAAGAATAAATAAATGGATTTAATTCATGAGATAAGCACTGAAAACTCAACTCAAATAGGCAGCAGCACCAAGGGAGCCTGATTTAATACAGCTGAAACAACAACACTGCAAATCAAATCCAAGGTGAGCAAACTATGGCCTGTCACCTGTTTTTTAAATAAAGTTTTATTGGAACACAGCCACACTTGCTCATTTACATGCTGTCCACGGCTGCTACAAATGGCCAGGCTACAACAACGGAGTTAGGCAGTTTCCACAGGGACCCCATAACCCAAAAAGCCTAAAACATCTAGCCCTATGTAGAAGAAGTCTGCTGCTAACCTCTTATATAAGTTATTAGGTATGTATGTCTTGGGAAGAATATAGAGAGAATTTGATTTGGAGAAGTTAAATACAACTTACTGCATTAAAGAAGGAATGTGGGCCTTATCCCTTTTTCTCTGCTTCTGGATCTACAACTAAAGGGTCTCTGTTCTGTTCCCAGATAAATCCCTGAGTATGTGGCACGTGGTTAGTACCTGCTCAATAAATACAGAATTAAACACTTCCTGTTGTTACCCAAAGTGTCACATCTCAAAACTCTGTGTATGCTCACACTTAATAAGTACTTTAGAATGAAAAACCTTACAAGATTAAAAAATACTACAATAATACATACTTCAACATAACTTCTCTAGCATACCCTTATCCCTATTTTGCACTGGAAACTAAAACAGAGTTTATTCTGTGAGCTGAGGATTCCCATGTTCTCCAACTTTACTGTGCTTTAGTCTGAGAGCTCAGCTGTCTGGGAAAGCAACCATGTCTCCCACTGAGGTCAAACTGCTACCTGTGTGAGGGTGCTCCCAAGTCTTGCTCCTGGCAAAAAACCAGGCCACCAGGGGCAGAATCCAAAGTGTGGGTCCTTTCAGCCCTTACCAACTCCCTCAGGCAGGGAACTCGGGTGACGAATCAGCTCCAGGTCAGTGTACAAAAAAATGGTCAGCTGCTCACTCTAGTGAGATGGCCTTATCCCCCCAAGCCAATCCATCACGCAAGATAGAAGGCACAGTCATCTCTTCTCCCCAAAAACTAGTTCTAAAGAAAATGTCTCCAAACACATTACTATCACATTTCTTGAAAAAAATATACCACAATGTGAGGGTTCCAAATTTGATCACAGTTAAAGCAAAGCTACAGAACTGCAGAGACAAGGCAAGGACCGTGATGTCTGAGACATTTCAAAGTGTCACAGGTGTCACACGGTCCTGCTCAGGACACATCTGAAGGTGAGTTCACAGACTCATGGCACATGCCATGTCCATCTGCCCTAACCTCACTTCACACACTGGGAAATGGATGCCCAGAGAGGACCATCAAGGCCATACCGCTCATACAAGAGAGAGCCGAGGCCAGGAGACAGTTGGCCAAGTCATCTCATCCAGGGCACATCAAGGTCCATGGGGGACAGAGTGCCTGCCTGGTGACCCTCATGGTCTAAAGGAGCTGTGTGTTCTGCAAGTGAACTTGGTACTCTGATTAACATGACACTGTGCCCAGGAAGGGGACAGGACCATGAGAAGCAGAGCTGTTGTTCTAAGTTCCCAGCTCTGACGAGGGAACCCCTGATTCTCAAGCCAACCTCTGTAGTGTTACAGGTGCCCAAAGACCCAGCCCCCTTAAGATAGAAAGGATAACTGGGCACAGACCCTTCTAGACAGTAGGAACCTAAATGTAGTCTGTAGCTACAGCAGTCATATCCTCAAAGAGAGATGTCTAGTCCAATTTACCCTGTTTCCTTTAACTCCCTCACTGATTCATGTATTTGGTCCAGGGGCTGTCATCTCAGACCACATTCCCACTCAGGCAGGTAATCATGTACAAGACCAAGTACCTGCTGGAATTTTCCTCCCTCATCTACAACCACTCCCTTCCTAATTTTAGTTGGATGTTCAGAAATGGTCTATCCCTTTCCTCTGACCAAGCTCACAAAGGCTTCCCTTATTCCTCTTGTATTTCAAGTATATTGCAAAATGAAAAGAAGTAATGCCAACATTTTAGAAGACCAAAACAGAAAAAGGTGAAAAGTATCTTTTTCATTGGCAAGTCCTGACTCAGATGGTCTATGTATCACTAGGAATTTGAACGGCCACCAGGGGAGGGCATGGCATGCGGGGCAGCTGAGGCCAGCTGGCCTGACTCAGGAGCCATCTCTCTTTGTCATGGCATGGCTATGACACAGTTTCATGTGGATGGAGGAGACAGAACAGCTTCTCAGAGATGCCGAGGAACAGAGATACAGCAACAACAAAGCAATTAACCCAACAACTATTTATTGAATGGCTACTCGGTGCCAGGCATGGCTCTGGGGCACTGGGCTGGAAAAAGGTCAACAAGTCCCAGGACGTCTCTACCCTCACAAAGTTTCCACTTCTCCCTCCAACAGACACAAGTCAGAAGGAAATGGAAGAGGACACATGAAATGTCAATGTAGACACAAGAAACAAAAAATCTGAACAGACTATATCCAATTAAAAAGCTGAATTCATTATCAAAAATATCAAAAGGCATTATCAAAAACCTTTCTACTGCACCCAAAATAACTCCATACATACATAGTTTCACTGGTAAATGCCAGAAGAGAAAAGACAGAAAAAAAGAAAATGAAAGAAAAGGGGGAAAAAAAAAAAAGAAAACCAAACTTACACAAACTTTATCAGAAAACAGAGGGGGAACACTGACCCTTTTTTATGATGTGGTTTGTGTGTTCTATGAAGCCAGCTTAACCCAACTACCAAAACCTGACAAAGATGAAAAGAAAGTCAAAGAGAAAGTTTGAAAGAATGAAGGAGGGAGGAAGGGCAATAAATGACGGATCAATATCCCTCAGGCATATAGATATAAAATCCTTAACAAAAGCAAATTGAATCCAACAATAAATAAAAAGATAACACATCATGAACAAATCGATTTTATCCCAGAAATGCAAGGTTGGTTTAAATTTGAAAATCAGGCCGGGCGTGGTCTCATGCCTGTAATCCTAGCACCCTGGGAGGCCAAGGTGGGAGGATCACTTGAGGTCAGGAGTTTGAGACCAGCCTGAGCAAGAGTGAGACCTCGTCTCTACTAAAAATAGAAAGAAATTAGCCAAGCAACTAAAAATAGGAAAAAAATTAGTTGGGCATGGTGGTGCATGCTGTAGTTCCAGTTACTTGGGAGGCTGAGGCAGGAGGATGGTTTGAGCCTGGGAGTTTGAGGTTGCTGTGAGCTAGGCTGATACCATGGCACTCTATCCTGGGCAACAGAGCAAGATTCTGTCTCAATCAATCAATATGAAAATCAACCAACTTAATTTGCCCTTCTAACAAAATAAAGAAGAAAAACCATATGACCACTTCAATAGATGCAGAAAGGTGTTTGACAAAATTCAACACCCATTCATAATGAAAAAACTCTCAACAAACAATAACATCCTCAAACTGATACAGGATATCTGCAAAATGCCTAGAGCTAACATCATATTTGATGAAAACCTCAACCGTTTCCTGGTAAGACTGGAAAAAGTAAAAGGATTCCTGATTTCACTACTTTTAGTCAACATCATTCTGGCAGTCCTAGCCTTTGCAATAAGGCAAGAAAAAGAAATAAAAGCCGTTTGAGTCAAAAAGGAAGAAGGAAAGCTGTTCCTAACTTGCAGATGATATGTGACTGTTTATACAGAATTTTCTAGGGAATCTACAAAACAACTATTAGAACTATGTGTTGTTATACAAAGTCACAAAATCCACTGTATTCTTATATATTAGCAGCAAACAATTGGAAATTATTTTTAATTCCATTTAGCTAATAAAAACAAAAACATAAACTATGTAGAAATGAATCTAATAAAAGACATTAAAGACATCTACACTGAAAACTGTGAAACACTGCTGAGAGAAATTTTAAAAAACCTAAATAGAGAGATCATGTTCATGTACTGGAAGACTTAAATGTTAAGAAGATATCAATTCTCTCCAAATTGGTCTATAGATTCAATGTAATCTCAATCAAGATTCCAGCAGGTCTTACTTATAGAAATTGACAAATTAATTTTAAAATTTCTATGAAAATGCTAAGAGCTTAGAATAACCACAGCAATGTTATTAATAATAATGAACAAAGTTAGATGACCTTTTGTTCACCAAGGGCAGGGGAAAAAAGTTAGGTGACTTACCCTATCTGATTTCAACACTCACTATAAAATGACAATAATCAAGAAAGTATAGTATTAGGGTAAGGGTGGACATATAGTCCAATGAAACAAAATAGAAAGAAAGTCTGAAAAGAAACTCACAAATAAAAGGTCAACTGAGGCCAGGCATGGTGGCTCACGCCTGTAATCCTAGCACTCTGGGAGGCCGAGGTGGGAGGATCGCTTGAAGTCAGGAGTTCGAGACCAGCCTAAGCAAGAGTGAGACCCCGTCTCTACTAAAATATAGAAAGAAATTATCTGGACAACTAAAAATATATATAGAAAAAATTAGCCAGGCATGGTGGCACATGCCTGTAGTCCCAGCTACTCAGGAGGCTGAGGCAGTAGGATTGCTTGAGCCCAGGAGTATCAGGTTGCTGTGAGCAAGGCTGACGCCACGGCACTCTACTCCAGGCAACAGATCAAGACTCTGTCTCCAAAAAAAAAAAAAAGAATAAAAAATATTTAAAAAAAAAAAAAAAAAAAGGTCAATTGACTTTTGACAAAGGTGACAAAAGGTAATTAAATGGGGAATGGAATGTATCTTCAATAAATGCTCCTGGAAAACCTGAACAACCCTACGGGAAAAAATGAACATCGATCATAATTCTAACTATAACACCTAAAACTACAAAATTTCCAGAAGAAAATCTTTGCAAGCTGAGGTAGACAAGAATTTTTTTTGATAGAATGCAAGGAGAATGAACCATTTTTAAAAATTGATAAATTCAATTTCACCAAAAAGAGAGACTTCTCTTATTCTAAAGATGTCATTAAGGCAAAGGCAACCCACAGATGGAAAAAAATCACAACACATATATCAGACAAAGGACTATATGCAGAATATATACAGAAACTTAGAACTCAATAAGATAAAAAAACACCAATAGAAAAGTGGACAAATGATTCTAGCATACACTTCACAAAAGAAGGTATCAAATGGCCAATAAGCACATGAAAAGATGCTGGTATTATTCGTCACCGGGGAAATGGAAATTAAATCCACAATGATATACCTCTATATATCTATTAGGTCATCCAAAATTTAAAAGACTGACATGCCAAGTGTTGGTGAGGGTGTGGAGCAACAGGAACTCTCATACACTGCTGATGGGAATGTAAAATGGTACCACCACTTTGGAAAACAGTTTAGACGTCTCTTAAAAAGTCAAAGACACTTACTATACAACCCAGCAATTCTGCTACTAGGTATTTACCCAAGAGAAATGAAAACACGTGTCCACATAAAGACTCATATGCAAATGTTCCCAGCTAAACTAAAAATTACCCAAATGCCAACACAACAGAATAAACTGTGGACTATCCATACAATGGAATACTACTTAGTAATAAAAAGGAATAAATTACTGACACACCCAACACGATAAATTCCAAAACCATTATGCTGAGTCGAAGATGTCAGACATAAAAGGAAAGTACATACTGCATTATTCAATTTCCATAGTAGTCTTTAAAAAACGCAAACTGATCTACAATGACAGAAAACAGATCCATGCTTGCCTGGGAAGGGGCATAAAGAGAGAGATGGATTACAAGGGAATTTTCTGGGTGACGGAAATGTTATCCTGACTGTGGTGACAGTTTCAATGTACACACGTGTGTGAGGGAGAGAGGAAAGAGAGCAAGAGAAAACCCATCAAACTGTATACTTTAAATATTACAGTTTATTGTACATCAATTATGCCTCAATTAAGCTGTAAAAACCTTTTTCATATCAACATATTTTAGTGCACCGGAATATTCATTGAAGAACAGTATGAACTTTTCCCTGAATGACCGGGGTGCCCAGAGAGCCTGTCATCCAAGCCAGGAAACATATGCAAGTCAAAGTGGGTGCTAAAAATAATTAACAGGCTGCATGAATTGGCACTGGAAAAACCAGCACTTAGGGCTTTAAGAACAACAAATACCCAATCTATTCCTTGGTGTGATTAGACACTTCTTTTGGAAGGCAGAGTAGTGCTGGCAACAGCCCTGGTGAATGAGCTGCACCCGCACCCTTGATTTACAGACGAGGAAGTAGTGCCAGCGCCTGGTCAATGTCAGGCACAGGACAAACCCCCAAGTTCCCGCCTCCATGGTCAATGTACCTTCACCCCCTCTTTTTTTGAAGAAGAAGAAAAAGGATGGGGTATGGCCACTCCCACTCCTAACTATTCCAAACGTCTAACTATCCTGATCCAGCCTCTAGAGAGTTTGCGTCCAGTGAACAATTAGGCTACGGAGAAAACTTCTCTCATACAAAGTCCGACAGGGATGGAAGTGCACCCAGCCTCAGCCCTGGGCGGAGCCACACAGGGCACAGTCTACAGCAGGCCAAGTCTGGAGGGCCACCCCTCCTGACAGGTCTAGTGACAACCGCTCCTACAGCCACCCTCCTGTCTTAAAAATGTGGTGGGGGAGAGGGGTCACATGTTTCACTTTTGAGTTTAACATTTCAAACCAGGTTCTTCAGTTGCAGAGGAACAGGAATGATTGAATCAATAAACAGCAGGCTCCCGACCACAGAGCAGGGAATTATCTTAATTTGATAACAAGTTATTTCAAGGAAATAGAGCTCCTACCACTCTATGTACTCTGAAATACCAGGTTATTCTGGGACAGGAACATAAGATTTTTTTTTAACATAATTTCCTAGTGAATGATACCATTTTCATAATTTTCAAGGGAAAACACCAAACAGAAAGGACTTGCCTTGATCCCACCCCTGGCACATTTACCAAAGAATACTGGGTAAAGAACAGCTAAAATTATTAATTTCCTAGGCATCCTAAGAAAAAATTCAATCAAATCCATGTACCTTCCTACCATGTCTTTTTCCCTTAAAAAAGTACTACAGTCCAATGACAGTCTCTCAACTGTCCATTTTTTGTTTTCTCTGTAATTTATAAACAAAGACAATTAGCAAGTACACTGCACTTGTTAATAAAAATTAACAGGTATAAGTGTTAACAATTAACATGCAAATATACACACATATTTTCACACATACACACATAATAATATTGTGAAGATGGCTTAGATTTCACAGATGCAACCCCTACTGATAATTTAAACACACAGCCCAGACAAGTAACGGTGTTTCTCCCACCCCAGATTTTAAACATACTGAACAGAAACACAATCGGTTCCATCGCTCACCAGCCAGGCTGCCCAAAGAGGACAGTGTCTTCTCTCCGTATGTCTGCCTGGAGTGACTGTAAAAACCGAACCCTAAGCCCTCACGTGGAGTAACCTGGCCTTTCAGACCAGCTGTGCCACAGAAGCAGGTGCTACCTTCACTTGGTAAATAGCCACCACCAATGTGGCTCAATGCCTGCTTCCTCCTGCTTCTTGACTTGAGAACACAACGTAGATTATAAAGTATGGAATTCACTAGACTGACTCCCTTGTGCACCTGCTTCCCCAGGCCTGCATTGCTCTCCAAGGCACATTTTAACAATCACAGCATATCATTCACTGAGCACCTACTCTGTGCCAGGTGCCTAAATACCCCCACTACCACCGCGCTGGGTAGTGCTGCCCTAGTTTTAGGATGGGGGGGGGATGAAGCAACAGGTGGTTAAGAAGGTGCCCGAGATCCCACCGCCAAGATTTGGCAGAGCCGGGACACGCGGTCAGCTTCTCCTGGAACCCTGCCCTGGAGCAGGAAGGGGACAGGCTTGCCGCAGCAGTGAGCCCAGGAGGCAGGAGCTGCTGACCAGCATGGGGCCTCCCAACAGGCGAAGACACCTGGCACTCGAGAGGACTTAGTGGACCCACAAATACAACTCTGCCCACTCCAGACCTAGGCCAGCAGTCACAGGAATTGGGAAGAGTCTTTTGTGCAGGGAAATTCGCCAATTATATAGTTTTTCCTCTCTCTGAGCCAAAGTGACTGACTTAGGGGTTTTGCCAAGGAAATGTCTGAGATTTGAAAACACTGAGAATGAAAACTGATGTTGAAATTTGGATAAAGGTCATGGTTCCTCACCCAAGGAGCAGCCCTAACCACCCCCCAGGCTGACGTCTGCTGGAAAAGGCTGAGAAACTCAAGCACAGTTTCACTTTAGGCAGGCCTACTAGGGAACGTTCATTCATTCAACAGATAGGAATGCCAAATAGATAATATTTAAAACAACTAAAAATGTTACTTTGACCCATCACATAATTTCCTTTTTATTTAGCTAGCAATTAAACAAAGGTATCTTATATGTTTAACTATACTTGGTTTTCCTTCAAATTTTATTTTTCCTGTTTTTATTGAATTGCCTGATAACTCTTAAGGATAATAACTCTTTCCTGATATGTAGCTACTCTTCAGCTACAGATGCTATTTTTAATATATCTATAAAGGCGGCCTCACTTGAAATCCTTTGAAATTCCTACAAATCAGAACAACTGCTATGTATCAGCAAGTTAAACCCTATTACTTTCCTACTAGTAGTGATGAGTAGTGGTGGAGACAAAAACTAGGAAACATGGGAGTGTGCTTCTGTGCTAACCCAGTGGCCTATGAGATGGACTCTAGTAGTATCCCCATTTCATAAGTAAGAAAAAAAAAAGTTTAGAAAGATGAAGTAGCTTGCCCTAGTCACGCAGCTAACAAGGAAGATCTTCTTTATAGCATTCCTTGTAAAACTTCTGGATACCATAAACTATTTCAACATTTCTTGGGGAAAAGGAAATTACAAATACACACAGGAAAAATCACTCCTCCCTTTGCATAGCATGGTTGTTCTGACACAGTTATTTCAAGGGAATCATTAGGCTGACACAAGTAGCAAAGCCTGGAGATCTCGATCCCAATAGCTATGAGGCGTGACCACAGGATTAGGTGCTGGCGCGTCGGATATCAGAAGTGCCACGTCATACTCTGAGGAAGCCACATGAGAGTTCCTCATCTGTTCTGTGCCGTGGACCCCTTTTGGTAGTCTGGTGAGGCCTGCAAACTCCTTCTCAGAATGTCTATAAAGTGCCAAAAATAAAATACTTACGATTGCAATGGAAACCAATTTTAATAAAATATAGTCATACCCACAGACTCATTTGAGGGGGGCAAGAATACAGATTATGAACTCCTGCCAGGAGACTCAAGTTATTCTCTCCTCTGTCCGCCCCTCTCCCAAAAGGAGACACAGTAGTGACTAGCACTTTGGCAGCCCTCTTGAACCAGGTGAATCACATTCCAGAAAGGCTCAGGTGACCATACTGACCAAGGACCACTTTCCTTTGTGTGGATGAATAAAACCTCACATGTTCACTCCATTCTTATTTTGGTGTTTTTTCTTATAAGCAGCTGTAGGGCACTGAATGATGGCCTCCAAAAAGCTATGTTCATGTTCTAATCCCGGAACCTGTGAATATGACCTTATTTGGAAAAACAGTTCTTGGAGATGTAATTAAGTTAAGGATCTTGAGAAGAGATCATCCTGGATTATCTGAGTGGGCCCTAAACCCAATGACAAGTGTCCTTATATAAAAGAGAAGACAAGACACAGGAGGAGGAAAATGCCGTGTGAAGACAGGCACAGATAATGGAGTGATGCAGCCACAAGCCAAGGAACACCTAGAGCCACCAGAAGCTGAAAGAAGCAAATCACAGAATCGCTCCTAAAACCTCAGGAGTAGCACAGTCCTGCCAATACCTTCCTTGATTTCAGACTTCTGGCCTCCAGAAGTGTGAGAGAACATCCTTCTGTTGTTTCAAGCTATGTGATAATTTTTAAGGAAGCCACAGGAATCTAATACACAGCCAAACTTAATTCTAATATATACCACCTTTACGATTTTCTGCCAACAAGAAATACTATGAATTAAATATAAACTGCCTTTTTATACACGCAGTATTATATGTGGTATTATGCAGAAGCAGCTCTCTACACCTGCATCATAGTCTGTTTTGTGCTGCTATAACAGAATAGCACAGACTAGGTAATTTATAAAGAACAGAAATTTATTTGGCTCACAGTTCTCGAGGCTGGGGAGTCCAAGAGCATGGTGCTGCATCTGGTGAGGAACTTCATGCTGGAGCATCCCATGGCAGAAGGACAACAGAGGGCGAGAATGAGAGCGACAACAAGGGTGGGTGGGGGGAAGGCAAACTCATCCCTTTATCAGGAACCCCTGATAACAGCATAAATCCAGTCACTAGGGCAGAGCCCCCATGACATCAGCACCTCTTAAAGGTTCTACCTCTCAAATGTCAGCATTGTTACACCAGGGATTAAGTTCCCAACATGTGAACTTTGGGGGACCCATTCAGACTATAACAACATGTATGTCCTAAATATAATTTTCATTCAACTTACATTGAAAACATTTTTTAAGTTGACTTTTAAATTTTAATTTTTTTCTGTTTTTTTTAAATTTTTATGAAAACACTCTTTTCAGTACCCATTATTTGGCCAGTCAGCCAGTCCATTTTCCTGAAATTTAAAAATAAACCAAGGGCCCGTCCTTTTCTTCATTCTGTTCTTATGTGACACCAACAAGTACTCTTCTCACTTTCTGTCCTCTTTTTAAGCTCCTTCCATTCCCTCCAACCAGCCCCTCATCCCTCACACAAGTGTGTTCTCAATGCCTCTTCTGCCACCCTCCGCCCCTGAGGCTGCCCTCTACCAAGCCTTATCTGGGCCAGGCTGCCAGGACAGCAGATGTCCCCAACAGCTCAGTCATGGTCACGGAAGTCAGCAACCTCCTCTGTCCACTTCCCTTCATCAAACCCAGCCTGTTCTCTTCTATTCCTTTTCAAAGGTATATGACATGCTAATCAGAGATTCTGGGGGTTAGGAAACCTTGAAGTTCCAATTATGATTCATCTGAAATGATGTAAAGTAGACAGAAGCTGAAACACAGAAGTATTTGTGTCCAAAACTGAAGCTGTAAACCAGAACCAAACCAGAATCACCTAAATCGGAAGGAAGTTTTATCTTATAAACCTTCAGGGCAGCTAACAGAAAAGGACCCAAGACAAAGCAAAGGCAGCTCTCTAAGGGCAAACTGCACCCTCTCCTGAACAAATCGGGCTCAGCATGGATGCTTCTCTGCAAGGGAGACCAAACTCATTTCCCACAACATCCATCCTGTGATCCAAGATGTTTATTCTAGCAATAGCTTCAACAGGAAAAAAATGAAACATTCTCAGTTCCTATACTGCAAGAGTAAATAAAGTTTAACAGATCAACTATGACACACCTACACAATGAAATATCCGCCACTGTAAAAACGATCATTATAGAGACTCACGATATGGGAAAGCTTATAATAAAATAGTAAATAAAGCCAAAATACAAAATTATACATATACTAATAGGCATGCATAACACTTGTCAAATTCTATGTTTGCGTATGAAAAAGTCTGAAGGGAAACATGAAAAAAGAAAACAGCTGCTGGGCTACTGTGTGAGCATTTTCCCCTCATTTTAAATTTCCTTTAAAATCATTCTTACAATTTAAACACTTTAAGGAATAAGTGAACAAACTGACCCACACACCGAGCCTGGTACGCGGGAGGCAGGTACCGCTGGTCTGCCATGTGAGCAGATGCTCCTGAGCACCTGCCCCGTCGACGCATCCAAGTCCCTGACTCTTGCCCACCCCTCTCTCTGTAGGAGGGACCCGCCCACAAGTCCCTCCTCACAGAAGCTTCTACTCCCACGGCTGACTGAGATGCTTCTTTCTCACCACTCTGGATGTATTTTGCATTTTCTTCTACTCTGCACAGCACGGACCACTATAATTACTTATTTATACGTAGGGAGAAGTCTCCCAGAGCAGGGAACACACTTACCCACCCCGTACGCCCTCAAGCACCCAGTATAGAGTTTGCCACAATACAGGATTGTTGAAAGGAAAAACAAGCTTTCCTATAGCACCCAGCCTTTCCAACTGATTTCAGTTTAATTTCAGAAATCAGGTTGCCAGAGTAATGCCTCACTTATTGTCAAATGATTCCTGTATTCTCCAGGGTAAACAAGACATTTTCAAGCTGTCAAACTTGCTAAAAGCACACATGCAGAGCAAAAGGGCTGGCCCCATCCCAAGGCTGCCCACAAATGTGAGGTAGGTAACCGAAACACAAAGGGAACCCTGGCCCATGGCCAAGTCCTCAACAGCGAGCGTCTCTTCAGCGGGACTTACAAGGAAGAGACAATTCAATATCCTCTCCATTGTGTTGAACAAAAAAGGAGCAACAGAACCTACTTCTTCTAGTTTGTACACACACAGTCACCCGGAAGGGCAGGGCACTGGGGATCCTAAGCTGCATAGAGAATCCCGGGCCTGGAGCTCAAGGTGTGGCCGAGTGCACACATTACTAAAGAGCCTATGCTAATTTAGCATCACATGAATGGTACAATGTATCCTCGAAAGTAAGTCCAATATATGGTTGTACCCCAAATCTTGGAAAGCTTTGAGAAATCACCCACTTGTAAATCAGCATCAGAACCCCTGGGTATTTTGCAAGGAATTTTTTTTTTTTTAATTCCAAAGGGTGCTCAGGTCCAGCCAAGTTTGGGACCCACTGCCCTGTAGGAGCAGGCGGCAGCTTCCTGACCGCAGTGTGAACAGGAAGATTTCACTTAGGAGGTGGTTTTCCTACTCGTGTGAGGAATGAACAGGGTCTACGGAGAATCTGAGAAGAGGGGCCTCCAGAGACCAGGGCCAGCAGGTGCCTGTAGGGCCCTCCCTAAGAAGGAGCAGGCCTGGCTGGAGCAGGTCTGTTCAGGGTGAGGCCAGGCTAGGAGGACATGTGGGGAGCAGATCCCTGTACCTTATTAGGTAAGGAGCGGCCCTCAACGGTTGACAGTGCTTTTAAAAATGGGCAGAATATGACTCTTTTTAATGACTTTATATTTCAGGTATATTCCAGTAAAACTTGTCTTTCCTCTTTAAAGTTCAACTCCACTGAAGTTGCTGCCATGACCCCAGGGGTAATAGTAATACAGCCAGGCTACTGCAGGTCTGGTGAACTCTGGAGTGACTCACAGTGATTTTGTTCAATTAGAAGTTATTATTCGGTGAACAGATAAATTGTGAAACATTAAGTATATCAAACTAGAGAAAAATTTCCAAGTACCAACTGACATAATAAATTTATTGCTTTCAATTCATTTGTTGAATAATCACTGAGTGCCTATAATCACAATGTTAATAATAGCAAACACTTATATCATGCCTACATTGTATTAATTCATTTAATCCTCACAACCCCACAAGGCAGGTACTATTATTAGCCCCATTTCTCAGATGAGGAAACTGAGGCTCAGAGTCATTCTGTGACTTGCCCAAGGTCATCAGCTAGCAAGAGTCTGAGCTGGGATGCACACCCTAGCTTCCAAGTCCTTGCCTTTAAGATTTATGTTACCCCACAAGGCCCTGTACTTTCAGACATTAAAAAAAGAAATAGAGGCCAGGTGCGGTGGCTCACGCCTGTAATCTTAACACTCTGGGAGGCCAAGGCGGGCAGATTGTTTGAGCTCAGAAGTTCGAGACCAGCCTGAGCAAGAGTGAGACCCTCGTCTCTACTAAAAAAATAGAAAGAAATTATATGGACAGCTAAAAATATATATAGAAAAATTAGCCGGGCATAGTCCCAGCTACTCGGGAGGCTGAGGCAGTAGGATTGCTTGAGCCCAGGAGTTTGAGGTTGCTGTGAGCTAGGCTGACGCCACGGCACTCTAGCCCGGGCAACAGAGTGAGACTCTGTCTCAAAAAAAGAAAAAAAAGAAAGAAAGAAAGAAAGAAATAGAGCCTAGTCCTGCAGTCTAGGGTCTTACATCTGGTGGAGAAAATACAGACCCTGGACATTCAAAGACAGAGTCCCTGACCCCTCTGGGAAGCCTACTATTTGGAAATACCACATAGCACATAAGTTCCTCTATGAATGAAGTAAAACGCAATGTTGCATCACGAGGCCACAAACATAACAACCGGAATAATTTAGAAACACCAGCCTTTCCTCAGGTCTCTTGGCCCATCTGGGCTTTTCTGAGTTCTGGCTCTGAGGGAAGAGTGGCTTCAGGCCTTGCCCTCTGGCTATGCAGGTGACTGCCTGCAAGGAGGGGCTAGAGCCACACCCAGCGAGGGAGTTGGAGCACCCACCCCACTGCCTGCCAAGGGACTCACGGGTGTGCTTGGCAAAGCCAGGGCCTGAGCACAGACTCGACGTGCAGGCCGCCTGAAGCAGAGGAGCAGGGAAGGCCTCTCAAGGACAGAGAGCCACAAGAGGAGAGGCAGCTGGTAAGTGGCACCCCCTGAAATAGGAGAGGGCATGACACCAGGTGGCCAGGGAAGCACAGGGGCAGGGCAGCACCAGGTGTCAAGGGCCAGGCGGCAGGTGCTGGGTCCCCACGGAGTGGGCCATCCACCAGGCATTCCCATGCTCTCCCAGAAATGATGGTGTGCTCTGGGCTCCCTGCCCTCCAAGGGACAGGGGCCAAGGCTCAGCTCTCGCCTGCTGTCCACTGTCCTGTGAAGGATGTCTGTCCATCAGGAGCACCCATGCCCACCTCAAGTGACGAGTCCTTTTGACCTGCTTAGTCTAAGAGATCTTCACTAACTTGAATTCAGTACTGATTCTGTCCCCCTCAAAAGGGACAGAGACTCTGACACTGGCCACCATGAAGTCAGTCTCTGAGGGGACGTTTCTAGAGACAGAAGGGTTGCAATACCAAGACACTCCTAGTGAAGGAGAAGGGACGGAGCCGCCAAGTCCCGGGCTGGGCGCTATGATGGTGCTGCTGTGTACAGAGCTGCTTTCTAGGAAGCATCACAGCAATACCCCATTTTTCCTCAATACTATTATTTAATTCCTGGAGTTACCCAAAACAAAGCCAAGTACCAATAACAGAGAGAGGCACGTGGACCCTGCCTGAGGTCAGTGCTGCTCCTGTCTGGCCCTTTCTCTCACCTCCACGAGCCCATCTAGGCATAGCAAAGGCTCCATTCCACCTCCTCACATCCGCCTGGTCACCTCCTTCCTGCAGACCTAATCTCCGGCATCAGCCAAATTTTTATAACAAAGAAATCCAATTCTACCACCCAGCTTTAAAATTCCTGATGGCTTCCCAAACATTCAACAAAGAAGACCAAATTCCCCTGACCTGGAAAACACTTCACCTCTAAGGCTGCCTGCTCTACCCACCTCCTGTGCCCCAGCCCTCCAGTAGGAAGCACCCCTCCCATCCCACAGCCACCTGGCCACACTCCTTGCCGCAGGCCACGGAATCTCACCCCCACAGACCCACCCACATGGCACCCGTGACTTAGGTCCTTCCCAGCCCTGCCCTTGCTGCTACAGTGCTCATGTCTGCTGCATGAAGCAAGATGAGATCTTGTAGCTGCGTCCAGTGTCTGGTCTCAGGTTCTGCTCAGCAGAATCAACAGAGGAGCAGGACCCCAAATCATTCTGGAGCTGGTGGTGACCAAACCACTCTTCTTTTCAATAAAGTATGGGCACCTACTGTGTGCTGGGCTTGACATAAAGCAGTTCACAAAACAGACAAAAATCCTTGGTCTCACTACATATACTGTAACATTATAATCAAATAAATAAGACCAAATGGACTCGGCACAGGTGGCTCTCAGGGAGGCATGAGGGAGTGTGAAAATAAAGCCATGCTATGGCCCATTGCTTTTATTCCTTTTCACTGCATTTTTAAACTTCAAATAACATTAAAGGAGGTGATGAAAAGTCATTGAATCTCTATCAAAATAGGACTTAAGTTAAAAATGACGAAAAACACCGACTTGGAGAAATAAGTAAATAAAAGCACTAAACCTAATGACCTTACAACTCCTGGCCTGCTCCATAGCCCTCAGCTGCTAAGGGAAGATTATAAAAAGAAGACAGCATAGGACTTAAAGAAAACAACTGAAATCACTAAAGCACTCAGAAGTTAGTAAGTCAGGGGGGAAATCCTAAGTCAATGAAAACACGTGAAAACCCATAAGAAAATGGAGGTGCTCAAAGGAAAATCTTTCCCTGGGAAAGAATGACTTTGTGAAACAGAAAACATTTTTCAAAGTATTTTACCTACCAAATAAGAATAAACTGAACAAAGTATGCCAGAAAGGAGGGAGGGTTAATGCAATAACAAACAAAATCAAAACTTTGATAAATTAGAACGAGGGGAAAAAATTCAACAAAGATAGGCAAAGAACGCAACAGACTTGGAAGATGAAGACATCCCCCCCCAACCCTGACCCCACGTCCCGGTCCTTTTCTGGACCCCTCAGCTCACTTAACCAGCTGCTGCTCCACACGCAGAAACCCTGACACCTTCATCTATGCCACCCAGCCGACCTGAGCCCCTGGCCCTGCCCACTGCCCCACAGACACAACACCCTCTACCCCTCTAAGGCAAACCCCAAGTCCCAACAATCCACACTGCAGCCAGAGTAAAACTTAACAACATCTGCAAATCTGAGAATTTCACTCAGTGGCATCCCAGGTTCTAAGGACTAAGTCCCAAGCCCTTGCCCTAGGCCCCTCGGGGTCACTCTCCCTCTGGCCTCCTTTAGCCACACTGACCCTTCCTTCACATCTTCACACACTCTGTGCTGTGTCCCCGTCATAAGGCCTTTGCACACCTAGTCTCACCACCTGCCCGCACTTCAAAGTGCCTACTTGCAAAAGACACACAAACAGAGACACTCACAGACCCGCGCACACACCCAGGCGCAGGCTCCCTCCAGTGATTTACCGCTAATCACTCTTCACTCTCAGCTGAAACCTCACTTCCTCAGGGAAGACTGCCCCAGCCCCTCCCCAAGACCAGGTGGAGTCTTCCTCATTGTGGGCACCATGGAGTGGTTTTTCCCTGGCGCTTGTCTCAGCCTGAGACGAAACCTTGACACCTTCATCTATGCCACCGGTGCCAGGGTTTCTGCGCACGGAAGGTTTTGTTTGTTACTGCGTATTAAGCCTCCGTGTGCACGCTTATCTGAGCCCCCACTAGATACAAGCTTGATGCAGGGGAGGTCCTCTCCATTTCTGCTCACCATTGAAAGAGAGCACTTAAACCACGGTACATGGCTCGGGAAAGACCCTCAAAAAATGCTTGCCAAACCAATGAATGAATAAACAAGCAAAGTTCCCAATGAACAAGACAAAACACGTGAATCATAATTTTTTTTAAGTATAAGAGAAAAGAAAAGAAAAAAGTGTTTTTGCAAGGTTGGAAAACCCAAACCAGACTACACACCAAACTAGTAAGCAAAAAACCCAATGTATCACAGAAGAGAAAAGGGGGCTCTTACAAGATTTCAATCCCAAACGCCTTCCTTAGATGGCAACAACATTAAGGTCGCCTCCCTGTAACACCAACGCTGGAAAACAAGGTGTTCTTAAAGCTATCTAACAAAAACACCATATTTTGATTCCTTCATGAAAAACAGAACATTTTACATTATTTTTCTTCCATGTTCTTCACTCCTTTCTCATTTTCATTAGTTTGACATAAACAACTGAATAGTTAATGAAACAAAGCACTGAGTTGCACGCTCTCTGACTAAACGCTGTCAGGCACAAGGCTCCACCAAAAGAAGGACATCACCATCTGGGTTGTCTACAAGCAGATCTAGGCAGGAAAATCTGGGAACTGTAAACATTAAAAAAAAAAAATTTTCATTTCAAATCATTCTAAAATATAAAAGTAAAGAGTGCATACACTGCCCATAAAGAGGCAATACAAAAGAGAGGTACCAACAAAGCACAATACAGCCACAAAACACAGGAATCAGATGCACAAAAATCCTAACAGCAGAAAATGGCTGAAGTCCAATATAGCAAGGCAAAGTGCTTCCAACTGAAATAAAACAGATTCTAACAAGATACTGTTTAAAGTAAAACTAAGTGTAAAAGTTAGTTTGGAACAAATTAAAGCAGTAAGTAAATCAATTAACGAACAAAGTGAAGAAGATTTGGCAATATTAATATCAGTTAATCACAAAAACTGTTCAGTGTGGAAAAGATGTTACTTTATTAATAAATGATTACTCAAAAACGATGAAATTATTTTTCTAAACACACACTTAACAGGGCTTCAGAATGGAAGAGGTGAAAATTTTTAGAAATACATGAATAAAGTGTCAAATACAATTGGCCTGAAAGAGATTAACTCTTCATTATCAGCCCCTGTAAGACCAAGTAGGTAAAAAATAAGACAATAAGAAGCCCTGAGCAATAAATTTCATAAGTTACAACAGATAAAAAAATTTACTGGTATTCCCTATGGTAAATACATTATCTTTCAAGTAAATGGTATCTAACACGTTGCATACATTTTATAATGAGCAATCTTAAATGTCAGATGCTTGTAAACGAGACACAAAAAAATTTAATCTAGTGACAATTACTGATTCAAAAGTAGAAACCAAAGAGGCTAAAAAGCTGAACACAGCTTGTGCTAGTATCATAGAACTAGTGGACAAAAATTGAAATTCAGAGCCGAAAAGAGAGTAAATTCCTCAAATTTACAGCTGAGACCCCAAAGGAACATACCATAAAAGGAGAGGAAGTGAAAACAGACCAATCAACGAGAAAAAGTAAAAGCTACCTTCAAATTAGCTCTATCTCAGACTGGATGTAAGACGACTTCCTGTTACCCTGTGTGTCTACCAGCAGCAAAAGTACATCTTCCCTGAAGGAACGCATCATTATCCTGAGCACAAAATTATCTTGACAACTTTTAATAGACAATATCTGTCAACCAAAACTACCAAGCATAACAGGAAGAAAGACCAAAGGAACAAAAGCCAAGAGAAAAACAGACAATAGAAAAAACAGACAATAGAAAAAGATGCATAGAAGAACCAAATTTTTGAGTTTTCAAAGACTTTAAAATAAACATGCTGAAAATATTCAATGCCTGTATTATAATCATTGTTCTCTGAACAAAGAGGAATTAAGATAGAAATTAATAACAGCAATATAACTAGAAAAAAAATCCCCAAATGCTGGGAACTTAGGAAATGCACAGATCAGAAGCAAACACAAAAGAATATGTGTCCATTTACTTAAGACCTAAAAGAGTCAGAACTAACCTACAGTTATCAGAAGTCAGGAGAGTGGCTACATCTGGAGAGGGGCAACAGGGAGAGGTCATAAGGTAGGCCTGGATGTTCCACCACTTGATCCAGGTGGTGGTTATACACGAAGCCCTGTACTTGTATTTGTGTACTTGTTGATATGAAAGTTATAGTTCAATAAAAAGTTTATTTAAAATACATAAAGTTTCAGTAAAGTAGAAATGTTGCTCTGATGAAGTCCTTTGATAAGTTACGGTAGTAAAAATTTACCATCACGACAAATTTGTAAATTTTGTGATAAGTCTAAAAATAATTTTAAAATATGGTAAATAGTGGAAAGAAAAGATATATGAATGAAAAATGAGAAGCATTTTTACCTGATAATTTTAGCCCCCCCTTCAGTGTAAATCTAGTTTAAAAAAAAAAAACAAAAAACACTAAAACTATGGTAGCCAATAAGGGCATATTTAGATAGATAATTTTAAGCCCTAAAAACACACAAGTTGATGATCTGAAAGCACATGCAAAGCCACATTATTTTATTTATATATATAGTATATATATAAAGAGAGAAATACAAATGGCCAATGAACTGTGAAAAGTGTTCAACCTCACTTTGACAAACAAAGAAATTTAAACAAATTACCATTTTACTCCATCAAAATAGCAAAGATGTTCTAAAATTTTAACACATGGTGTTTCTAAGGGGATAGAGAAACATATTTTCAGAAAGTCTTGTTGGAAACATAAACTACTGTAAGTTCTAAGGGCAATTTGGCAATAAAATACCAAAGACTTTTTGTTTTCATGGGTTAATATTGTTATTGACACATTTCATCACCAAAATCATACAACATCATGTGTTACTGCAGAGGCTGGGACAAGAAGCTGGCAAATGCCCTTTTTTCTCTTCATGTTGTTGTGTCTGGCCTTGTGAGGGGGTGGCCCCACATGAAGGCAAGAATGCAGAGGACACTGTTTCCTCTACTCCCCTCTCCCAAAGTCCCCACTGCAGGGCTGCACCTGTTGCGAATCCAAAACCCGTATCTGTGTCTTTAGTTTTATTGCAGCTTCACTTTGTTCTTAACAAATAGGAACACTAGCAGATAGACCCCTCTCCAGTCTTTTAAATCTCACTTGTACCGTTTCTTCCAGCATACCTGTCTAAAAACCCTCTCCCCTAAATATCTCCTCCCATCTCCCTTGGAAGTATGATCTTCGCCTCTTTATGGGACAGTTCTTGGTCTATTTGGGGGTGGGAGTTAGTTGTCTTTTCTAATGTGGAGCCAATTTATTCATGTCAGCCCAGCTACAAAAGGCTCCCATCTGTTGGTTGACTCATGATCATACAGCAGTTTTCACCAAATGATTGTCTGCATCAGGCATGCAATTTTAGCAGAAGCTGTGGAATCTGGAAATTACCACTGGAATAGCTAGAAAGCCAAGTGAGATACTCCAGGGCAAAAACACTCATTCACTCTGCACTTACTCCCTGAGCACATCTGAGCTAGGCTCTGGGAATGAGGAAGCAAAGTCCAAGGCTGGGCCCTGCCCTCCAGGAGGACACAGCCAATTGAAGAGACCTGTGCACAGATTCCTGCAGCCCACCATATTGGTAAGTGATAGGTTCTGCGTTCAGACAGTGAGCAGCACAGAAGGTAGAAATGTGAAAGATTACAAAGAACGAATTTTAAACAAAGAAAATTCCAGCATCAACTGCAGCCCCAGTACCCAGAGTTTTCTGACTCTTTGTCGGGGCATAACTGTGGGGGACGGGGCACCCGTCAGCTGACTCAAATGCTGCCGTTACCCCACGCTCCATACGTCATCACTGACTGTTCATGGGATGAGGCTTTCTGTCCTGGAATGTTTCTGGGGAACCTCAGTTTTAATCTTGCCCTTGTCCTTTCAGCACGTCTTCAGATGAAAAGCCGGCTTTTAGAGCAATAAGAAAATTTAAAATAAATCTGGAGGAATCAGTGCCTCTGCCTGCGGGCTGGGAATCATCCAAGACTACACCACAGGAACGAGTCCCAGTCGGAGAGGTGCTCCAGAGGTCCCCCCAGTGCAGGGCAGGTTCTACATCTGGAAGTTAATTATTTGGCACTCTGCACACATTTCCCCACAGAGACAATATATAGATGCAGGCTCATTTTCAGACCAGGCTGACAAAGCTCGTGTAATAATTCATATAGTACCAGAACAATAGTGCCATACTATTTTTTCCATATTTTTGTATTGAAATATAATTCACAAATAATTCACCTTTCAAAGTGTATAATTCAATCATTTTTAGCATATTTACAGAGTTGTGCAAAGATTTTAGAACATTTTGTTAGCCCAAAAAGAAATCCCATACCAATTACCCATCGCTCCTCCTTTCCCCAGAGCTCACTGCAACTATTAATCTACTTTCTGAATCTATAGATTTGCCTATTCTGAACATTTCATATACGTGAAATCAAGGAATATGTGGCCTTTTGTGTCTGGCTTCTTTCATTTAGCATAATGTTTTCAAGGCTCATCCATGTTGTAGCATGTGTCAGTACATCCCTTATTTTTCAAAAGCCTTTTAAAAGTTCATACTTGTTGCCTCAAATGGAATTCCATTCTAAGAATTCATACTATGGAAATAATCAGAAAGGCACAAAAGGATCTGTGTATAAGTGTGCATCAAAATATTATGTATGAGAGGAAAAAATGTAATGTTCAATAATAAAGACTGATTAAATATATACATTCCTATGACAGAAAATTATGCAACATTAATAAACAAAATTTTGAAGGATATTATTAGGAATAGCCCATTGTTAAGTGAAGAAGACTAAAAATTTTTATTAAAAATATTTGATGAGAATATTAACCAAAATACATTTCCAAAATCTGAAATGCTCCAAAATCTAAAACTTTCTGAGTGCTGACATGATGTTCAAAGGAAATGGAGCATTTCAGATTTTATATTTTTAGATTAGAGACACTCAACTGGTAAGTATAATATAAATATTTCAAAATCCAAAAATATCTGGAATCCAAAACGTGTCTGGTCCCAAGCATTTTGAATAAGGGATACTCAACCTGTACATTACTGGGTATCTTTGGGTAACAGAAATATGGATGGTTTAAAATTCCTTACTTATATTTATATACTTTAAAATTTTCTTCAATAACATGGATAATCAGAAAAGTAATTTGTCTATAATACATTTTTTCTATTGGAGAAAAAACAACTTTTGGAATGTGAACAGAAAGGCACTCAGAGCTAAATTCAGAGTCCCTCATGTTTTCATTTATCTATATATATTCTGTGTATATATAAAAAAATGAAAATAAGAATAAGCCCATCAGTAAATTATTTTTAAAAAAAGTTATGGGCCAAGCGCAGTGGCTCACGCCTATAATCGTAGCACTCTGGGAGGCCAAGGCGGGTGGATCGTTTGAGACCAACCTGAGCAAGAGTGAGACCCCCATCTCTACTAAAAATAGAAAGAAATTAGCTGAACAACTAAAAATATATAGGAAAAAAAAATTAGCTGGGCATGGTGGCACACGCCTGTAATCCCAGCTACTCTGGAGGCTGAGGCAGAAGGATTGCTTGAGCCCAGGAGTTTGAGGTTGCTGTGAGCTAGGCTGATGCCACGGCACTCACTCTAGCCTGGGCAACAAAGCAAGACTCTATCTCAAAAAAAAAAAAAAAAAATATATATATATATATAAAAGAAAAAAAGAAAAGAAATGAACCAAAATATTAATATTCTATGTTTTCAGGTGGTTGACTTATGGTTGCTAATTTCTTTAACATACTTTTCTGCATTTTCCAAATTTTCTAGAATAATCACAAAAAAACAAAGTTCTGTACAGAACTGTTAAGATGTAAACCATAACACATTAAAATATTCATTTGGCCCTCTTGTTCTTTTGTGCTTACATGTACCAAATTCTCAGTTATTCTCCAAGTACAGTATTATTTTCTGCGTTAAATTCAAAATATATCAGGAATCATTCCAATCAGAAAGAAAAGGACGAAAAAGCTTGAACTGTTTGCTTGTATTCATTCAAATCAAAAAAGAAAGCTAAGCATGGTAAAGAATCAAGAAAGGTATGACTTAAGAATCTTACCGTAAAACTATTGTTGACATTTTTGGTGCTGGATTCAGCCACGCTGGCATCTGTCAGATCCACCTCATCAAATATGATCGACTGGAGAGAGATAAACACAGGGAGTAAGGCACGGCAGGACAGGCACGTCCCTAAGCACTGGCCAGCGCCACCCGCCACTCCCCTGGCCCCCACCAAGCACCCACAGGCACCTAACACCTTGAAACTGTAGCATCTCATCAATAAGCCAAACCAAATTAATCACCCACCTGCTTCTTTCTAACCAAGAGCATCAGATTCACACGTATAGTACCAGGATTTTTTTTTAATCTAGGGGGTTCACTAGAGATTGCATTAGTGGAGGGGGAAAGAAAATCTAATACTGGTATTTCTGTATTTATATTTTTGTAACACCAAAACACTACTATTAATACCAGCACTCACTTTTAAATGTGCAATATGTCCTCACATAGTGTTCCACCTGAGAGAGTCTGGACTGAGGATTCTCTGTCCTTCCAGCTTTAGTTCCTCCAGCTAGCACATTTAGGGGGAAAAGTCCTGGCTGAAATAAATTATACTGGGGGAAGACAGACAGGCCCAAATAGAAGGGATCTGGCCATGAAAGAAAACAAGGGAGCAGAGCAGAAGGAATCTAGTCTTGCAGAGACAGACAGGCCCCAAAGCACAGCTGGGAACTAGGCCTGGGGACCTCCTCCCACTGCCTGCCTCTCTTCCCAATCCCACACCTCCTGTTTATCATGCCATTCCCTCTATTTTAAGATGACTCTATGCTGAAGCCCTGAAGGAAATACTAAGAAAAGAGACTCAAACTTTTAAGTAATCTCTTCATCCCCTCCCAACAGAACTAAAATAATAGTAAGGGGTTTTCTTTAAGTGAGAGATGTGGTCAGAACCCTTCCTAAACAAGCTGCTTTGTTGGATTTCAAATTTTAATGGAATAACTTTCTAAGCATATATCTCAAAATGTAAATGATTCGGATTCCATAGTTTTAATATCAAAATATCAGTAATGGCACCAATGCTGATACAAAAATATAGGTATTCAGAACACCAGCCAACACACTAGTGTTTCTTTCTTTTTTTTTTTTTTTTTTTTTGAGACAGAGTCTCGCTTTGTTGCCCGGGCTAGAGTGAGTGCCGTGGCGTCAGCCTAGCTCACAGCAACCTCAAACTCCTGGGCTCAAGCGATCCTTCTGCCTCAGCCTCCCCAGCAGCTGGGACTACAGGCATGCGCCACCATGCCCGGCTAATTTTTTCTATATAGATGTTTAGCTGTCCAAATCATTTCTTTCTATTTTTGGTAGAGACGGGGTCTCACTCTTGCTCAGGCTGGTCTCGAACTCCTGACCTCGAGCGATCCACCCGCCTCAGCCTCCCAGAGTGCTAGGATTACAGGCGTGAGCCACCGCGCCCAGCCTCACACTAGTGTTTCAAATGTCTAACACCATATTCATTTAAACAGGCAGTAACTTGTAACTTTCACTGGCTCCTCCTCCGATAGCATCTGCCTGGTGATTCTAGCTTTAAATCTTACCTACAACAGAGTACACAGAAAGAAGGCTAATTGCTAGAAAGCCTAGAAGTAAAGAATTTCACATCTATGTTCACATACCAAGAAGCCCAATACACTTCAAAAAAATTTTTAGTCCATAATAAGAGATTTATAAGCCTGTGATCCCCCATCTTTCTGAAAGAAAGAGATCCAACTGTGGTTATTTCTGTGACCCTTTTTTCCTTTCCCCATTGGTGATGACATTAAAGGAAAATGAATAAAAATTAATTTTTATAAGAAATAAAACATGCTTTGAGACAAATAAAACCTGACTGCCTAGAGCATTACAAATCTAGCTGAAAATCACAGATCTGAGAATCAAAGTTCTTCTCAAGCAACCCCCTGCAGCTCCAGGGACACTTTCTTGTGTGCTTCCCTGCACGGGGCCTCACCTTTGCAGTTTTGGCATAGTACAGCGTCCGTCCTCGAAGCTTAAAGTATCTCCTTTTTGATCGTTGGAATGAATTGTTCTGTTTGGTCAGCATCCCCTCTTTGATGATGGTCTGAAAGTACAGAAACATATTCATGAACTTGCATTTATTTGCAAGGTGCCCTTCTGCTCCTGCAGCTGAAACGTACCCTGTTGCCGCTGATGCACACTCAGGTCTCCACAGAGAAACATTTCTCACACTCTGGCCAGACCTTGACCTATGCGCAGGCTGAGCGTGTCACCGGGGGAGGGGTGCACCAGTTCTTTAAGGAGGGTGGTGCCTATGTGGGGCAGGGGTGTCAGAGGCCCAGGGTGTGCCCTGGACATGCCCAGCACATGAGCAGAAGGGGACACTGAGGCTGGCAGGATCACAGCAGTAATCGACAGCCGGGAGGACAACTGAGATGCCAGCACATTCTCCAACTTTAGCATTTGGTATTTTTCAGCTATTCTTGGCCCCGTCTCCATGTTCTCTGGCTTCCTGCCATTTCTCAGGATCCTGCTGCCAAAACTATCCACGTCAGTTGCTCTGGGGTTCTGGGGTTCAGCATGGTTCCAGTCCTATGCCCTCTGCAGCCTGCCCTGCCACTCACAGGCCAGGCATGTGCATCTGTGTGCACTGGGAGAGAGAAGTGCCCCGACCACCAGCACTGAAACTCCTCTCATCCCGAGATCTGATGGGTCTACCCCACAACAGGAGATGTCCTCTTCAGAAAATCCAGAAGTGGACACAGTGTCTTGGCTCAATCAAAGCCAAGAGCAGAGGGGACATGGCTTCTCCAGGAGCTGTGCCTTCCTCTTGTTCCCCATGGGCCGGACTCCTAATGGGATGATGAGCCCCCCCACCACTCAGAAGTCAAATGCTCAAGGAACTACTTGGGCATGAGATGTTCTGAACTGCTCAGAGCCACTAACATGGTCAAAACGAATAAATAGCACACATGAAAACAAGAAGCTGGCTCTCAGCATTTGCACACTTTCTTACACCCCACCTAACAGAAAGGGCCATTCCACAAGGAGTCTCAGCATGCAAATGGAGGGAGAATTTATAAACATTCTGTTCAAGGACAAGCATACTGGTTCAGAGAAACTTTTGTTTAATTATCTAATCTCATATAGCTTTGCATGCTTAGTAATTTTTTTAAAACAGTATAAGCACGAAGTACAACTGTGTTCACTTAAAACTACCCAAGATAAAACCAGCCAAGAACAAGACACAGAAACCTCATGTCTCCCAATCGTGTCAGAATGCAAGAGCAGAACACTGACTGCGCTGTCAGGACCCTCCATCAGCCTACTCATGGCAGCGGGGGGAGGAGAACAGAGACAAAGGCTGCAGAAAGGCCCCAGCCCCACATCCCACCAACACACACATGGACGGGCACCAGGACCCCCACCTGGGTAGCACAGTGCAGGCCAGCACACAGCACCCCAGAGTCTCCTCCCCTTATGCCACCACAGGGCATCCTCATGGTGCCCCCTGGGCAACGTGGGCTGGCTGCACATGCCACCACCACGTGCCAATCAGGATGGACTCTGTGCTTTCAACGCTGGCCTCGTGGTACAAACAGCAGCATTTTCCAACTCTACTGGATCAACCCAGGGAAAAACTGCTAAAAAATCTACTTATTCATTCTGCGGCTTATACCTTCACCTCGAACTTCTGAAGAGGGCACCTTCCCTCTCTCCCCAGTAATTAAAGAGTAGCAGGAAGAAAGAAGAGAGGAACATATTATACAATGATCAAGTATTCCGGTGAGGCTTGCTTGCCAGAATTGGCCTCCCCACCCCCACCCCCAAAAGCATCTTCACTCACAGTAGAGATCCCCAAGCTACTGTCATTGGCAGCCGGGTCCTCTGTGAACAGAACAAGGATGATACCGGACAGAGAGAAAGACCCACCCTCTAAGCCTGGTAGCTAGGATATAAACCAGTCTGCAGTGTGGATGGACTGGTGACGGGTTTGTTTCCAAACATCCTTTTCAGACCCCAGTACACATGGATGACACTCATTTCAAATATATCTGTACAGAACAATGCCAGCCACAAAAGCCTGAAACAAACACCATGAGACCCCTTCTATGCTGACCTCAAAGGACTCACTCTGTGAAGACACCTCTCCTCCCCCCACTCATCTTCCTTACCTCTGCAGGGGAAGTCATCACTTCCACGTCTTTCCTAAATGCAAATTTTAAAAAAGACAACAAAACCAAGAAGCCAAAATCCAGAAAAGTTATAAGTTATCTTTAAAGGACAGATGCTAGAGTATTTTTTCTTGCATCTCCTGCTGCCCATCTCATACATAAAAGAAAAAGCAAAATTAAAACACAGCCCACTACACCACACACACACATCTTTCAGAAGGCGGATGAGAGGCTGCGATCTTGGGCTGCCCAAGGAGAGCTGCTGCTCTATTTATAGAACAAGAGTGCTCAGAAAAAGACTCTGGTGGGTTTCAGCGGAAAAGGCTGGGGAAAAGATAAAGACCATTATTTCTTTGAAGCTTTCTCAGAAACTGCATTTCTTCTCCTGATTCGCTGCCCGTGGATACTATAGATATGCTTCAGAATATTTTTAAACACTCTGTCAAAAGCAATGAACTAAAAGTGGTCAAGAAAATAACACCCCTAAATAATCTGTGTGTTTTGCATTTGGCAGCCTGTGAAAGGCACCCACAGGAAACGCTGCTCGGCTGGCAAGGCCCCTCCTTACCCCACAGAGCAGAACCAGGAGTCGGAGATCCAGACCCAGCACGGCTTGCTCAGGGCATGCAGGGCTTTGAGTCACTCTGTCAGGTTCCGTGCACAAACAAAAGGGCTAACAGTCATTCAAGCCATCTAGGGGACCCATATTAAGATCAGAAACAAATTTGTAACACACCCAGGCACTGAGAAAACGTTCAGCAGCCAGTCAAAGAGCAGCAAGTGGAAAAGTGAACGCTCGCCTGCCAACAAACACACACAGGCAGGAAACAAATCCTGATGCTGGACTCAGCGAGGAAGCCCAGCAAAAAGCAGTAAGCCTGAGCCTAACCATGGCCCTGAGTGCCATGCCACCCACTGACAGGACAAACACAAGCCCAGCCCATAGGCTGGAGACCGCTACATGCACCTGCTATGGGGAAGGACAAATACCCAGTGGTCTGCTTAAGAGTAAGACAGCTCTGGAAATGCCCCTGAAAAGTGGCTTGCAACCAGGGGGTGGAGAAAGTCCAAAACAGGCTCCTTGAGCCCTGCCTGGTCAAACACCCACCCACCAGGCATTCCCTGCCTGAAAGGGGCCAGTCACAGGGTGAGGTTGCCCTCTGGTAAGTCAGTGGGGACCCCTTTCCTTCCTCAAACATGCAGCCATGTCACCAGGTGCCAGACACTATGCTGACCTCTGAGGGCTACACAGAAAGGAGCTCAAATCAGAGGAGGATGGACAAGCACCCAAGGGCATGCTCTGGGACACAGGGCACAGGGGAGTCACCATGCCCTGAGACGGAGGCTGCACATGGCAGCTCTTAGGACAGCAGTCCCCAACCTTTTTGGTACCAGGGACCGATTTCATGGAAGACAATTTTTCCACAGATGGGGGGGCGAGGGGGACAGAGCCTGTACAGCACAGCTCCTAACAGGCCACGGAGTAGTACTGGTCCACGGTCTAGGGCTTGGGGACCGCAGTCTCAGGAGACTGAACAGGCAGGAGAGGAGGGGGTGCCCTCAGAAGCCCATAAGCTGCCCCTCAGGGCCAAAGACAGAGCCCGGTAGAGGCAGGAAGATGGGGGAACACCCCTGATCACTGTCTGGTCATTATCATGTAGGTCACAGGGGGCCCAAATCAGGGAGTGGTGGCTCAGAAACATACTTTAGAAAGATGACTGTGGCCACAGTGTGGAGGAAAGGGAAAGGGGGTGCAACTTGGAGGCAGGTGGAACACTCCAGAAACTTTTGTAAGGGGGGGAGCAAGTAACACAAGAGTCTGGGGGAAAAGAGATATGGACGCAGGTTTGAGAGATGTTCAGGAAAAAGATGTGGTGATTGATGGGGGGTGAAGAAGAGGAGACAGGACAGAAACCCTGGGGGTGGGGGGAGGGGGGTTCATCTGGGACATGTAGAACCTGCAGGCCTTGACAGCATCAGGGGTGTTCAGGGTGACAGCCAGCCCTGTGGGTGTGCGGTGTGAGCAGGTGTAACGCAGGAGATGCCTAGCTGAGGGCCACTGGAGGAGGCGGGGTGCAGGGGGGGGCGGGAGTGCGAGGAGGCCCAGAGGAGCGGGACCCGGGGACACCCACCTCAGGGGGAGAAAGGAGGAGGAGAGGCCAGAAAGGAGAATGAGAAGAGTGGCAGAAACCCAGGTGAGACGAGAAGACCTTGAGAAGCCCACAGCAGCGATGTGGGACACAGCAGCAATGTCACAAATGAGACCTGGGAAGAGACCAGAGGAGTTGGCCACAGGAGGTCCCCGGAAGGCCGTCCCAGAGCAGATTTGGTGGCTTGACAGAGGCCAAAGCCAGATCAAATCACACTGTGACATGGACAGGAGGAAGCAACGATTATAGGGTTTTTTTAACTTGCATGTTTTTTAACTTTTTATAAACATGGAATCATACTGTACATATCGGACTTTAACTTCCTATTTTTTGTCATGATATATTGTCAACATATGTCCATATTAGTAAACATGGTTTTTGTCAGCTACAGAGTATTTCACTGTACCAATGTGCCCTGCATCATTCAACTGCTTCCCACTGCTGGGACATTTAGAATGATTCCCACTCAGTACTATCAACAACACCTCAACGAATATTCCTGTAACTAAACATCTGCATATGTCCTCAATTATTCCTTACAGCAAACCTCTAGAAGTGGAATCTGGAGATCAAAGATAGCCCGGAAACAGATCTTGGAGATTTGGAAGTTTGACGTGTAACAGAGGTGGCATTGGGGGGACCAGACCAGGGAGAAGATGAGGCTAACACAACTGGCTCCCTCCCTCTCGCAGGAACTCCAGGTGGATCCGGATATAATGCAGCGAGAGACAAAACTGTAAAGTTTCCAGCAGACAATGTAGAGAACTTCTTTACGACTTCAGAATTGGGAAGGGTTTCTTAAATATGATCAGAAACAAACACTAAACATAAGATATGACTGCTAAACTCAACTACATTACAACTGAGAACTTCTGCTCATCAAAGATACCTCAAATAGAAAAAAAAAAAAAAAACAAAAAAAAGCCTCGGTCTGGGAGAACTATGTGCACTACTGCTGACAGCCATAGAGTCAGTAACCAGGACATACAAAACTCCTGCAGAATGATAAAAAAGGAAAAAAAAAACAAAGCCATCAAAAAGAAAGTCAGCAGAAAGTATGACCCAGCATTTACCAGGAGAGTTAAGTTGAATGGTGACTAAACTTGAAAGGATGCTTAACCTTGGGGGATGTGGCAGGAGAGAGCCCATGGCCAACAGCCTGGCGCCCCATGCGTGGACGCAGCCCCACATACACAGTTCATGCCTGTGCTTCACAACTTATGTGAATACTGCATGCATTATTTTGTATGTAAAATGGCAAAGGGACAAGCAAAGTTAATCAAGAAAAGATAGAAGTAGACTCTCAGGCTATTAGTGTCTTGTGCACTTAAGTGTGAGAATTTCCACATTTACCTTGGTAAAAGCAGCAAATGAGTAAGAGCCGCCAGGTAGCCAACTAACGAAGAGAATCAAGGGAGCCACTCCAGGAATGCATCTCCAGAGGCTGCTCTCAGTGAGCCACCACCCTGCCCAAGGGGACCAGGACAGGGGCTGTGGACACACAGCTGGGAAATGGTTGAGGGTAGGGGTGATAAAAATAAAATAAAAGGAGGAAGGAGTCAAAATTAGCCGAATGTTCACTTCAGCCATCTATATGTCCTTAAATCTTTTTACTCCTTCAACAAATTTACCTAAACCTATGTTAGGCAACACCATCCAAATTCACAAAGTCCAAAAACCAGTGGGAATATTAGCATAAGAAATTAATACATAAAAGGACTATTAAAATATTTCAGTGGGAAGAAGCTAGTAAAACTTATTATTATCAATATGTATATCCCTTTACATTTTTGTGAGCATTTTAATATTTATTTGCCTTCTTAATAGAACACTTGTGGTCTATGAGACAGATACTAATATTCCAATTAACAAATAAGAAAACTGGTCAACAGAGAGACTGAGTCATTTTTCCAGGGTTAAATAGATAATGACAGATCACAAAGGAATCTCTGGCCTCCCTATTCCCATCTGAAAGCTTCTTCTACAGTTTATAGTTGATGAATACTATAATTCATAAACAGAAAACAAACAGGAAATAATCTGTTCACAAAACATAAGGGGTATATAATATATTCAAAGCCATACAGGTTATTTAAATGCTTACCTAATATACATACCATATCTGCTAACCACATACGAGCCATTTTTACCTTTTAATCCTCACACCAACTTTGGAAGGAGGTAGTAATAGTCCCATTTTATAGATTAGGAAACTGAGAAGCAGAGGAATTAAATAACTTACTGAAGGCCACCCAGCTTGTAAATGGCAGACCAAAGATTCAAACCTAAGACCTAGAGAGCCAGGCCAATAACACTTGCTGGCAAAATAAAACTTTAGCATAAAAGTCTGCTGATAACTGATTTAAACCAATTAGGCAAAGGTAAATTCCCTCACCTATTCAAAACATGACCTACCAATTCACCCTGATTCAGAACTACCTCCCGCTTACCACAACCCCCCTACCTGTCACCTAATCTTAACAATCCCGTCAGAATGTGCCAAGTGTATACACCTGGGGCCACAAAGGCGCTTTCTCCATATCAACATACCAACGGCACCGACAACCAGCAGGAGGGCAAGCGAGGCACCTGCTGCCCTGCTGGGGTGTCCCTCTCTGCACGGCAGAGCTAAGCCCCACGCCTGGGGCTGGCAGAAAGGAACCCGACAGAGATTTCCTAAGGGCCCCGAAACACCGACTCATGGGAATAGGACAGTCATCCTTTTAGCACTCTAGAGAATCCCATACCTCCTTTGCCACCACCCTGATTTTCCTCCTCCAGTGCACTGCCACCAAGATTAAAAGTGACCATGTCCCAAAGCCCCATGTCATTAAAGGTTCCACTGAAAGGAGAGAGGCCTCATTCTTGTCCCCACTAACGTGAAGAAGGAGCAAACCAGAAAAGAAGCCAAAAAGTGACCCCAAAGTGAAATGCTCAAATCCCTAACACAGTTGCTCCTAGATCTTCCCTTCATTTGGAGTTCACACTCACTTTCCCTCCATTCAGGGGCACTGTTCTCTTACTGCAGCATGGCAGACACTGTTAACACCCCCCACACACTGATTTCCTCCCCTTGATGCGAACAGGACCTAGATTCTGAATAGGGTGGTGGTGCCCAGGATGGCCTTTCATCACAGTGCTGATCTCCACTTCCTCAGTCCTGGTCAAAGAGACCTAAACAGAGGTCCTGTTGGCAGGGAAAGGGTTGAGTTGCTTTGCTGGTATATGGGAACACATGTGGCCTCAACTCCTCCTTTTCTCCTTTTTTGCTTTGAACACAGATGCAACATCTAGTGCTGCAGCAGCCATATTGAGGCCATGAAGTAGCAAATGCAGGTCCAGATGACATCAGCAGCCAAATGCACTCCTATCTGGTAATGACAGGGTGGCTGCTCTTTTGGTGTCACCATCTACTCTAATAGTACTGAATGCTGCTGTCCCTAAGGTCCAAGTCTCCACGCTGGAAATGCACCTCACCCTCAAATCACTCTCTTCATTTACCCCTTACTCTAACTTGCTCCGATCACCCTGTATTTCCTCTTTAGTTAATCTTAACAGCATCAACAAAAAGCTGAACGAACTATCAGGTGCACTCAACGCCCCTCCTCCACTTCCCTTTGCTAATTGGCTAGCCAGTATCATTGATCATTGTCAAAATACCTCCAGATTCTGCCCCTCTGTGATCCCTAGTTCACATCCCCACCTCAGGCTTATGTTATTCTGTCTCTTGTCTCTGTGCCTCAGTGTCTCTCAAAGTGTGACCCAGACCACCTGCATCAGAATCCCTGGAATGCTTGTTAAAAATGCAGATTACTGAAGAAATAAAAGTTAAGATAAATGAATAAATAAAAAGCAAGTTACTGTTCCACTCCCAACCTCCTGAAACCTGAGAATGTGAATTTCTGCCAAGAGCCCAGGTGGTTCCTAAGCACACCAAGGGTGTCCTCAACCATCCTTGCTGCAGCCTGCTGCCACGGTTCTGTCAACTTCGACTGCCACTACAATTACCTGGCAAGCATTGAGAAACACTGACCATGGACCCCATCCCACCAATGAAACCAGAATCGGTGGGGGAGGGCCCAGGGAGCCCCAGTGTTTAAAGCTCCCCAGGGAACTGGAAGAAGCATCAGACCTGAGAGCCTGGGGCCCCCACAAACCTCTCCTTGCTCTCCCTGTCTTTCAGGAAAGCTCCATATGGCCCACAGGACTCTTCCCACCCCTCCCAGGGCCCTTCCACCTCAGCCCACAGCCAGTTGACCCAAACACAACTGACTCCTTTATATCACCATACTTTAAATACACTCTTTCTTCTGCCCGGAAAGCCTCAGCTCCTCTTCTACCGGTCAAGTCCAAAGTCAAATGCCACCCACCACCTCTGGAAAGTCCACGCTCCCCAGGCAGAGCTGGTTGACGTCTGCTTTATAAGTGCATGACCCTCCATTACAAGGCTGTCTCCCTCACCAGACCAAGAACGCCGAGGCTTCGTGGTAGTATTCAGATGGTAGTATTTATCTTAATTACCCAACACCTTGGGAAGTTTTACAAAATACCATAAAGGAGGCATATCCCTAATCTATACAGGACTTCTAAAAATTGAGAACAGACTAACAACATGGTAGAAAAAGGGGTGAAGATATGAACAAACATTTCACAGAAAAAGAAATACAAATGACCTTCAAACACATGAAAAGATGCTCAACCTAGCTAATAATAAGAGGAAAAACAAAACTAAACACTATTCTCACCACCAGACTGACAGAAAAAAAAAAAAAAACAAAGAGGCAACACACTGTTGGCAAGGCTGTGGGAGACAGGCACTCTCAACCACACTGGCAGCAAAATGGGATGGCCTGCGCTCAGCAGTTAGCAAAACCCAGCGAGATTATTCTTGCGCTTACCCTTTCATCCAGTAAGCCCACTCCTAGGAAGGTATCCCAAAAGATACCCTGGCAAAATACAAAGTTTGTACAAGGGTATTTGCTACAATTATTATAGCAAAAGAATGAAAGTAACCCAAATGTCCACCAACAGGCAAGTGGTTGAATAAACTAGGATACATTCCAAAATTGGAGTACTACGCAACCATACAAGGATTGAGGAAGATATCTTTATAAATAAGGAATGGTCTCCAGGTTATAGTAAGTAAAAAAAGAAAGGTACAGAACATGCACAGAGCATGCTACCTTTGTGTAAAAAGGAGGACATTAGTGTGTATGCATGTGTGTGTGTGTGTGTGTGTGTGTGTGTGTGTGTGTGTGTAGAGAGAATAAAGTTAAAAATATATGTCATTTTAAATTTTCAAAAGGAAATGATGAAAGGATAAGGATAAAATAATCATAAAATGAGTAAACAGTCACCTCTAGGGAAAGCAAGGGAACAGGGCAAATGAGACAGCAAAGGATGCCAGGCCTCTCGAAACACACAGGATTTTTAAAAGGGCTCCCACGGTAGGAGCAGCCTCCGCAGCACCAGCACTTAGGAGCCCTTGGAGCTCTCCCTGAGCTCTGACCTTGCTCCAGGCCCATGTCTGAGCACTTTTCACAGATCATCCCATTCAACCCACACAACAACCCTCCTAAGGAAGGGACAGTAAACATTCCCATTTCATAGAAACAGGGGCCAGGAGAAGATGGACAGAATCGGTACTTGTGAAATGCCTACTATGTGCCAGGAACTTATTTAAAATCGTATTTAAAAACTGCCTGTGACTAGTTACTACTTTATTTATGAAGAAACTGAGGTCCAGAGAGGACATGGACATCAACAGAGAAGGGACAGATGTGAGATTCAAACCCAGGGCTGTCTGATTTCAACTCTCTCCATGCTTTAATAGCAAACACAAAAATTGGGGGAAGATTTACTTTTCATTATTTTTGTTTTTACAAGTTCAGACGAAACTATGGCCATAACTAATCATGCTGCTTTTTCTGGGGGTGAGTTTATGCACAGACCCACCTCCACTACACAAGAAGTCCACTAATCTTAACCACCAGCAGCTAGAGCAACATCCTGCATATACACACACTATTTGCAGGTCAATTAAGGTAGGAAAGACTAACTCAACTTCTATGAATCCTATGGAAAAAATCCATCTCCCTGTCAAGCTGTGGAATGAAATCACTCTACTCTATGTTTCGATAAATATTTACTGAACGCTTACACGCCAAGCACTGCCGGGAACACGGTGATGAAAGGGGTGCAACCCTTGACCCTTAAGGAAACTGTGCTCCAGTAGAGGGATACTTTGCATGGTAAAAAGTACCATAAAAATTTGCTTTAAATGCTCCAATAAAAGGCCTGCAAGGGGGTGGGGGAGTGGAGACAGATGAAACAAGTAAGACACAACGCTGATGTGATTAATTCAACTCCTCTCTCTACTCCTGCGTCTGCTTGGAAATTTCCATAAATTGTGTTAAAGTGTCATGGGAGGGGGCGTGGATAGGGCGCTCTGGAAACTCCTAAGTCAGTGAAACACACTAGAGGCCTGAAGCTGGCGCTGCCTGAGCTAGAAGCCATCTCCCCAGTTTCCTGGCCTGTCCATCCCACCCCAGAAGCCCTCACAGGGCGCAGAAAACACCTGTGACACTGCGGGGCACAAGTGCCACCACCGTTACTCAAATCCCTCTTCCCCAGGGCACACGTTCACCCAGCCGCTCCCTCCCAGGCTTACTGACATTAGGTGGAAATAAAGTCCTGTGTTAAACAGCCCAACTTTTGGCTGATTTGTTTGTCAGAGGTTACTGTTTATTTCCTTAAGAACACCCAGAGCTCAGCCACTGTTAACACCTACTATTCATATTCTGAGATAAAATCCTTCCAGTCTGTTTTCAAGTGTGTAAATAAAACCGAAAAGTGGGGTTATAGAATGCACAAATTATTTAACAACCTGCTTTTCCAAACAATATACTGTGACCAGATGCGCTTTTACTGTGTATGTTATTTCTCTCGACGTGATTTCTATTTCATGTATTCAAATGTTTAAGGATGCTGACATCATTATGAGCACAGCTAAGAAACTGACAATGCTGCATGCATCAAATAGTTTGAATGTCAGGCTAAAACATATCCTATTTATATCAAGACCTTGAACTCTCTGCTTAGTTTAGATTTATTTTCAACATAAGAGTTAAAAGTTTAAACAAAGGGGAACATAACTAAATTGTTCCATATAATGTACACATTTATTAGGAGATTATGAAATTTAAATCCTATGTTTTTCTAAGTCACACCCTTTTGCATACTTGACTCTTATATTCAATCTGTTTTGATCTAACAGTTTTGTTTCAGCTATATTTTAGAACACTTCAGAGAAGAAGCTGAGGACACTAGTGGAGCATTTAATCATCCAGAATCATCTGATGTCAAGACACACCGCTCTTACCATCAGGAATCTTCCATTGAAGGGGAACACGTTATGCTTTTGTTTTTGTTTTCTTTCGTATAAAATAACACATGCTCATTTTAGAAATTACAGGAAAGTAGATGTAAAAATAAAAATAATATAAATTTCACCACCCAACACAATCCCTAACACCATTTGGCAAATGTCCTCCACCTTATTTCCTATGCACGGTGTTTGACACACAGTTGACATGCACTCTGTAAACACAGTTTTGCCTCTTTATTTCTCCAGCATCACAAAGTGATGTCCCTGTTACTGCCTTCGTCAATTACTTGGCTGGCTGACTGGCTGCTTCAGGCACTGAGGGCAGCGCACTGCGCAGGCAGCATGCTCCGCCACTTTCCACGCTCCACCACTTCCCAGCTGTGTCCTCGGGTGCAGCCTCAACACAGCTGTGAAGGGGAAGTGAGGCGGTACAGGCACAGGGCACAGCACAGACCAGCACTCAACACCTGTCATTACCAGCTATTATCATTAACTACTGAGTCATTACACTGGAGTGTTTGGGCAGGTTTTTTTTTCTAACCAGGACTTGGACACTGAGGTTGTTTGCAACTTTTATACTTAATGGTGCAATAAACAGGTTGCCTGTGATGCTTTCTTTCATGTTTGAGATTATTTCCTCAGGATAGGGTCCCATGGTGGAATTCTGGATCACGACTGTGTAATCTCTTGGAGTTATTCAGACTCAGCAAATCACTTTCCCAAATGGTTATACCCATTTGTGCTGCCAGAGGGCTGGGAAACTGCATTAACTACCAAGGGGTTTCTATAAGCAGCAAAATTCCGCTTACACAAAATACTAGATATAAAAATACACTTAGACAATTTCGACTAATGACAAAAATACACTTAATTAGACTCTTACCTCACAGTCTTGGCAAACCTGGGTTTTACATGCCTCTTAAAAGTACCTGAAAACTTTCAGCCACCACACAGACAGAAAAAAGATAGAGAACAACTCCAGACTTCCATTTTGTGCAGCTTCTGAGTACTAGTCTATTTTTATCAGAGTTCAAATACAGAGACTGTGAAAGGGGACTAGATTTTTGAGATTACTGTTACTTCAAACTTTACCAAACTAGAAAGAACTGAAATAAAGTCCATACTCTCAGATGTGAAATGTAAAAGAGTCCTGTGGCAGCAAAAATTCTGAAATGCAGATATTTCCTTTTAAATCTTTTACATGTATAATATGTCTCATAACCATCCACAGGATTTTATGAACTCCACTGAGACCAATCCAAAATGGTCGAGATGACCAACCACTCCTGAAAAGTTCGTCAGCTGGTTTTTAAATTACACGGCTATCTATTTAGCTTAAGAGGCAGATTCCAGCTGCCCTCTGCAACAAATGGTGCTGGGACAACTGCATTAACCACACAGGAAAAAATAAAGTTGGAACTCTACCTCACACTAGACAAAAAGTAACTCAAAATGGATCAAAGACCAAATATAAGAGCTAAAACTATAAAACTCTTGGAAGAACATAGGCATAAATCTTGATATTATTGAATATGTCAATGGTTTCTTAAATATAATACAAAAAGCACAAACAACAAAAGAAAAAAAAGATAAACTGGCTTCATCAAAATTAAAAACTTTTGTGCCTCAAAGGACACTATCAAGAGAGTAAAAAGACAACTCGCAGAGTGGGAGAAAATATTTACAAATCATGTATCTGATAAGGATCAAGTATTCCAGAATATATAAAGAACTCTTTATAATTCGACAACAAAAAGACTACCCAATTTAAAAATGGACAAAGGATTTGAATAGACATTTCTCCAAAAAATATATACAAATGACCAACAAGCACATAAAAAGATGCTCAACATCGTTACTCACTGAGGAAATGCAAATCAATGCCACAATGAGATATCACTTCATACCCTCTAGGATGGCCATAATAAAAAAAAAAAAATGAAAAGTAACAAGTGTTGGCAACTGTGGAAAAACTAGTACCCTCATACACTGCTGGTGGGAATGAAAAATGAAATGGCACACCCACTGTGGAAAAGTTTAGCAGTTCCTCAATAAGGTAAACAAAGAATTACCCAGCAATTCCACTCAGAGGTATATACCCAAAAGAATTGAAAACAGTATTCAAATAGTAATTTGTACATGAATGTTCACAGCAGCTCTATTCACAATACCCAAAAGGTAGAAGTAACCCACATGTCCATCAACAGATAAATGGACAAAATGTGGTATATCCATACAATGGAATATTATTCAGCCATAAAAAAGAATAAAGTCCTGAAACAAGTATAATATGGATAAGCCTTGAAAACATGCTCAGTGAGAGATGCCAGACACAAAAGGCCACATATTGTATGGCTCCATTTATATGAAATATCCAAAATAGGCAAATCCATAGAGATGGAAAGCAGGTTAGTGGCTGCCAGGGGCTGGGAGGAAGGGGAAATGAGGAGTGACAGCATAATGGGAGAGGGATTTTGACACGGGGAATAAAAACATTCTGAAACTAGATAGTGGTGATACTGGCACACCACTGTGAATGTACTTAATCCACTGAATTGTACACTTCAACATATTTAAAATGGTACGTTTAAAAGAAAAGGAGAGAGAGTGGCCCTCTTCCATCTCTCCACAAGGACAAAGCACCTTCAGCAGAAGACGAGAGGCAAGCCCATCCTGGAGGCGGGGCACACCTCCCCATCACTGCCACAACCCAGACACCTTCACCCTCCGACACGGAAGAGCAGAGCCAGCAGAAGTGGATGGCAGGTGATCTCGAAGCACCAACTACTCAGGAATACACAGTCTGCACAGAAGGACCCAGAAAATGGGGCCACTGCCCACCTACTTCACAGGAATCAGACGGAGTGAGGGGAGAGCCCGCCCAGCACAGAGGAGACACAGCCTTGGCCCGGGGCCGACTCCCCTGCGGCCAGCCCCAGATGGCACTGGACATTTCTTCCAGCAGCCAAGCACACAGCTAATGGCAGTTCAAACCCGCAGACTGGCAAGCACCATTCAGGGAACAATAAATCAAAGCAAAAAGGGGGTTTGGGAGGCTGAAGGAAAAAAATTCCATAAAGTACATGCATAAATCTGAAATGCATTATTACAGAAAATGGAAGGCCACTTTAGAAAATATGTGATTTGTGTTAGTAAGATGCAGAAAGACATGGCCTCTATTAAAAAATTAAAATTAAAAAAATTGTTAAAGACAGGGAGCACCAAAATGAGAAAAGAATGAAATTAAAAGACAACCAGCTAAAATACAGTCCAAGATTCAAGGAGGAAGCAGAAATAATCACACTATGGCAGAATTAAAATCCAACTGGAAGGGGCGAAAGGGAAAAATACACACTGCCGAAAATGCCACTGGTGGCAGAAGACAAAACTGAGAGGCTAACAGCATGCTGCAGGATAAAGTGGAGAGGAGAAAACACTGAGAGAAAAGCTCATGGACAGAGTGGTGAGGGGACAGATCATTGAACCTACAAATATTAAGAACCACCCAAAAGAAAAACAAAATAAAGGGAGATACAACATGAGAGGTAGCAGAGACAAAAGCTTTCCTAACAGAAAGCTACCCAACTCATTTTGAGAGGCCGATACAACCCCAAACCTAATCCAGTCCAAAAAAAGAAAGCAAAGACCTGCCAGCCTGATGTCTTGAACCCACTGGGCACTCCTCTCCTGGGCACAGAGGGGAGATGGGCAGCACTGCATGCCAGGGGACAGCCACCTCAGCCACAGGAAGCACACTGTCTCCTCTGCCCCAGAACCCCTGCTCTGGGGCTCTGTCCAGAAGATGAAAAGACAGATCACAACACAGCAAGCAAGGCCTCAAAGACCAAAGAACCAGGATGAAGAGGCTCCCTTGGGAAAATGTGTATAATCTGAGCATCAAAAAGAATGATTGTAAGTGACTGTAAAACACAGAATAAAAATAGCCATTAATCCATAGTGATACTGAGAGAGAGAGCGTAAGAAACATTCGCCTCCACTGGGGATGACTATTATACCAAATCCTTACTTTGAAATTGGTAACTGAAGGAAAAGAATCCAGCAAGTACTCTGCCTTTTTAAGAGGAATTGTGGTCCTTCCTCAGTTGAAGTGGGGAAATATCTTTACAGAATAGCAACAAATAAATGTAGAATAAAGGACAGAATTGGAGGGGTGGAGGGGTCTCCCTTTTGCAAACTGTCATAATAAAATTGATTCAGGCAAGTACTGTATTAGGTATCAATGCTGGAAACCACTTGGTAAAAGGTTGTTGGTGAAAAGGTATTTGCACAGTGCCCAGGAATCACCTCACAAATTACTTCCTGATTGCAAAGAGGGAATCCACATCTCCAATGAAACCACACGATGATACAGCAGAGGGGGACAACCCAACAGGACACACCCCATGGGATGTGGCACAGAGCATCCCGTATCTAGGAGCTGCAACCCAAATGTCAACCTAGACCTAATCAAGTCTTTGAGACCTCTCACTTCCAGTTCATAGGAAATACAGAGGATAAAAGAACAATGTAAAAGAAACCATGAGGAAACAATAAGACAAATCCAAAAAGAGACATTTTACAAGACAACTGCTCGTTTCTTCAAAAAATTGACCTCAGAGGGGTATGGGGAACGGACAGCAAGCAGAGAGGTCAGTGGAGGGAGCTGTTCTGTTAAGAAGCTAAAGAAATACAACTACCAGGGCCAGGCGTGGTGGCTCACGCCTGTAATCCTAGCACTCTGGGAGGCCGAGTGCTAGGCCGAGGTGGGAGGATCACTCAAGGTCAGGAGTTCAAGACCAGCCTGGGCAAGAGCCAGACCCCATCTCTACTAAAAGTAGAAAGAAATTAGCTGGACAACTAAAAATACATATGGGAAAAAAAACAGCCAGGCATGGTGGCGCATGCCTGTAATCCCAGCTACTCGGGAGGCTGAGGCAGAAGGATTGCTTTAGCCCAGGAGTTTGAGGTTGCTGTGAGCTAGGCTGATGCCACGGCACTCTAACCTGGGCAACAGAGCAAGACTCTGTCTCCAAAAAAAAAGAAATACAACTACCAAACACCAGGCATAAAATCTGATCTGCTCCTTGTTCCCAAAGAAGCCATAAAAAACATTTTTGGCTCAATTGGAGAAATCTATTAATAAAAATGGTCTGGATATTAGATGTTAAGAAATTATAATTTATTTTTTAGGTGTAATATTGGTATGGTTATATGTTATATAGGAAAATATCCTTACTTTTAGGATATGCATGCTGAGATATTTAGGGGTAAACTGTCACACTGGTCTACCTCTGGGTGCTGAAATCACAGTGACTCACCTTCTTCCTGGGACTCCTCTACAGCCCCTCCTCTATCCCTCTCCTCCCTTGCCAGTCCTTCCTTCTCTGACTGGTCCTCTGCCACTGCCCACTTCCTAAAAGCTAATGGAGGCCCCAATCCACTGCAGACTACCCTCACTCTCAGGCTCAGATGAACCACTTCTACTGCTGCCATAGCACGGTTTGGCAGCTGGGTCGGGTTAGGGGGAGAGGCAGGATCTGAATCAGTGAGACCTAGATGGCTTCACGACACACTGGCAAGTCACCTAACTGCTGAGTCTGTTTCGCTCATCAGTGAAACTGGGGTAGTTGAGAATAACAGGATCCAGGATAGCACATGGCAGGGCTAAGAAAGAACAAAATGCCCAAAGCTGGGTCCTATGGCTCCTTATCTCAGAGAAGCACTCCACCATCCAGCTCGTCGTAAGAACCACAAACTTCCTCCTGCCCAACACCCACACCAAACCATCACCAAGTTCTCACAGTGTCACCCCCTCCAAGTATCTCTCAAATCCCACTAATTCTCTCCATCATCACCGCCACAGCCCTGGCCCAGGCTACCATCATCTCTCACCACACTGGGTCAGCCAGCATCCACTCAGGCAACCGCAACACAGCCAGAGCCTCTTTCAACCCAGATCCAATTATGCCATGCTCCTTCCTAAAATCTTAAAGCAATAGTATCCCACTACACTGGGGGGGGCCTTGCTTCCTAACACAGCCTCCAACCCAGCTCTCCAGCCTCCTCTTGTCAGCTCTAACCATGGGCTCCCTCTTACCACAAGGCCTTTGCAAACCTCTTCGATCAGCGACCTCCTCCTCCTCATTCTGTTATCAATCCTTTAAAAAAATATTTCCTCTATTTTCTCTGAGTTTAATGTGTTGCTATTCTTCTACCTAATTTTCATCAATTTTTAGCATGTCTTCTTTTCTAATATATGCATTTAAAACTACAAATTTCTCTCTAAATATGACTTCAGCTGTATCCCATTAGCTATCATTCAACTCAAAATATTTTCAAGCTTTGACTAGTAAGTTATTTAGAAATAGATTTCTAAATTTCCAAATACATTAGTATTCCCTTTTTATTGATCTCTGGCTCCATTCCATTGTTGTCAAAGAACATACTCTGTATAATTTCAGTCCTCTGAAAGTTGTTGAGATTTCCCTTGTGGCCAGCAAATAGTGAATTGTGACAAATGTGCCTGTGCATTTGAACAGAACTTAGATTCTGCAATTGTTAGGTACAATGTTCTACACATGTCTATTACAGAAAGTTTACTAGTCATATTGTTCAAGTCGCCTACATTTTTGCAAATGTTTTTGTCTGTTTGTTATAACAGCATGTGAGATAGGTATGTTAAAATATTACACTATGATTATGTATTTATTTCCATTACAGTTGTATTTATTTTTCTTTTATATATTTTGAAGTTATGTTATTAGGTACTTACAAATTTTAAATTATTACATCTGAAATGAACCTTTTATCATTTATTAGTATATCTTTATCTCTAATAATAATTTTGGCCTCACAGCCTACTGTACCTGATATTAAAATAGTTAAGCCAACTTCCTTTTGGTTAGTGTTTGCACAGTATTTTTTCCCATTCTTTTACTTTCAATCTTTTTATATCCTTATGTTTTTAAAGTGTCTCTTCAAATAGCCTAGTCAGGTTTTGCTTTTGGATCCCATCTCATAATCTTTGTCTTTTAACTGGAGCATTTAAGTCCACTTACATTTAATGTGATTAATGATGTATTAGAGCCGGGCACAGTGGCTCAGGCCTGTAATCCTAGCACTCTGGGAGGCCGAGGCGGGAGGATCGCTTGAGCTCAGGAATTCCAGACCAGTCTAAGCAAGAGCTAGACCTTGTCCCTACCAAAAATAGAAAAATTAGCCAGGCATGGTGGCCCAGCCAGCTGGGACCTGTAGTCCCAGCTACTCGGGAGGCTGAGGAAGGAGGATCACTTGAGCCCAGGAGTTCAATATTGCAGTGAGCTACGATGACACCACTGTACTCTACCCAGGGCGACAGAGTGAGACTCTGCCTCAAAGAGGAAAAAAAAATGATGTACTGGCATTTAAAGTCTACTGACTTACTGTTTGCTTTCTATTTGTCCCCACTTGTTCAATGTTTTCTCTCCTATCTTGCTTTCTTTCAGATTTAGAATTTCTATTTTTCTCTTCTTTTAGTTTAAATAACATGTAGTCTATCCCAATTTTAGTGGCCACCACACAGACTACAAAACGTATCCGTGACTTAAATGGACTATAGAATGGTTATACTCCATTTGCCTCCTTTCTGACTTACATAACATTGTTGTCATATGTTCTAATTCTATATATTTTAAACCCAAAGACATAATTAACTTTTACAGTCAATAATCGTTTGGTCTCCTCAACACAGATACTCTTTTTGTTGCTCTTCATTCCTTCCTGCAACTCCAGCCTTTCACCTGAGATCATTTTACTTTAGCCAAAACAAATACACACAAAAAAACCCCTTATGTTCCCTTTAGTGTGGGTCTGCTGGCAAAAAAAACATAGTTTTCATCTGTTTGAAAGTGTCTTTTATTTAAACTTTATTTCTGAAGGATCTTTTTGCTGCATAAAAAGAATTCTGCGTTAGCAGTCAGTTCCTTTGAGCATTTAAATTTCAATTGACCTCTGGTTTTTATTCTTTCTGTTAAGAACACAGTAGTCAATCTAGTGGTTGCTCCTTTGAGCGTAATAATCTGTATCTGGCTATTTTTAGGACTCTCTTCATTTATGATTTTCAACAGTTTTACAGTCATGAGTTGCTTAATGAGAGGGATATGTTCTGACAAATGTGTCATCAGGTGATTTTGTCATTGTGTGAACAATATAGAGTGTACTTACACAAACCTACGTGGTATGGCCTCTATACATCTAGGCTATATGGTATACGCTCCTACGCTACACACTTTACAGCATATTACTATACTGAATACTGTAAGCAATTGTAACTCAATGGTAAGTATCTGTGTATCTAGACATAACCAAACATAAAAAACTACAATAAAAATACAGTATAAAAGATTAAAAATGATATACCTATATAGAGCACTTACCATGACTGGAGCTTGCAGGACTGGAAGTTGCCCTGGGTGAGTCAGTGAGTGAGTGGCTAGTGAATGTGAAGGCCTACAACATTACCATATGCTACTGTAGACTATATAAACACTGTACACTTAGGCTACTCTAAATTTATAAAATGTATTTTTTAAAAATACTTTTTCTTTCTTCAATAATAAATTAAACTTTGCATCCATTAAAGTACAGAAAAAAATAATAATACATTAACCTTAGCTTACTGTAACTTTTTTACTTTATAAACTATTTTATTTATTCTGGCTTTTTAACTGTTTTGTAATAACACTTAGCTTAAAACACAAACACATTGTACAGCAGTACAAAAGTATTTTTTCTTTATATTCTTACTCTATAAGCTTTTTTCTACTTAGAAAAAAAAATTTTTTTTTACTTTTAAACTTTTCTGTTAAAAACAAAGACACAAACACACACATTAGCCTAGGCCTACAGAAGATCATCAATATCGCTGTCTTCCACCTCCACATGTTGTCCCACTAGAAGATCTTCAGGGGCAATAACAATCATAGATCTGTCATCACCTGTGATAACAACACCTTCTTCTGGAATACTTCCTGAAGGACCTGCCTGAGGCTGTTTTACCATTAACTCTTTTTTTTTTGTAAGTAGACAGAATATACTCTAAAATAACGATATAAAGTATAGTAAATACATAAATCAGTAACACAGTTCGTTAATATTATCAAGTATTATATACTGTACAAAACCGTAAGTGCTAGACTTTTCACAACTAGCAGTGCAGTAGGTTTGTTTACATCAGCATCACCGCAAAGCTGTGAGTAATGTGTTGCACTAAGGCAGCTATGACATCACTAGGCGATAGGAATTTTTCAGCTTCCTTATAATCTTACGGGACCTCCATCATACAGGTGGTGGGCCACTGACCGAAATGTAGCTCCTCAGTATATGACTGTATTACGAAGTGTTTGTGTTCACGGGGCTATCGAATCTGTGGGTGGTATACCTTTTTTTAGTTGTGGGAAATTCTCAGGCATCTTCCTTGTGTGCATTTTCTTTTGAGCTATCCTCTGGGTCACTAAATTTTTTTCAACGTGTCTCTAATCTGCCCTTCCTCTGGTTACTTAATTTTGATTATTACATTTTTCAGTTTCAGAATTTTCATTTGGGGCCAGGCATAGAGGCGCACACCTGTAATCCTAGCACTCTGGGAGGCCAAGGCGGGAGGATTGCTTGAGCTCAGGAGTTCAAGACCAGCCTGCGGAAGATGAGACCCTGTCTCTACAAAAAACAGAATAATTAGCCAGGTGCCATGGCATGCACCTGTAGTCCCAGCCGCTCAAGAGGCTGAGGCAGAAGAATCGCTTGAGCCCAGGAGTTTGAGGTTGTAGTGAGCTATGATGAGGCTACTGCACTCTAACCTGGGCAACTGAGCAAGATTCGCTTTCAAAAAAAAAAAAAGAACTTTCATTTGGTTTTCTTTATACTTTCTAGTTCTCTGCCAAAATTCTCAATCTGGTCTTTTATCTCCTTGAACACAGTAAATATAGTTGTTTTCAAGTCTGTGTCTGATATTTAGAGGACCTGCTGATGATCTGTCTTTACAGTCTGTTCTTTCTTTTGGTTTTAACTTACATGCCTTGCCTCCGTGTGTGTCTATTTTTTAATTGTATGTGTAACCCTGAATTTAAAAACTGGCTTGTGAAAGTAATTGGAGGCCTAAGATGATACTAACTCCCTCTAGAGAGGATTAAAGTTTGCTTCCGTTGAGAACCCGAAGATAATAGTACTCTGGGATTATTTTAATCTAATTTCGGAGAACTGACATGATCTGAAACAGGGTTGACGTCCTTCCAAAGTCTTACTTCTAGCTCATCCCCATTCCTTGGAAGTGGCTTTTTGGGATCTCAACCCAAATTGGGTGGGGGGGAGAGATAAGGCGTTACCCAGGATTCCCGTCATTTGGCAGAACTTGATACCCCAGCCCATCCAAAGCATTCTGGAACTCTCACAGAGCTCTCAGCCTCTCAGCTTCCAGTAGATAGCCCTGTACTAGTTTCCTAGAGCTGCCCCAACCAAGTACCATGAACTTCATGGCTTAAAACAACAAAAATTTATTGTCTCAGTTCTGGAGGCTAGAAGTCCGAAATCAAGGGGTCAGCAGGGCCATGCTCCCTCTGAAGGCTCTAGGGGAGATTCCATCCATTACTTCTTCCAGCTTCTTGTGGCCCCAGGCATTTCTTGGTCTGTGACCCCGTAACTCCAAGCTCTGGCTCTGTTTTCACATGACCTTTTTCTCTATATGTCTCTCTCTATCCAAATCTCCCTCCTGTTTCTCTTATAAAGACACCAGACATTAGATTTAGAATTCATCCTAAATTCAGGATGATTTCATCTCAAGATCTTTAACTAAATATATCTGCAAAAGCCCTATTTCTTAATTAGGTCACACATATTACAAAGTTCCAGGTAGACTGGATTTTGGAGGAACACAAAACCCACTACAGACCCCACTACTGATTCCACAGTCAAAAGCAGCCCCAAATGCTGCACTCACTTCCACAGACCTTCATCCTACCCATATCCTAGTCCCATAATTCAACATCACCTTATTAGCAGTTTGTGCTTGGCAGAATGGCTCCTCAGAATTACTCAGAAATAGAAGTCACTCTTTCCTACTCATCTTTTAGACCTTGGCCAACAGTCACTTCCTCAAGAAGCCCTTCCCACACCTCCCTGACATCAGGACCTATGATGTCCTCTCAAAGCACTCTGGCCCTCTCCTGATTAGCACCCATCCCCATCACAACTCTACAGTAACTGGGTGATTACTTTATTAATGTCTTGTCTTCTATACTACTATCTCTGGGAGTCTTTTCTGTTGTTGTTGTTGTTCAATAAGGTACCCCTAGCACAACACGGAACAATGTTAAGATCTCAAATACTTACTGAGTTAAATTGAATTAGTGAAATATGAAAAATAATACCTAGCCCACGGTATTCCCACTAGTATTCAATAAATTAACAATATCTTTAAAAGGTGTTTGTTGCTAATTTTCAGCCAGATTTGTTTTTATTTGCTCCTCTGAATGCCAGAGATGGAGACTCACCCAGACCAGTTTCAGCTGGAGAAAGGTGGAGTCAGGGAAATGAATACTATTTCGGATACAAAAAGTAAACAATTAGAAAGACAAAAATGATCAAAAGTAACCATCTAGTGACTGCTTCCTATATACTATGTTGGGTGTTCTACATAGATCCTATTTAACTCTATGAGTTATCAGCATCATTACTATTTTATGGATATGAGAACTATTATTATCATTTCTATTTTGCAGATATGGAAACTGAGGCTCAGGAACACACAGCTAACATTTATTGTCACTACAACTGACCCATGAACTAATATTTTCCCTGTTTACAGATGAGGACACCAAGTCTCAAAAGAAGTTTAAAAACCGATCCATGATTATATGCTTCATAAGTAGGAGAGCAGGGTCTGAAACAATTTCATCTAAGACCAAAGTTTAGGCTCCAAAATCCTATAATATACTAGCATTAAAAACCCTTTACATTATTTCACATCTACTAGGATGGCTGTTGATTATATATTTGATTAAAAGACAATAACAAACACTGGCAAGGATGTGGAGAAATTGGAACCCTCTTCATACACTACTGCAGAGAATGTAAAATGGTGTAGCTCTGGCAAACAGTCCAACAGTTCCTTAAAGAGATAAACACAGTGTTACCACACGGCCCAGCAATTCCACTCCTACGTATAAATCCAAGATAAATGAAACACATGTCCACACAAAAACATGTACATGAATGTTTATAGCAGCATTATCCAGAATAGCCAAAAAGTAGAAATAATCCAAATGTTCATCAACTGATACACAGATAAATAAAATGCAGCATATCAACACAGTGGAATATTATCTAGCAATAAAAAGGAAGTACCAATACATACTACAACATGGATTAACCTTAAAAATACTAGGCTAAGTGAAAGAAGCCAGATACAAAAGACCACACACTGTATGATTCCATTTATATAAAATGACCTGAATCAGCAAATACATAGACGTGGAAAGCAGACTAGTGGTTGAATAGGGTTGAAAGAATTGGGAGGAAATGGGGTGATGAAAATGTTCTAAAACTGTAGTGATGTTGCACAATTGTGAATATAATAAAACCACTGAACTATACACTTTAACTAAGTGAATTGTATGGTATGTGAATTATATCTCATAAAGCTGGCAGATTTAAGCTTTTTACAACTTGAACCTTTTACTTAGGCCAGGCGTGGTGGTTCACGCCTGTAATCCTAGCACTCTGAGAGGAAATGGAGGGAAGACCACTTGAGCTCAGGAATTCGAGACCAGCCTCAGCAACAGTGAGACCCCATCTCTACTAAAAATAGAAAAAATTAGCTGGATGTGGCTACTTGGGATGCTGAGGCAGAAGGATCTCTTGAGCCCAGGAGTTTGAGGTTGCTGTGAGCAAGGCTGACACCATGGCACTCTAGCCAGGGCAACACAGTGAGACTCTGTCTCCAAAAACAGAAAAAAAGAAAAAAAAAAACCTCTTACCTAATTTCTACTAGTCTTCATTTCACAATGAAAAAAATACTTTGTTTAAATTCAAAATCAGGAATACAAACATTTTCATGCACATATCCCCCAAAATGTTAACTTTTTAGAAACTTTTAAATAAATTAAACTTTATCTTAATGAATAGCTTCACAAAAATACACTGTCCTTTACTCAAATTTCAAAATACCTTATAATGTGCTAGTGAATTTACTGGTCAGCGTATTAAGCTCCATTTTCTTTTTTTCCATTATAGCTATGTAGTCCTATAGAGTCATTATTGTGCACTATGACAAAGAAATACAAATGAAGTAATGTGTTTGCTGGAGATAGTTTCAACTCTAATGAATTCAAACATATGAAAATATCAGACATGCATGAAATGCTAAACTAATAAATGGTCATCCCAAATCTACAGACATCAAATTTTCAGCATGCTAAAGACTTGGGGGAAAGTTCTTTAAAAGCCTTACAACCAAAAGACTTATTTGGAGTTTGGTAAGGCTTTTCTTTTTCTTTACATGTATGTCATAAGGTCTTGTTTCTCAAAGTGTGTTTCATGGAGAAGCAGCAGAATCTCCTGGGGGCATGTAAGAAAATGCACATCCTAAGGCCCTATCTCAAACCTACTCAACCACAATCAGCCTTTTAATGGGTCCCCAGGGGATGTGTCTGCACATTAAAGTTTGAGAAGCACTGTCATAAAATACTCCACCCCTTTTTTTTCTTCATTAAGACAGCCCTAGCTTGCAAAAGAATAATATTTTTAATATTTGACATACATATAGCTCTGGTCCTGGGCCAGCTTGTACCCAGATCCATTCTTTCTTCTTCTGCTCTATTCCAAATTGTGAAGGAGGTGACCCCTGCAGGCCAGGGTTCCCTGGCAGGAGGGGAACAGTATGTCTGCTACAGCAGCTGTGCCCTCTCTAGACGCCAGCCCCACCAGACAGGGCCCTGTGGTTCCACTTTTTGGTGGGTGATGGCTGTCCCTGGAGTTTGAAATCCCCTCTCCTACTTCTGCCCCTCCAGCTTAGGGGTGGCAGTGGTTTCCTGCCTGTTATTTCATCTCCATCTTGCCTCACTGCCTACAGCTTGCATTTTCAGTTCTCTCATCTCCTGTGCAACCACTGCCCTGTGTTACATTTCCCTCCATTTTAAATATTTAAAATGGGTTATGTTTTCTTTTTGGACCCAGAATGATATCCTTTATCATTTTGGATATTTCTATCATGTACCACATATACCAGAAAAATTTTGTGAATGGCTTATCTGCTATAAAAAAAAGGGGGGGAGCTACTGCATACACTTTAAACCTCACATTTCCCACATTCTGACAATCTCTAACAACCCAAAAGAAAATCAGCCTAAGCTATCTGTACAGCAGATGTGACTGCATTCAGAAACTCAAGTCCTCGGGGTGTATTTTTAACACTCTACCCATCACTCCTCCTCAACCAGAACAGCTGGTACAGCAGCTATTGTTTTAGGAGAAAAAAGAAGAAAAGAAAGCAAAACACCTTCTAAAGAACAAAATGTGGACTACCACTGGAATCTCAGAGGAATCAAATCTCTCAACACAATCTTGATCTTAATCATACTTGGAAATCACATGATCTACCCAACACTGGGTAGTACTTTGCTTGAGCACTCCTATCAGCACCATTTAGAGCTACTTGGAGATCTTCCCCAAAGCACATCAGATCCATCGCTCCCATGCTTTATCAATCCTCTGTGGTTTCCTCTTGCCCTAGACCCAAAAGCCAACACTTCAAACGGGCTATCCCTTCAAAATCCAGCCCTGACCTTCCTTTCCAGCCTCTAATTCCACTCAACCTGATTTCCTTTCTGGCTCAACTTCTGACTATTCCCAGGTGTGCCTGAACCTTTAAACACAATGTTCAAACAGGTGGAATGCCATTCTTTCCCCCACTTAGCCTGGCAGACTCTCTATCCCTCAAGATCCCACCTTAAAGGGAACTTCTTCATCCTTGCCTCCCCCAGGGCAGTTCTCTGTCCCTTGAGCTTCCACAGCACTTACCATGTTGTAATGTCACCTGCACAGGTTCCATCTTCCCACTAGACTGGGAAACCCTAAGAGGAGAAATTGTCTTCCACCTTAGAATCCTGACCCCATGGTTCCAATCTAGATCCACATTTACAACCTGTGACAGCCTGGGCAAGTCATATAACCTATTTCAATTTCCAATTCCATAAGACAGCGATGATAGATCTAACACCCAACTCACTGGGTTATCACCAGTACTGAATGAGCTAACCCATGCCAAGAGCTGTAAGGCAACCCAAGAGAAGTGCCTGACACGTAGTAAGTGTTGAAGAAATGTTATCTGCTATAGCTATCGATATTACTGTTATACCTGGAACAAAGTAGGTGTTCAACACCTATTGGCTGCAGCACATTACAGCAAACCTGTTTGAACATATTAGGACCTAAGGTCTCCCATCACTGGCATCAAAAGCTGACAGAAGAGAAAGCAAGAAATGGCTCCCATAGCGAAGGGACCAACCGAAACTGACCAGCCCTGGAGGAAAAGCGCACTGCAGCAGCAGGAGAACACCCGTGCCAGCTGGTGGGGCTGCCCCACGGACACAATCTGCTCTCAGCCACCTGGCCGGCCACCTGCCTAAGGAAGCCGTGTTCTAACGGGGAGGGCTCACCTGTAGCAAAAACCATAAGCAGTTTTCAACAGTAACTACAATGGGGAAAAAAAGGTGCAACTTTCATCCTGCAAAAAGGACATGCGTCTTTCTGCATCTAGTATTTAGCGTCTGGAGTTCTCCATGGAGAGCAGGGTGCCAAGCGGGTGCGCAGTCCCCTCTGGCCCGAGGAGAGGGGGAGAGACGGTCACTGAATGCGCATCCCTTTCCTTCTGGGACGAAGGGGAAAAAGCATGAAGCCTGGGTCCGAACGGACTTCTGAGGGCCGCACAAGTAAGTCTTCAGAGCAGCTGGAGGCAAATAACCTGACCCGTCCCCCTCCGAACTGTGCAGAACCGAGGGCTCGGGGAGCGCGCGCAGCCTGCGGGACGCAGCCGGGAGCCCCAAGGCTGATCCGCTCGGTGGGACCAGCGCAGCCTCCCGCCTCTAGGCCTCCCCTTCCTCCCGGTCCCTGCAGCGCCGCGCGGGGCTTCCTCGAGGCCCACCGCGGCGCGCGCCCCTCGCCCCAGCGCGCGGCCCCCGAGGAGCTGCCCCAGCGGCGCCCACCTGCGCGCCCCCCGCCCGGCCCGGCCCGGCCGCCCGCCTGCCGTCCGCCCGGGGGCGTCGCGCTCGGCCCGGCGCGCCGGCCCGTTACGGCGGCGGAGGGCGCTCGGCCGGGCGGCGGCGCCTGCGGGACCCCGGGCCTGGGCGGCCACTCGGGCAGGGCCACGGGCCTTGGCCGGGGCTGCCGCGGCGTGAGGGGCGCGCGACCGGGCCGCCGCGCGGCGGGCTCACCTTCTGACGGATCTGGCCCGACGTGGACACCTTGCGGATGAGTTTCTGCGGGGAGCCGGGCTCCGCCTCGGGCTCGCTGTCGGACGACTCTTCGGGCGGCGGCGGCGGAGACGGCTGCGGCGGACCCGGCGGAGGAGCACCCGCCGCCGCCGCCATGCTGCCGGGCCAGCGCGCGCACCGCGGGCGGGGGCGGGGCAGGGCGGGGCGAGGCCGGGGGCGGGGCGGGGGAGGTGGAGGGGCGGGGCGAGACCGGGGGCGGCCGGGCCGGGCGAGACCGGGGGCGGGGCCGGGGGCGGGGCCCGGCGGCCTCCTGCTCGTCCCCCGCTGCGCCCCCTGTCGGCCGTGCGCGCAGCCGGAGACGGCGCCTCGCGGAGCCCCTCCCCGCCCCACTGGAGGAGTCCGTGGGGGGGGGGGGGAGGCACCCCCACCCCTACCCTGGCTGGGCTTCGGTTTGTTTTCTTCTTGGGACATAACTTGTGATTTTTTGCTTCTATGTTCTTTTTAATCTTTAATCTTCCCCATCAGAATTAAGTGACCTCCAGGAGGCCCAGGACAGAGTCCGTCTAGCCCAGCGTGGTGTCGCCAGCATCTCCAGTATGCGGAGTGGGTGGGTGCGTGCGGGAGTGAGGGAAGGAAAGAAGAAAGTGCCTGGACGGGCCTCTGGAGGCCAGACAGGGAGCGATTCCATCTGGGAGGGCTTCCTGGAGAAAAAGGTATAGGACGAGAGATGGAAAAGGAGCGCAGCAGCTATCCCCAGAGAGGGGACCCTGTTCTAGGTAGGACCCGATTTGTGCAGAGGCCAGGAGGCGAGAGAGAACAAGTGTCCGGAAAGAAGAAAGGGAAGCTGGCGATTACAGGGAGGAAAGTGGCAGTAAGATTGGAGCCTGGGGGTGGGCAGGTCAAACACGGCTTTGTGAACCAGGTAAGGGGCTGGCCTTTATGCTGCGGCCTGAGAGGGGCAGGAAGCCCTTGAGGGGTTTAAACCGGGGCAGGACTGGGTCACAAAGCTGGGGCCTGTGATCCAGGCTCTGAAGTAATTGGGCAGGTGTGCGCCTGGATCCCTGGGAAGGGCTGAGAGACAGAGACATGGAGGATGTGGACTGAGACGCAAGAGAGGAGTGACCAGAGGCTGGAGGGAGGCGGAGGTGACCTGAATGAGCACCATGTCTTCCATGGGGCCTGCTCCATAGTGGATGGGGGTCCAGCCCTCCGCTGGGCAGAAGAGGGGGAGGTGCACTTGGAGATGAGATCAGTTGAGTTTTGGGCGCCTGTGGAGACCAGGTAGAGAAGGAGGAAATGCTGTCCACCTCTCTGCGCTGCTATAAGGGACAAAGCAGGAGGGGGCTGCCCAAGCCCTTCTGAGGGCTGGCACTAGAGCCAGCCTGCCAGTGAGTTTGCTGTGGCCCCTGCTGCACTGGGCAATGCTTCCCAGAGGCAAGACACACCGAGCACCCCCCAGGGCCACAGAGTAGCATATGGCATGGGGATGTGGCCAGGGGAATAGCCCCACAGCCAGGACAGAGGAGGCCTGGGCCTAATGCAGGAGCAGTCTGGGACAAGCCGAAGGCCCCTAGGTTGACCAGGCTGCACGGGCCCTGCTGTAGCCACTAGCCACATGTGGCGATTTAAATTTAGATTTCAATTCATTGAGTTTTTCAGTTCCTCAGTCACATGAGCCACATTTCAAGTGCTCAGTAGCTGCATGTGGCTTAGCAGCTACCACACTTAACAGCACAAATATAGAACACTACCATCACGCAGAAAGGTCTGCAACACACAAGGAGAGTGACAGCTCCGAGTACCAAGCACTGGGCACATGCCAGACACTTGGGCTGCGATACTACTCCTCATACAAGCCCCACAGAGCCAGCATGATGGTCTCATCCTAGAGATGAGGGCCCTGAAACTTGAGGTTCTGACCCCTCTCCCGAGGTATGGCAGTGAGGCAGGATTTGAAGTCAGACCTTGGATTCCCCAGTCCATGCTGCGGGGCTAGCCCACCCAGGAGGATCTCATAGTAGGAAAGAGGAGAGAAGGGCACTGCCATGGGCTGATGTGTCCTTCCATAACTCACATGCTCAAGTCCTAACCCCCAATACCTCAGAATGGGGCTGTGTTTGGAGTTAGGGTCTTTAAAAAGGTAATTAAGTTAAAGTGAAGTCATGGGGGGGGGCTGGTCCCTAATCCAATATGACTGGTGTCCTTATAAGAAGAAGAGATTGGGACAGAGACACACACAGAGGGAAGCCCATGTGAGGACACAGGGACAAGACAGCCATCTATAGCCAAGAAGAGGCCTCAGAAGGAACCATCCCTGCCCTGCCGACACCGTGGGCTCAGACTGCCAGCCTCCAAAACTGTGAGACAATGAATGTCTGTTTAAGCCACCGTCCGTAGGACTTTGTTAGCTCTAAGAAACTAATACAGGTGCGAAGGGTGTGCTGCCTCCCCTCAGAGTTTGGTCTTTTGTATCAATTAATTACAATATAGTGTGTTTCATAAATGCAAGAAGCTAGGGGTGTACGAGGGGGGAGGGGGAAAGGGGGTGTGCATGGGAAGAGAGAAGGGAGCAGGGTAATCTGAGCAGGGTTTGGGGTTGGAATGAAAAGAAGGGAGTTTTCCAGGAAAACACAAAAAGGAGGAGCTACTAGGTGAGCTGAGGGGGTGAAAAGGGATTTGGTGAGCCGATGGCAGGGTGGGCTTGGGAGGCGGGGAATGAGCAGTGGCAGCTGGACCCAGAGCAGCCTCTGTGCCACACTCACCAGCTCACAGATCTGGACAGAGTAGGATCCAGAGGAGAAAAGACTAGAAACAGGGAGGCCATTAAAAATGATAGTACCAAGCCAGGCAGTGCTGATTTGGGCCAGAACCAAGGTGGTGGTCATGGAGACAGAGGTGACAGGTGGGAGACACAGCAGGAGAGGGAAGAAAAGGGACCAGCGGCTCCTAGTCAAGAGATCAGGGAGTGGGGGAAGTCGGGGTGCCTCCCAGATATTGGGCTTTCTAGAGGATGATGGCGTCACCAAGCAAGAGCAGAGCTAGAAATGAAGAAGAGGAGTCTGCTTTTCAATAAACTGAGTTTGAGGTATCTGGTGTACTGTTGCCTACACCTGTTAGAAGCTCAGGGGACATCTGGGCTCATCATTTTAGAGGCAAAAAGGCAAGGACAAGAACGTGAGTACAAGTGACAGGTGGGAGGCTGAAGCCATGGCTAGAGAGGAGGACATCTGCAATCCCAAGAAAGTATCAGAGATCATCAGAGCCAGGAGGAGCCCAGGAGACGTGATGACTAAATGTCATGTGGGACCCTACATGGGATCCCGGAACAGAAAAGGGACGTTAGATAGAAACTGAGGAAATCTGAGTAAAGTATGGGCTTTGGTTCAGTAATAATGTGTCAGTATTGATTTACGAAGCGAATGTGCGCTGTGAATAACAGGGAATCTGGGTGTTGGGGGCCTCTCTGTACTATCTTGGCAACTTTTCTGTAAATCTAAAACTATTCGAAATAAAAAGTGCACTTCAAAAAAGAGTATTAGGGTTGCTAAGAGTTATATTGTATTGTTAAAGCAGAGAAACATAACTCTGGCATAAATTTTCTTTGAGGAGTGAAGAAGCCTTTTTGTTCCCCGGTGAATGCACAATGCTGTCACTCCGGAGAGCAACTCCCCCAGAGCAGCTGGCCTGGAAGAGCACATTCCCTCCGGCGCCTCTTTATTGAATGAGTCATGCTGTGAATCATCTCTAACGATAATGCTGCTCCCTGAGTTCACCCCACCTTGAGGGCATATCAAGGTGGCAGTAATAGCACACTTCACATCCAAGCTAATCCTTCACTGACATGTCAGTGAAGAGGCACAACTCCTGTCAAGAACTGCTTCCCGTGGAAATATATAAGCGGGACTTGAAAACACGGGAATAATCCTGTTTTACCCTGAACTAGGGTTATGACTGACATTTGAAGCGGGACATTTCTTCACTGCATGTGACATATAGCTTTCCTGGTCCCTGGGCATCGTGACAACCAAAAACTGCCCCATACATTTCCAAACATGCCAACTCCCACCCCCACCTTGCCCACTCCCCAAGGATCAATTAATTGAACTGTTCGTGCCTGTGAAATTAAACTGGGAGTAAAGCAATAAAAAAAATGTTAAAGGAGTAGGAAAACAGACACCCTAAAAAGCAGTTGACTACATGTGATAAAATTTTACAGAACTAAATATGCACACGAGTATAAGTAAAACTGGGGAGATCTGAATCAGATGGGTGGACTGTACCCAAGGTCAATACCCTGGTTGTGATATTGTACTATGGTTTTACAAGATGTTACCATTGGGGGAAATTGGGTAAAGGGCACAGGAGATCTCTCTGTATTATTCCCTACAAAGGCATGTGAATGCGCAATTATCTCAAAAATTTCAACCAAATAAAAAGAACTTAAGGGCAGACATAGTTGAATCATAAATGCTGACCTCTCTCCTCGGACCCTCCAAATTCTCCTACTCCCATTCAGCACCATACAGTGTGCAGCGGTCTGTTTATAGACTCAGGGAAACCAGCATTCAAGTCTTGACTATCACTAGCTGTGTGACCTTGAATAAAGTACATAAGCTCTCTGAACTGCAATTTCCTCATCTAACAAATGGGAATAACAGGACTGACTCCCAGGTGTTGGTGGAATGATTAGATGTCATATGTGCTCAATAAATGGCAGGGATTCCTACTTCTCCAGCCCTCTGGTTGCTGGTTGGAGAATGTTGCCCCAAGTTTTCAACCACCACTTTCTCTGTGCAGCACCTTCAACTCCTTTGTACCCTATTTCTTGCCCTGCACCTGCCCCTCAAACCCTGGGCCACACATTCAACCTGCACACAGACTTCCTGTCTCCTGACACCGAGGGTCTGCACGCCAGGAGAGACAATGCTACAAATGTGCAGGCAGAGCTGAGCTGAGATTCCACATCCCACTCGGGACAGTGGGCTGCTCTTTTCCTGCCCCCCTGCCTCCCCACAGTGGCCAGCTGCGGGCCACAAGCTATCTGGCCCCTAGAGGTCTGTATCAGGATGTTTGGATGCTGAAATAACCTGGAGGGCAAGGGCCGTTCTGACCTCCGGTCTCCAGGGATTGGTCTTCCAGCCCTTCCCTATGGCTCTCCCACCCATGCAGTTCCAAAGGGTCAAGCAATGCAGAACCAATAGGCCAGTCCTCTCACCAGGCACTGCAGGGTGGAATCCCAGGCTCTGGCTCGCCCAAGAGCTGCAGCAGGAGCTAGCCACAGCAGGCGGTATGCCATGGCAGAGGGCAGAAAAAGGGCTCAGCGTGACGGGAAATCCCCAGTGGAACATGCCACCTTGGCTGTCCCTTTGCCCGGGTGCCCTGTGAGAGAGGGGTGTAGGCTGGAAGGGTAACAGGCTGTTCCCTTAGCACAGGAGAAAAAAGAATGACAGACTTTGTCTGACCCTGCTAACCCACAGGCTAAAGGACGAATCTTCTACCTGGATGATGATGATGAATCCTCATCCCTGCCAATACCAGGATGCCTCAAAGACAACACACAGGTCCACACCTTGCTTCGTCTATGTGGATCCCATCCAAGGTTCCCAAGTGGAGCCTCCTCATCTAAATCACAGTCCCCAGGCTCCAAACCAGCCTGGAATCCTGCTAAAAAACCCCAGATGTTGGGAGGCTTCATATGCAAGGAACCCATGCCCTGGCCAGCCCTCTGCTCCTGTGTTCAGTCCCAGAAACCTGATCCAAGAGTACACCCCAAACAAAACCCCTGTCCATTCAACCCACTGCTTTCTGTGGGTGGGTCAAATGGCAGAGAAATCACCAAAGCCGTTTTCCGCTGTCCCCAAAAGCGTGGACCAGAGCCTACGCATCCCAAGCCCCTCCACGGCCACCGCAAGCACTGTTCAGTCTCTGTGCCAGCGGCAGCAGGCCCCAGGCTGGTGGGTACCGCAGGCCAGGAAGGGACCTCATGAAGGACAGGGCCCTGGTATCACCTCCATTATCCCTCCTCCACCTGCAGCTCCACCTGCCTCCCTGACACCAAGCATCCTCCCCCCACCCTCATCCCTGCCCAGTCTCAAGTGAGGCACGCTCCAACCAAGAAGCCCATTTGGCCCACAGTGAACCCCTTTTCCCAGGCTGGGTTCCACCATTACTGGCCATGGGGTAGTGATTCACCTGGCTGAAGCTGGGCCTGTCGGATTCTCCTTCCCAGGAGCTGCAGACGGGGACCTGGAGATGCAGGCATGGGGAGGGCTTGGCGCTGAGCCCCGTGTATGGTGGCCCCAGACAGCAGGTCCCTGAGCTCCCAGGCTGAGATCCCTGGAGCTTCTCTGCCCACCCCAGGTGTAGCAGCTCCAGGTCTTCCTTCAGTTCTCTCACTGCTCCAGGGTTCTTCCACTTCCTTCCTTTTTCCCCACTTAGTGAACCAAATCTGATTCTGTTGCTTCCAAGATACAGGGACTTGGAACCAAAAGTTGAATCGGGAATAAAGAGCATTTTTGCCCACTCATTCTCTGCCCTGTTTATCTCAGGAGGCTCTTTAGGGGCCCTGGAGCTAGGACTGGTCAGGTAATTAGAAACACATGCGCCCCTATGTGTTTCCAGAGAAACAGCTCAGACCAGGACCCCTGGGAAAGCCCCTGGGTGCCCGAGTCCCCGCCGGGTCAGCACATTGATTTCTGGTCACCTTCTCACCCTGATGGGCAAGCGCTGAGCCCTTCCATGGAAGGCTGGCGATCACTGTAGATGTTGCCCGCCACCCCCAACTCCAGGGACTCTGAAAGTGGCAGCTTCTGTGTCAGTGGCATCAGCTTGGCCTCCCCAACAAGTCAGCCTGACTCGTGACAGGGGAGAAGGGACAAGCTTTATTTCTGGGAAGAAGACGGTTATCTTGTATTTAGCATAACTCTGCAGGGCCCACTGCGGGGCTTTGCTCGTGGCACTGATAACTACAGGCCACTTTCACGCGTCCTGAGCCGACGTCTTCACTCATCATTGGCGTCATCCTTGTCTTTCTTCCCTTCCTCAGGGTCTCCTGCATCTTTCAGATTTTGGCGAGCAAACTCCTCAAAAACTAAATTTTCGTCCTGGAAACTGAAATAAAACAGACAACATTTTGATCACTGCACGCTCTTTGAAGCTGAAGCTGAAACAAGATCCTTGATCTTTTTGCAACAAAGGAACAGATCGAGGTTTTGCCAATGATGGAACACGAGAGCATGCCGTTTCCTCGTGGCTTTCGGCTAAGATCCCATTAACAAGCACAAACGAGAGCACGTGAGGGACACAGAGCCAGCTGGCAGACCCAGCGCGCCCTGTGGGCCTTACGGGAGGGAGGGAGGCGTGGGCTGTGCCGCCTGGGCTGCCCTGAGCCACAGCACGGACACAAGGACTCAAAGGGGGGTTCCGGCTAGAGAGGGAGGTCCCAGGCCACAGGGAAAGCCAGGGCAGCGTTCCAGTGGCTTACCTTTCCTTAGCTGGAAGCCCACAGCAAGGAGGGGTTGGGGGCAGGGGGAGAGAGAGAGAGAGAGAGAGAGAGATCTGTTAGCATAAATTCTGTCTCATACTTGTATCTGGAAAATTCCTACCTTACTTAGGTGACTTTATAGTTTGAGGGATAATCCAGCCTAGATACATGTGATTCATGATACCCACGTGAGCTTCCTGCTTCTTGCCGATCCCACTCCCTTTCTCCCTGCATCTTTAACCGCTGCTTCCCTTTCGATGTCCACAGACCTTCTCGCCTCAAAGGAAACCCCCGCAATCTCACCCCTAGGACACTTGCCCTGATCATCCTCACTGCCTCCGATGTTGCTTCTCTTTTCGAAGTATTTCTCCCTAAGTGCCCTTCAGACGCACGGGGTGCCCTTAGGGTGCCCGGTCCAGGCACCTCCACCCTGCTGGGCTCCGGAGGGGTAGGACCTGGGACTGGACAGTTCACCAGCACCCCAGGGTTGAAATGTGTGCTAAAGGTTGAGAGCCACCCCCCACTCTCTGTTTTCAACTTCTGTTAACACTTGATCTCTTTTTGTTGGGTTGTTTGCGTATGTTTTGTGTCCCCAGATTAATTGCTATTGGTTTGAGTGGTTTTTGTTCCTTCGTAGCTTTCTGCCCACCTAGTAAAGCACTGGTGTAAAGAACCGCACCTGCCGCTGTTTGGGAGCACAGCAGTGGCTGGATGGTGAGCCAGAGCTTTTGTGTCTCATCCCCAGCACTGTGAGGGAAGTGTCTAGGAGGGTCGCTAGGCTCAGGGGACCTAGAGAGGCTGGCTCATCCAAACACCCCCTGGGCAAGAAACAACCTGCAGCCCACAGTGCTAAGGGATCAGATTATACCAACTGGGTCCATTGCCTTGAGGTAGAAGACGGGAAGAATCAAACTGACAGGATTTGGTACAGGTGCTCCTGACAGGGGAAGACAAAAACTTGCTAGCCTTTCCACGGCACTTATTACCTACAAATTACTCGGCCTCAGGCTCCGGGAGGGCTTAACTACAACTCAGAGTTTCTCTGTTTAGAATCTAGGAACTAGGCGGAGAAGATATAAGATATGAGATTTGATGACTCATGGATCTCTAGAAATCAGAGTTTTGTGACCATGGGGTGATTTGTCTTAATCCTTGCTCCCTGCAAAGGGACCCAAAGGTCCACCAACAGATGAATGGACAAAGAAAATGTGGTTTTTGTCTCATGGTACAAAAGATCATTGTTTTGTCCTGACATTGTGATAAGTTCAATGTCAGGGCCATTATGATTGGAATATGAAACTGTCCATGGAGGAAGAATAACTCCATTTCTCCCAAATTAAGTCACAAAGTCTGTTCAAAACTCCAGAAAACAACCCAATATAAACTATGGCATCTCCTCAGGTGACCACTTTTTTAGTGTCCTTGAAAGGAACCACAAGGCATCTTAATCTCACACAGTTAAAAAATAGTCTTCTAATGATATAAGCATAAATGAATGAAAAATGTATGGCTAGACTGTAGTTTTCTCCAAGGGAAGGTTTTGGCAAAGTGCACTGAGGGTTTAAATCCAAAATATTTGGAAAAGACACTTTCAGGCAAAATATTTTTGAGAGGAAACCTAAAATGAACACGAGGGCTCATTCTAATGTTTAAATGGCATTTCACTACCAACGTAGAAAAGCCATTTATAAAGTATGAGAAAAATAAACCCTGCTTGTTTATACCACTTTTACTTAAAATATTCCTTGCTACTATAGCTATGGAGAGTTCTCATTCAGACAGGTCCATTTTTCTTTCCTGTTAACTCAACTGCCTTAACACACAGTGGAGAATTTTTTTTCACAGTTTCTGAGGTTGCAACTATATTATTTTTGCTGCTTCATTTACCTTTTTAGAAAGAGCTTTATGGAGATAAAACTCACACCACACAGTTCCCCTCTTCACAGTGTACAGTCCAGTGGTTTTAGTATGTGCACAGAGTTGTACAACTAGTGCCTTAACATCCACACAAGAGCCAATGGATTTACAGTTCCAATGAGCTGAGGTGTCAGGAACCAAGCCTGACCCTCTTTTCTCGTATTTTCTGTATTCTCATCACAACCACCCCTGTCAAAAATATTTATCATCTTCTAAATGCCTGTTAATGCTCCCAAATGAAACACGAGGGCTTTCGTTGTACAAAAAACTCAGGCTCTCAAATTTATTTTTTACCTAAATCAACTTTAAATCTAAATTGACAGCAGAGCATCTACTTTTAAATCATTCCTGGTAAAACCTCACCAGATTGTGCCCCTCCAAGGCAAGGAAGCTCCATCCTCCACACCCCACCTAGAGGGGGGCGAGCTCAGGACGGAGCAGGTGAGGAATCGCACCTGACCACGCCCATGCTCAGAGGTGTGGTCAAGAAAGACTAAAATCCATAAATCTGCAAGTAGTGCAGAGCTGGAGAAAGCCAGGGAAGGGCACGACTGACCTGTGTCCTCAGGCTGGGGGTGCATGAGGCGGAAGGGGACCTCAGTGGCCACTTCACTGGAGGAAGACAAGGACGCTGATTAGTGAGAACACACATGCACATGCACAGGTGTAAATCACACAGCAAAGAGCTGTGGCTACTGAGATTCCCGAAAGATCCCCAAGGCCCAAGCTGAAAGACGACTAATTCAGTGGGATTGAAAACAAAACAATGCAAATTGACCAAGGGGAAAAAATAAATAAATCAAAACAAAACAAAACAGAAATCAGGAAGCGATCAAGTAGGAATTTTAAATGTCTTCCCTGGAATGTGGTCTAGAAACCTCACGTACGCATGACTGAGGCAGCTAGTATGTTTAGGTTCCTCTTACTCGTGGTTATTGGTTGCAGTGACGTGATATTGTGGGTGAAGAAGAGGTGAAATCCTGGAGAAAGGATAGTTTCTAAAAATATTCTTTGGCACAAGGTACACCATTTTTAATATGTTGAAATCTCTGTGAAGCTGGTGCATTGTGGGCTGGGCACACTCCCTTGCTACAGAACAGAACAGAGATGAGCAGGAACCACCAAATCCCAAAAGCTAAAGGGCTTTGGGGTGACTTGGATCTACACAAAAAGAAGGAGGGAAAGAAGTCAGGAAGGAAAGTGGGAGAGAAAGGCAGAGAAGGGACAAGTGGGCAGGTGGGAAGGGAAAGTGAGAAAGCCAGGGTTGCTCCTCACTTCGCCCAGGCCCGGGGCCTTCTCCCCAGGGCTTACCTCGGGCCCCGCCACCTCTATTTACAGTGAAGCCACCCTCCTCAGGGTCTGGGAGAGAAGGTGAAACCGGGGCTCCAGGGGAGGGAAGGAAGTGAGGAGAGCTAGGGTGAAGGATCACGCAGGGTCAATGCCTGTCTCAAACCTTTCTTAACTTGCTGCTTCTTTGTGTATGATTTAAAAGGCAGCCATCACTAGTCACAATAACCAAAAGGTGGAAACGACCCAAATGTCCTCCAACAGATGAATGGACAAACAAAATGTGGTATATTCCATGCAATGGAATATTACTCAGCCATAAAAAGGAATGTAACACCAGTACATGCTACAACATGAATGAACCTTACGCTAAGTGAAAAAAAGGAATCACAAAAGGCCACATTTTATATTGCATGATTCCATGCATGTGCAATATCCAGAATAGGCAAATGTATAGAGACAGAGGGCAGATTAGTGGTTGCGAGGGGCTGGGGGGAGGGGAAACGGAAGTGACTACTTAATGGGTATGAGGTTTCCTTTTCAGGTGGTAGGAACTATCTGGGTTCTGGAACTAGGTAGCGTTGATGGTTGCATAACATTGTAAACATACTTAATGCCACTAAATCGCTCACTTTAAAATGGTTAAAATGGCAAAATTTATATTATGTGTATTTTACCCCCCCCCACACACACACAATGGCCATATGCAGTGTGCCCGTTTTCTGGGTGTGTGTGTATGTGTGTGTCCTTGCCCAGATGTAGGCCTAGCTGTGGTCTCAAAGAAACATCTGAGCCTCACGCCCATTAGCCAGGGTTTTGGGGATGCTTCCAAAGGCAGTGGGCATCATTTTCTAACACCTCTCAGCAGGACTGCAAGAAACCAGCTTTTGCAGGTTACTATTTGGGATCCCCAGGTTTGTTGTCTTTGATACCCCGAGAAGCAAGCAGAGAAGGGAGGTGAAGAGGCTTACCTGGAGGTGAGCTCGCCCAGAAAGCTAGAAAACACAAAACAAATGGCTATGGCGACTGTCCACAGTGGGAACGTGACTTCATTTCCCGTTATTCAGGGGCAGGACACAGCCCAGTTCTCATGGCCCCTGCTCCCTAACTCACAGCTTCCAGGATCTTTGCATCCTTTAACGCTCAGCTTCACTCCTCCTCTCACCTGTGAGTTCATCTGTTTCTCAAGAGGATTAGTTAAAATGAGGACTCACTTAGGTTCAAGCCATAACATTCAAGAATAAGCCACAGAGGGCATTGTGAGATACCTGCTAGTCACTTTTCTTGACTGCTAAAAGAAACTCTACCCTGTTTTTAGAACCTCTTAGAGAAAAGAAAAAAAAAAGCACTATCCACTTTGAAAAATATAACAAATACAAACATTGTGCTAAAAAATACGCAGAATAGACCTGCATTCTACTTTGTTGCCCCCAACCAAAATTTGGGGAATTATTTATCTACTTGGAAATATGGAACATATGAATAGACTCTCCTTTGATGGCTGAACTGCCCAAGGCTCATTAAGGTAAAAGGCCAGAGCCATTGGCAATGGTATTTGAAAGGAAAATGAGAATTCAAGTTTTTCCTTTTTTGGTTTTTTTTTTTTTCCAGAGACAGGGTCTTGCTCTATCACCCAGGCTAGTGTGGAGTGATGAGATCATAGCTCACTAGAACCTCAAACTCCTGGGTTCAAGCAATCATCCTGCTTCAGCCTCCCCTATAGCTAAGACTATAGGCACATGCCATTATACCTAGCTAATCTTGTGGTTCTTTTAGAGATGGGGTCTTGCTATGTTGCCCAGTCTTGTCTCAAACTCCTGGCCTCAAGCGATCCTTCCATTTTAGCTTCCCAAAGTGCTGGGATTAAAGTTTTTCTCTTTTTATGAGGTTAAAGAAATGAAAGAAATTGGCTTCACAGGAAAATGGAAATCTGTTTTCTTAGAACTCAGATATTTGCGCTCTTGTTTGAAAAGGAGACTCCCAAATCCTGTGGTTACACGTTTGGGAAGGGAAGGGAAGGTCCTCCCTTTATGGATGTTTGCCTCCTAAGATGTAAATAAATGAAGATTTACTGAGAGTTCATTTTACAGCGGTTTTTTTCTGAAGCACAATATAACTTCAACTCATTTTCACTCTTGCCTGTCAACTTCTACCACCTGGGCATATGCACACCTGTTTTTGCAGAGTGGTGCTAGTAGCACACATGTTTCATAGTCTGCTTTTCTACCTTTTTCCACATGACATTATATTGAACAAAACTGTGAAATTAGACAAATAAAATCTCTCCCAAACTCTACTTGGTCATCAGTAGAAGCTGCAGCGTTCCCTTGCTTTCTGCCTCCCAATCACTCAGGAAAGGAGCGACCAAGACAGAACAGACCGAGCTTCGGCTCTGGGACACTCACCCCGACACCGTGAGCTTCACCTTGATCTGGTAAGACACCAGGATCCCCAGGACGGTCCGGTCTATGCCCTCCTTAATGCTGCCCAGAGAGAAGGGAAAAGGAGAAGGATGCAGGAGAGCAGCAAAGTAAGCCTTTAACCTCCCATCCCGGCACACAGGCGTGGGGGCGTCTTCTCCAGGAATTGGTGAACTCAACCGAGCTGCCAAAGTCCTAGAACTTTACATGTCTGGGTCATTGGAGGAACTCCGGTGTCTTCCCCTGAGAAGTTCACAGAGGATGGAGCGTGCTTCCCCTCCCCCATGCTCAGCCTCCACTGATACTAGAAACCTCGTCCTTCTCGGCTCCTCCCTCCCCACCTGCGCAAACTGCCATCCCTGGAAGGCATCCGTCCTCCTGCAGGCTCTGCCCACCTGGGTTATCTCAGCAACTTATCTCCCACACCCCAGGCTCCTCCTCCTGAGACATCTTCCAGGTTCTCGCCTTCTTCCTTCTTCGCAGGGAGCCTTTGCCCCTCATCCTTGGCGGTGCCCCAGAGCCCCCCCTCCCCCCGTGCACCACCCCTGGCAAACACAAACCTGCCCCAGAACGCCCTCCTTTGCTCCTGTGCCCCAGGACCTCAAGTTAAGGTACTCCCCCCTTTGCAAAGCCTTCCTGGACACCTGCAGGCAGCACTGGGTCTCCCTGCTCTGTGCATGTGGACCCTCTGTCACAGCCCTCAGCACGGGGAATCCTGATTGTTCTTGGCCATACCTGACAGCTCTCTGTCCCCGGCATCCAGCATCAGGCCTGGCACCCAGGGAGAGCTCAGTCAATGTGTAAGTGAATGAACAGGGTGCATGAGACCCTCAGGTGTGCCCCAAGGACAGTGTAAGGTGACCTTCCTCGACAAAAACTTGATTTTGGATGCCACTAATATGGACTGAATTGCTACTATCCAACAGGCACCGTGTGGGGCATTTCATCACAGGTTATTATCGCATGGGATCCAACACGGAAGGCAGGAGTATTGCAGGGTGCTAGCAGCAGGAACTAAGCTATGGAGAGAATATCGTGAACATGTAGCTAAGACGCCGTGAGTGATGATGGAGACGTGCTGGATAACCCTGCAGGCTGCAGGCTGTGCTGACAGCTCTGGGAAGGGAGCTGAGGCCGGGCAGGTGCTGTGCCTCTGATAGGAGGCACCTTGGGCACGTGCTCCCCAAAGAACTCCCTCGGCTCACTGGGCCCTAGAGCACCTTTAACACGTTGACTGTCCTGCTAGAAAAAAAATTTTCCTTGGGGCCACAGTGTTTCATTAGGAACATAGAATAAAAAGTTCAAAAACACAACGATCCTTTCTAATTTAATGAAAAACTTGTTAATTTGTGTTTTGTTTTCTGTGCGTGAGTGATATGCAACTTGAAAAATAGTTCACGTGGCTCCCAAGGTGGAGAGATGTGAGTTACACATACTTCACGAGGCCCCGGACTCAAAACTAGCGTGAGTCAAATATAACTCACATGGCAGTTAATGTGTTAAAGAGGACAAAATATGTTTATTCTTTGACTCCTGTCTGCTTTATGCCAAAATGTTTGCTGTCCACCCTGCTGGTCTCAGAGAACCTGAGTGTCGGGGCCGTGGGGCCAAACAGGGCTCTGGAGACAGCCCTGTGCTAACCCCAGCTCCACCGTCTGCCCTCCGGGTGACCCTGGGCCAATGACTTGAGCTCTCTGAGCACCTCAGTTCTCTCGTCTGTGAAGTGAGGGTGATAAGAGGCCAATCTCATAGAGTGGCTATTAGGATGAAGGGACAGTCCATGTAAAATGTGCTGCTTGTCACACAGTCCGTGCTCCAGAAATGTCAGCTACTGCTTTCCTAAGCATCAGAGCTAGCGTAGTACAAACTGGGCAATGCAATTGGCTACATTCATCCATTTATCCATTTCCATCAGGAGAGGTGGTGCCCTTGCCCACCGGCATCACCTCAGAGGTGGGCTCCTGGGGCCACAGAGGGAGCCCCCAGCACATCACTCGGGGAGGTGGCAGTGAACGAACGGGCCTCGAGCTTGGGTCTCCTACCCAGACACTCAGGATTCACCACCAGACATGCTCCCCAGAGCAGAGGCCTGAAAGGCAGCCTGGAGCAGCAGTGGACGCTGCCTTTGGAGCCTCCCTGCACAGTCCTCGCTAGATGTGCTGCCTGAATTGGCCGGTGCTTCTCTGAGTCAGCCTCGGCAGCTCAGTGCCCATTTGCATTGCATTCAATCAACAGCTGTAGCCATCAGGACCTCTCGTTCTCCCCTCTCCTGATGGAAATGGACAAATGGATGAATGTAGCCAATTGCATTGCCCAGTTTGTACTACGCTAGCTCTGATGCTTAGGAAAGCAGTAGCTGACATTTCTGGAGCACGGACTGTGTGACAAGCAGCACATTTTACATGGACTGTCCCTTCATCCTAATAGCCACTCTATGAGATTGGCCTCTTATCACCCTCACTTCACAGACGAGAGAACTGAGGTGCTCGGAGAGCTCAAGTCATTGGCCCAGGGTCACCCGGAGGGCAGGCGGTGGAGCTGGGGTTAGCACAGGGCTGTCTCCAGAGCCCACAGGTGTAAACCCCACCGCGTACCCGGGTGGGAGTGGGATCGCTGTTTGGGCCCCTAAGTCTGCACTCCGCACTGCAAACACCAGGCCATCGTGCTGCCCGTGCGTGCCTGTGAGCCCCGGGGGCACAGGGAGAAGGGGAGCCACCCGTAGGCTCGGCTCTTGTCCTGAGCCTTGAGGACTCACATGGTGCTGGAGGCGAGGTTCGTGTCCTCGTGCTTGATCTTCCCGTCCAGGGCGATGCCTCTCCTTTCTCGATTGTTGGACAGCAAGGGCACCAGCGTCAGCGTCTTGGTCAAAGTGCTGTTTGGTGGCACTTTTTCTCTGGAGAAAGAAAAACAGGGAGGAGATTTATAACCATAAAAGCCACCGTCAACCCCACCAGACCCTATTTGCCATTTAGCATCTTCCAGGATCAAAGTTTCCGTATCGATCCACTAGGAAGATCAGTTCAGGTGCCTATGAACTTGCCTTACGAGGAGCAGAACAGTGTTACTGAAATCCCAGAGTGGGCTGGCAGCAACAGTAGGGCGTTCCTCAAGCATCTTGACCTGCTCTGAATTGCTGAATTTCTAGAACATTCTATGGCATTAAATGAGACCAACTGGCACAAGAGTCAATCTCTTCCTGAGACTCTGTGAACAATGCAGTGGGCTGCAGAGCACTGTGGCTACTGTCCGCAACACGCCCAGGCTGGAGGGGCTGTTGCCGCTGAACACTGTCGCTACTGGGGGACCGAGCGTGACTGTGTGGTGGGTGGAGGAGAAGGCCGACACGGGGCCCTCCATTTGTGAACCCCACACAGGACCGGCCTGGGCTCAAAGCAGCACATGCCCTTCTCTACCAGATCTTCTTGATTATCAGTCGGGCTGTGGGTTTCCCAAGAGCTGCCAGATGGCAGGGACCCCATGCCAAAAGGTGGGTCTGGGATTGAGCTGGGGACACAGCAGCGAGCGTTTCTCCAGGGCCTGGCGGCATCGCTGGGGTCACAGTGCAGCCTCTGAGGCTGGGAGGTCGGCTGTCCCACTCGCGTGCACACCCTGTGCCAGGCCGGGTCTCAGGCCTGTCCTTGCAGCCTCTTACCTTGTCCTCTCACAGCCACATACCAAGGAGGTGCTCTCAAGATCCCTGTTTTGCAGATGGGAAGTGTGCCCATGGTCACATGGCTGCACACTCTCTGACGGCAGAGCCCTTGTGTGCCAGCAACACGCCCTCCATCCTATAGCCACCAGAAGAAGGCAGGGTGTGGCCTGAAAACCCTGCCCAGGAGCTGGCATCAGGACTGTTTCCTGCGCCTGTTCCAAGAGAGCTGAAAGTCTGAACTGCCTCCTTCTGGAAGGACTGCCTTATTTGATTTTCCTGGGGAGTCTACAGCAGCTGCAGCTTAACCTGCCTCTAGTGTATATGGGCAGCTCTTTACAGAATTTTGCTTGAGCCTGTCCTCCCATCTGGGTCGGGGTGGAACCTCTCTTTATAAGCTTAACTGGGCAGTAGCATTGACAAAGGCAGAAATTGCATCATAAAGGTGACCGGAATAGGAAGGGGGCCCTGGGCTGGGTTCAGACGAGAGCCGTTCCTGCCACAGAGCTTGCCAGAGGACTGTGCCAAGGCCCTGGGGCCACTTCCCAGAGCGCTCAGGATCTGGGACTGGGTGGTGGGAAGTGGCTTGGGAGTCAGGTCTGACCTGTTTCCAAGGAGGCCTGCCCACCAGAGCCCCAGAAGCCACAGGGTTCTGGGACGATGGCTCATGCTCTGCAGCCTTCTGGTGGCCGCTAGCCTGAGACCTGCTAGCATGATCTGGCCCAGCTTCCAGCCTACCCTCCCCTTGGGGGGGACCCTGGAATGATTTCCAGTTTCCTGGGAATCATTTGGCCCAAAATGCACCCAAGAGTTTAAAACAGGCCCAGATAGTGGGCTATATGTTAGAGGAAAATTTAGCCAGGAGTATTTGCCCCTGTTGCTGGTGAGCATATGCCAAAAGGTGAGCCAGGGCCAAGACCCCCAGGGCACCAGGGTGCACAGGGATGACCCTAAAAGGGAGGGCAGAGCCCAGGCCTGGCAGAAAAGGAGGCAGTTAGTGAGTGACAGCTTTTCCTGCTTTCCTCCCCTGCGGACCTGTTTTGCAACTTAAAGCTGAATCTGTTTTGAGTAAATAGTAACAGTTTTTCTTAAAGTTGCATTTTTAATATTATGTAATAGTATCTTAGTGAATCAGTTTGTCTTTCCTCACCACCAACCCCAACCTTCCTCTAACCTTGGTAAATATTTGTTACATACAATGGTGCTTAGAACACGCCAGCTAGGCAAAGCAGAAAGACCTGCGCGAGCTCTCCTCTCAGGGTGCCTCTCCCACCCTCTGCCAAGCCCGCGTAGTAAATAAATCTGTCTGACTTCCTGGCACAGGGCAAAGGTGGGCAGGGCTCTCATGCCAGCATGGAGGAGCCATTGCAGGATTCTTATTGGGTTTTGATTCTAATAAAGGGAGGAAAGTCATTCACAGCAACGGGCTAAGAAAGAATAGATATATCATTCTAATCTAGCTGTTATTGGTACAAGATTTTCAAATTGAGAAGGTCAAATGATGAGGAACCCTAGCCTGGGTGGATAGTTCGTTTGACTGTCTGGTGGGGGGCAGAAACAGTACCCACTCCTAGCTACTCATTCCCAGGACAAAGAGAAAGACCTTGCTGTTCCCATGGTGACATTTCCGACTGTGCTTCTCTCCTCTCCGTCATTCTTTGGCCTGAGCCTCGGAACCCCCGTGAGAGGGGCAAGGGAGGTGTAAGGCGAACACAGGGTAAGATGCTAACTCACTCTGCAGCCCTTGAAGGGAGAAAGGGGAAGGAAGTGGAAGGCCGGCGGGCTCGCTGAGCATTCTAGTTCCCTCTTCAACCATGAAAAAAAGAGGAACTTGACAAAGAAGGCCGGGCGGCCCCGGAAATGGAAGCCCAACCAGCTACTCACTGTGTTTCCTCCGTGGCCACCGGCTTGACGTAATAGTCGCTTGAGTAGAGAACCACATTGGCCACCTGTTCCACTGCAAAGGGAAGACAGGAGTCGGGTGATCGGCCCCAGGTCCCTCTACGCACGTCCCTGGTCCCTGCTGGCCTTCCAGAGACATGCCACTCTCGCCTCTCAGATGACCATTTTAGTCTACTTCCCCAGTTTGGCCCTCAGCCCACGCCTTCAAGGCTGCAGTTTCCAAGTTCTGTCCTCAGCCCGTTTCTGGTCACCCGTAACTGGCTCTGTGTCATCTCCCACCCGTGACTCAGTCTCCTGAGACCGCAGCTTCCGGGAGACGCCTCCTCTCCTGGGAGCCCATGCTGTACTCCTGGTGTCCTTCAAAGCCACACTATCTGCCAGCGTCCCAAAACTCACCCTCTGCTCCCTTGCCCCAAACCCAGCCCCTTCCAACATCTTCTGTCTTATTTAATGAGCATCTTCCCTTCTGCTCTCCAAGAAACCATCGGGCACAGAGGGCCCCTCCGGGAGGGCATGACCACAGAAAGGCAGGAAGGTCACCTGTCAGGGATATTGTCCCAAGACAAAGAAAGGCCAGCCCTAAGCGGGCACGGGGTTGAATGAGATGCCCTTTCAGCTTTTCCTGCCTCTGCTGTCCTGCTGCTGATGACAACAGAGACACACAGGCAGTTCCAGGGACCCAGAGGGGCCTTATTGGGCCAGAGAAGTGCCCCTTAGGAAGTATGGTCAGGCTGAGAAATTCTAGAAGACTCTGCACTCTGGTTTTGAGAAGAAGGTCCTACCAACCTAGTGCTTTAATCCTCTTCACTGTCTTCTCCGTGTTATTGGTCACAGTCACGGTCACAGGGATGGGCTCCCCATGGAAATAGATCTGGAAAAGTCGGCAGACAAGTCAGAAAAGAACAGAGTGTGGTGGCACCTTTACTCTCAGGGCTTTCTCAGTCCATCTCCACCCCCTCAGCTAGAGTAAAACTGTCTGAATTCCTATACTCTTAAGGAAGAGGAAGTGACGGCCAACCCTCCAGGGAAGGGTCCGGAACACTAGTGCCCAGTCTGTGGGAGCCAGGGGAGGATAACAGAGTTCTGAGCATCACACTGGGGGAAGCCAGGGGCTCTTCAGTGGAGTCATGAGGTTATGAGGGACAGGGCGAGTGACAGGAAAGCAATCCTCCAGCATGGCGCCGTGCAGTCTAGCCCCAGGTGAGCACACCCTGTGTGTGGGCACACCCACCCACACACAGATGCACACACAGTGTGCACACGACTGACTGCTGGTGACCAGAGGGACCAGAGACAGCCTCCCACCATGACACCTCTAATAGATGACATCGCCCTTGTGGCTTCTGTGAAACTTAAATTTCCTGGGACGCCACACCTAGCGATGCTGCACTAGCCAGCAAGGCCCACGGGGTGGAGGGAGGGCAGGGGCAGCGGTGGCGGTTATGTGAAAAACACCCCGTCCTGTCCCCATCTGTCAGGACGGCTCCTGGGTGGAATGCAAGCCGATCTGACTCTATTCCAAGGGTCACAGTGACTAGCTCCGAATTATGAAAAACATTGTTTTTTCAGTTATCCTAGAAACAAGGTTACTTGCGACGCCCCCACACAGTTAGGGGCTGGGGCTGGAGAAGAGGGGGTACTGGGCCTGCTCCCCCATGGGGCGTGGCAACAGTGGGTGTGTTACCTCTTTGCTGAGGGAGACTGTGAGGTGCAGGGGCTTGTCAGACATGAAGAACTGCCAGGACGCCTCAGCTCGGGGCTGGGGGCCCATTTCAGGAGGAGCGTGTTGTACTTTCCGGATCAGTAACCGCACGGAGCTCCTGCAGAGAAAGTCCCGGATAACCCAGGATGAGCACCTGGCTGCCACAGGGGGCCGCGGGTCTGTCCCCACAGTCACGCCGGGATGCTTCAGGAAGCAAGAGATGGGACGAACCAGAAGACGGACAGAACATTGGGCTGAGCCAGAGGATCTGGTTTCCAGTCCCTTCTTTGGTATTCCATGGCCAGGTGGCCCAGGGCCAGGCCACGCCCTCGAGGGCCACTTACGGCCTCTGGCTCTGGCTCTGCCTCCTGGGTGAGGCTGATGTGTGACTGCACCATGTCCCTTATGTGACACATGATGCACTATTACTACCATGCGTTATCGTAAATGCCCAGAGATGTGTGTGTGGAGCACGAGGAGAAAACGTGAACGGCGCAGAACAAAAGGAGAGCCGAGCGCAGGGACTGGGAGCTGGGGGAGTGGGGCTGTTGCTTGGCGGTTCCAGACCTGCTGTTCCAGGCGGTGGGAAAGCTTCGGGTATAGACAGTGGTGATGGTTACAGGACATGGTGAATGTTCTTAACACATTGACTGCCACACTAGAAAAAAATTTTTTTCCTTGGGCCACAGTATTTTATTACGAAAATGGAATAAAAACTTTAAAAACAAAACAATCCTTTCTCATTTAATGAAAAATGTGTTATTGTGTATTGTTTTCTATGCGTGAGTGATATGCAACTTGAAAAATAGTTCACGCGGCTCCCAAGGTGAAGAGACATGTGAATTACATACACTTCGCAAGGCCCCGGGCTCGAAACTAGCGTGAGTTAAATACAACTCACACGGCAGTCAATGTGTTCATGCCACTGAATTGTACATTTGAGAGTGGTTAAAATTATCAACTTCATGTTTTATATATTTTACCACAATAAAAATATTTTAAAAGAAGAAAACTAAAGAAAGGGGAAGTCTGAAAGCTTTTAGGGACTTGCATGGGTCCTTGAGGTTGCGAACTCCTGTCACTGTCGGTGGGCAGGCAGTCCCTAACTGCCCTGACCTGGAGCGGCACCCTCACCCAGCCACGCTGGCTCTGTGGGAAGAGTCCCGCCACACAGCGACAGAGTGGGGCACTTCCTCACCTCCCCCCACGCCCTGCAGGCTCGCCCACTCCCACAACAACACTCTCTCACCTCTTCGAGATTTTGTCCTCTTCGCCATCGGCACAGTCTGTGGCGAATGCTTTGACCTCAAAGTCGACCCCACAGCACTGTTGGAGACAGAGAGCAGACAGGCAGTCAGCACCCCGCTTCCTGGACACAGGGACAGAGGGTCACAGCCCGTGCAGGGCACAACCTCTCTTTGTCTTAGCCATATCCTATTCAAGGCTGCACCACGAAGCCTACATTTAGAAGTGTACTAGGCCGGGCGCGGCGGCTCCCGCCTGCAATCCTAGCACTCTGGGAGGCCGAGGCGGAAGGATTGCTTGAGCTCAAGAGCTCCAGACCAGCCTCAGCAACAGTGAGACCCCAGCTCTACTTAAAATAGAAAAATTAACCAGGCGTGATGGTGCGCGCCTATGGTCCCAGCTACTTGGGAGGCTGAGGCAGGAGGATCCCTTGAGCCCAGGAGTTTGAGGTTGCTGTGAGTGAGGCTGATGCCACAGCACTCTAGCCGGGTGACAGGGCAAGACTCTGTCTCAAAAAAAAAAAAAAGTATACTAATAACAAAATAATGACATTAGCATCAGGAGTGCGCCATGGACCCAGAGCCCCCCAAGCAAGGGGAGTCAGCCTCCTAGTGTGCCAGGAACCATGGAGGGTGACTTGCATGCTGGCTGGTCCCCACCTCCCACCACCTCCCAGACTCCGTTGTCCTCCACCATGACTCCACATGTATGGCCCTGGCTTCCTGCTGCCTAGAGCAGGGGCCAGAGGCACAGGTGCTCCCAGGGCCAGCACAGTACCCCGCAGGGATGTCTGCACCTGACCTCAGTGTCACTGGCTGTTCAGCTGCAGCCGAGCGTGGACAGGCAGCAACAGCACCTGATGCTGGCAGTTCTTAGAATTTCAAAAAGAAACTGGACATGGAAATTGGGGTGAAATCACCTGATTTTTAAATTAAATAAAAAAACTTTGAAGCACTGCAGGAGCCAAACACACACAGCTGTCAGTGACCTCCCGCTCTCAGCCCCGGCATGTGACTCCCTGGGCCTCCCACACAAACCCTGCAGAGCCTCGCTCATCTCTGCACATTCACATGAATGGGGGGCCCACATGCCCTGCACCAAATGCCTGGAGGGGAAGTGGAGTTGGCAGCCAAGTACATGAACCCAGCTGTGTCCACAGGGGCATCTAAGCCACAGATTTATTGGTTCTGCAACTGTGGAATCACAGCAATCCTAAGCTCTGGGTTGAGAATAAATACGCACAGTTCCCCACGCCAGCTCCGCTCCGCTCACCCACTGCCCTCCACTCACCCAGTGCCCCTGCATGGGCCACACTAGCTCACGAATCAGCCCTGGCATGGTGTTCTTCCTTCCTGAGACGCTTGTCTCTCTCTCTCTCTCTCTCTCTCTTTACATTTAATATTTATTTGGCAAAGTCCTATGTATCCTTCAAGCCCCAGCTCAAAGCACTCCTCAGCTGCAGAGCACCAGGTCCCCAGGCACTTGGACGCTGCTCCCAGGCTCCCCGGGCTCAGGGCGTACCCCTTTCCTACCCTCTCCTCTGCTAGAACAGAGGAAACAGGTGGTGCTTTGTTTGGCCTGTACAGTGTTGTAAAAATCAAGAAAATTTGCTAAAAACTCTGAATTTCAGGCCTCTCTTTAAGAGCACCGTAAGACCTGCCAAAGCCGACTGCATTCCCCTTCCTCAGGGCCCTCAGCTTCCCCCAGCTTGTCTGCCCACACCCCGTTTTCCTGGGCCAGCGGCTTTCAAGTGTTTCAGAAGTAAGATTTCCGATGTGGCCCACGGAACAGACACGCGAGTGTGAAACAACTCTCGTGACACCATATTTAGGTTTGCTATGTGTGAAGCACTCTGAGGTCTCCCATTCCGTTCCATTTCATCCTACTCTATTCTATTCCATTCCATCCCATTTTTAAAATGCCATTTCTGATCCACTGCATTGATTTCACAGACCACTAAAGGGTCAGGACCCCCACACTGAAAAACACTGCTATAACCCTTGTCATCCGTCGCTACCCCCCCCCCCGCCCCCATCCCCACAACCCACTGTCTGCCCTCACGTCTTATCCTTTTAGCCCCCTCCCTTGTGAATCCCAGACACGGGTGACTCGGGCCTTAAGGCCTGAAGTCCATGGGTCCCAGGGCCTCTCACTCTGCTCCCGTCCTCACAACCCGCCTTCCGTGCCTGGGGTCCCTGGTCCGTCCCGCCACCCCTCCCTCACACACCAGCCCCTCCATAGCTCGTGCCCAGCCAGCTCCAGCCCCAACCCCGTCCTCAGCACAGCAGTTGTGGTGGCCCTCTGGAAACCTAAGTCAGAACCTGTCATTCAGAGCCCACCGACGGCTCCCACTTTACGCAAGCAAAACTCCAAGTCCCTGCAACGTCTACAGTTTTCCGTGATAAAAGTCTGTTTTTAAAAGTCTATCGAAGCAATGAACAAATCCGTGGCATTTCTTCTCGAACTAACCTTCCCCATGTCTTGCGGAGCTGGCTGCAGCATCACTGAACAGGGCAAGTAGTCAGGAAACTGTGGAAAGAAACAGATAAAAAATCATTCTCTCAGAGGGGTTATTCCACAGGTAATATAGGATCCTCACACAGAAATTGGAAAATGAAGATGTTAAGCAAGAAAAAAGAAAAAACATATTCACCCAAGCTGCCGACACCCAGAGTAGCGTTGCTAACATGACCTTCCCACAATGTTCTCCGTGTGCACAGATGCACAAATAAGGATGTACACATGTGTGTATATGTTCTACAGAAATAGAACCGAGTGATGAACACAGCCTTAGTCTGCTGTGTCCTGACCCTATGCAGAAAGCACGGAGAGCATTTTCCCACGTCATGAAATACAGTTCTGCACCATCACTGTCAGGGCTCCCGAAACACACACCCAACATGGCCAATCCCCTTTATTGGCTGCTCAGTCTTTACGTTTTGCCCTTATAGACAATGCCAAAATAAATATCCTTCTTTCTATACCTTAGCACAGTTTCAGCCAATTAATTCCATAAGCTATATGGCAAGGAAGAGAAATCACATTTTTTAAGGTTTTCAATACATGTTGACATGCTGTCCCCAAAAGGTTATGGTGCTTCAAACTCCCAGCACAGGTGCATGGGAGCACCCAGGACCATATCACTTTTTTAAATAATAAAATGCAATTTTGAAAAAAAAAGATGTAGTCAAATAGAATGCCATTTACCACTTAATTTATCATTTAAACTATTTCAAATATACAGTTCATTGGCATCCTGTGCTAGACATTCACATTATTCTGCAGTAATCACCACCATCCATCTCCAGAACTTTTCCATCATCCCAAACTGACGCTCTGTACCCGCTGAACCCCAACTCCCCAGTGCCCCTGCCCAGCCCCTGGGAGCCTCTGTTCTGCTGTCTGTGTGAACTGACCACTCCAGGTACCCCCGTGAGTGGAACCGCACGGTATTTGTTCTTTCGTGACTGGCTCCTTCGCTGAGCATAATGCGCTCAAGCTTCATCCATGTTGTAGCACGTGTCAGAATTTTCTTCCTTTTTAAGGCTGAACCATATAGCTTTGGAGGAGGATATGCTCTTAAGGCAACTAAACATGCTGGTAAAGAGGGTGGTGGTAGCTTCCCCACATCCAGCTCACCCCAAAACTTCAGAGAGCCTGTGCGCCGGCACCACGGTCACCAGGTTTCACTGGGCAAGACACAGCCCTCCAGAGAGGTCCTGAGACCCCCAAACCGTGGGCAAGGCTAAAGATGACGTCTTTTCACGAAGATCCCCTGTCCTGTAGGGAACACTTTCCTGCTTAGGACTCCCCAGGGCCAACCAAGGGGCACTTCTGTGCCCTTTCTTTTTATGGCAGAGCAAGCGAAGGAGAACACGTGCTCATGTAATTAGGTGGTCGGGCGAAGGGATATATCCAAACGGTGGGTTGAAGCGGTGCCTTCAAACGCCGAGAGGCTATTTTGAAGGACTTAAAAAAAAGACAATCACAGACCGTGCAATCTAGAATTTCTTCCAAGGGTGCAATTTACAGGCCCACAGAAGTGAGCTCCTTCCTCTGTCCCCTTCCCTGTGCCCGTGTTCACACTGTGCGGTGCAGTGGGTGCAGGACGCAGGGCCAGGGCCAGGGCCAGGAGTCACCCACCGTGAGCAGAAAGGGGTACGTGTTGCCCCCCAGCTTCTTCCGCAGGCTCTCCTGCAGTTTCGTGGTGGTGCTCGCGGCGCCAGCGGGAGGGTACACCTGGACCCGAGAGAAGTAGAGGTCCCTGCGGAAGCTCAGGCCCATCACGTCGATGTCCTCCTGGCCATAGCGGAAGGCGCAGGTCAGAGAGACGTACACTGGGAAGAAGACAAAGACAGTGTCACGTGTGCCCTTGGCCGGGTGTCCACCAGCAGGCGGCATGGGCAGTGGGGTTCCAGCTGTTAGCATCTGGATGCAGTGGGGCTTGAGGAAGCCATACTATGCAGCTGGTCCACGCAGTTTTGCAGAATTGGCACCTGCCCGAGGGTGACTGTTAATTACTCTACCGGGTATGTGAGAGGGTTTGAAAGCATCTTTCTCCCAACCGCATCATTTTGCCAAAATGGTGGAAATCTACAGCAGAGAATGTGAATCCCCGTCCACCTGACTCCCTTGTCCCCATCCTGCCCTCCGTCCCTTCATCCACCAGCTCAGTGACCTCAGGAGGCTCTGAGACAGCGCGGCTGCTGGGTCCTGGGGGACAGGCTGTCGGGATGGAGGGCGGGGGCAGGAGGCAGAGGAGAACTGCTGGGCACAGACTAGTTCCCCCTTGTGTTCACGTTGCTCCCACGCTCACGGAGCACTCTCCAAACCGCCACTTCTGAAGGTTCGTTTCATTAAACAGACTGAAAGTGTGCCCCCGGTGGACCAAAGAACTGTAGGAAAGCTCACTGCACAGTTTTTGAAAAAGACACAAAGCACATATTTCTCGAATATAAAGCACATCAGAAGTGGCACCTCTGAGTGCTTCCTGGCTGTTGGTTGAGGCTTCCTGGCTGTTGGTTGAGGATTTTGTCCATGTCAGCCCCAAGGGCAACTGGCCCTTGCCACCAACTCAGAAGAACCACTGACCACTCGCCCACCCCTCATTCCAGGTGCCCAGAGATGGCCGGCCTCACGCCTGCCCTCACCAGGAGTGGCCTGTCCTGAAAGCAGTCACCCTTCTCTGGCCGAGGGCAAGGGCTTTTAGGACTCCAACCAGACCCCTCCTGGTGCCAGACAGAAGCAGGGCACCCAGGAGGAAGGTGGAGATGACACAGGGGACATCTTGGGACCCCATTTTGGCCGTGCCCCCTCGATGCTGAGAGCCCCACAGCTGACATGTTCCAGTTGGCACATCTAGGGCTCAGAACAATTCCCTGTGGTTGCCAGTAGCAACCACTCAAAAAGGCATATTTAGAATGGAACTGAGTCAGTGACATTATCATAAGGATAGCTTGAATCTGTTCTAATTTAGTTTACGCAACTGTGATTAGTAACAAGTTACTTGCCCCACACATCACAAATGCCAGAGATCTTCAAGGGCACCGTGACACTGCGGTTCAGAACCACGGAAGGAGGCACAGAAATAAATTCCGGGTTTTACTCCCCCTGCCTCCCAGCAGGCGTGATTTCCCGCTTTTTGGATAAAGCCACCAAGGAGCCCTGAGCTGCCCCTAGCACAGACTACAGGGGCAAGCACACAGAGCGACAGACCTGGGCTCCGTCCACCATCCACTTATCTGCTGCCCTGGACGATGGCTTCGCTGATTCCTGCCAGCTCTGGCATGACCAGGACCCTTGTCCCGGGCATCACGCAGGGGAGCGGGAGTACGCAGGCCTGGCGCAGACTGCATGTGCGTGAGGGCTGCCCTCCGCCCTCCCACCCATCCCTGCGCACGAACGCCCCTTCCCAGCACCAGCCCGGGGACCCGCCCAGCCCTCCACGGAGGACAAGGAGCACCAGCTCACCTTTCTTTCCTTTCAGGAGCTCGGGATCAACCAGTATGACACCATCTAAAGCAAAAGAGGGAGAGAACAGTGAGGGTGGAGGAGGTCAAAGAAACCAGATGCTACTTTAAAAACTATGTATGTTTTTTAATTGCACATATAATCCATGTTCATTACAGGAAAATTAGAAAGAGAAGTTAAGCTAAGACAGAACAAAGTCATTCAGATTCCCACTACCCAAAAATATCCATTGTCAAGATACTGGTGCAGAATTTTTTCCCACAATTATGCATTTAATTATATGAGTATTTTTACTATAGAAAAAGATCCTATTATACATACTGTTCAGTTAACTGCTTTCCTCAAACAACTGTACATTGCAATCATCTGTTCATGTTCACACACATATGTACACATGCACATATATAAAATACATGCTAATCACTTTGCTAGCTACATATCACTCCACCGAATGGATGCGCCATCCAGTACCTAACTGACCTGCTGCTGTTAGGGGTTGTTTCCAGTTTTCCCATCATAATGACACTGTGATGAACAACTTTAGACATAAACTTTATGTCTCTCCATGACTTTTAAAAAACAAACTATAGGGCCGGGCACGGTGGCTCACGCCTGTAATCCTAGCACTCTGGGAGGCCGAGGCGGGTGGATCCCTCGAGGTCAGGAGTTCGAGACCAGCCTGAGCAAGAGTGAGACCCCATCTCTACTAAAAATAGAAAGAAATGATCTGGCCAACTAAAAATATATATAGAAAAAATTAGCAGGGCATGGTGGCACATGCCTGTAGTCCCAGCTACTTGGGAGGCTGAGGCAGTAGGATCGCTTAAGCCCAGGAGTTTGAGGTTGCTGTGAGCTAGGCTGACGCCACGGCACTCACTCCAACCCGGGCAACAGAGCGAGACTCTGTCTCAAAAAATAAAATAAAATAAAAAATAAATTAAAAAAAAACTATAGAATTGGATTTGGCTTTTTGATAACATGCTGCCAAATACCCTTCCAAAAAAGGGTTTTGCCAAAAAGCATTTTCATCTTCGGTGCCTGAAACTGCCAGTTTTTCTACTTTTTTAAAAAAAGTTTTTGTTTCAAAATAATTATAGATGCAGAAGAAGTTGCAAAGATAGTACAGTATCCTTCATCTACTTTCTTCCAGTGGTTACATCTGACTTAATTATAGGACAATATCAAAACTAGGAAGCTGACATGGCGCATTTTGAAGGACACCTTGGTTCTTTCCAGTGTGGAGCTATTATCATACAAATAAAGCTGCTATGAACAATCGTGTATAGGTCTTTGTGAGGACATAAGTTTTCATTTCTCTGAGATGATGACCAGGAATACAGTCATTGGGTCATACGGGGAGCGTATGGTTCATTTTGTAAGAAGCTGTTGCACTAGTTTTCAGAGTAGCTGCACCATGTTACATCCCACCAGCAATGTGTGAATGGTCCAGTTTCTCTGCATCCTCATCAGCATTTGCTATTGTCACTTTTATTTTAGCCATTTTGATCGCATATTATGATATCTCATTGTGGCTTTAATTTGCATTTCCCTCGTGGCTAACAATGTGAACATTTTGTCATGTGCTTATTTGTCACCCCTGTATCTTCTTAGGTGAAATGTCTTTCGTGTCTTTTGCCCATTTGCTCGTTGGATTTTGCTTTTTTATTACTGTTAAGCTTTGAGCATTCTTCATATATTCTAGAAGAGTCCTTTGTCTCTTCACACTCTAAAACTGTTTCTAATCAGCCAGCGGCACCTCACTGATGTTTTAATTTGCATTTCTTTAATTAGATTACTAGCAAGACCGATTTTTAAAAATACAAAACTAGCAGTTGTCTGATGACTTAAAGGAAAACCAGAATTAAAATTTTACTCCAAACAACTTACCCACAGGCTCTACTTGGCTGACGTGGTCTACATAGTCTCTCTTCCCCAGGTAGATGGTCACCTGCAGGAAGAGGTGTAGGTTCTAAATGGTCAGAGAACACTAAGCTAAGGCATCCGTGTTAAAAACTAGCAAAAAACAAACTTTGTCATTAGTCTTGAAAAGAGGAGGCTCTGCAGCGTGTCCGTCGCCCCCTTCTCTCCTGGCTGGGCTGCGGGCAGAGACGAGGGATTTCAGGCAAGGTGCGCTCTAGCCTCAGTCCTCACACATCTGCTCTGAGGAATTCTTCCCACCTCTTTGGATGGTCGGGGGCTCCCTGCTCTCTCCACCTTTCCCCATCGAGCCCAGGTCTGATATCAACGAGGAAACTTGTTAAGTTACCTGATAACACTTTAGTTGAAAGTTATAACTATGCAAATGAGGCTACTATCATTCACTTTCATGTTAAATCTTTTGTTTCTCACTGTGGAATAAAAGGTTTCCTCTCCTTGTTAACAGAATTTCTGGACTGAGCAAAGAGGTGGGAGTTCTGGAGAAGTCCTTGAAATCCTACCAGGTGAGTTTCTGCACAGGTACCCCTGAACCCCCACTCTGAGGAAGGTGGGGGGAGCTGGCTGGGGAGGGGATGACCACGGTCCTGGGCAGCGAAGGTCTCCTCACCCGCTTTGTGGGAGAGCAGGCTCTGGGTCCCCCAGCTCATCACATTAACCCACGGTAAATGGTAAGAAGTCGGAGTCTGCCAAGTATCTTTAAGCCAGCACGGTATCCACTCCTGTGTCTGCGCACAAAGGAGTTCACTCAGTGACTGCTGAGTGTGCCGGTGAATGAGGGCACACACCCTGGCCACCCCTGCTTCTAAGGCACATTTGTAATTCCATGAACAGCCCAAATCATTTCTGTTGGTGTTAAATCATCCCCTACACTTTACCCTTCCACCCCAAATCGGGTGTCCCAAAGTGGGTCCCTGTGCCCTCTAGATTATTCGCATGATTGATGTTGAAATGATTTCAGGCAAATGCCACCAGAACCCTGGTTCGCAGAGAAGATTCCATGGGAAACCTCATAAACTCAGCGCCAAGTGCTTGACGGAGGCCTTGGTGGCCTGGGCACATGTGGGAGGAGGCATCTGAGAGAAGGGGCTGACCAGACACAGTCCTACGTGCCCCTTGCCTGCAGTGGGCACCAGCCTCCTAAACACCCTGGGAGTCTTGGCTTTGCCCTGCAGATCCACACTGCACCCTGGGGTGCTGACGCAGGTGAGTCACCCCCGTGGATGCCCTCGTCTCTGGCTTCTGGGCAAGGTGGGCCAGATGTTGGTGGGAGGGAAGAAGGTAAGCAGGTGTTTGTCCCCCACTGGCCTGGGGCTGGCACAGATGTCTACCTGGGGTCACTGTTCCTGGCAAGTGGCCCTGCCGGCCTCTGGGTTCCGGTACCTGCTCGAGTCCTCATGCCTTAGGCCCAGGGAGGTACCAGTGCCCAGCTGCTACTGGCCCTGCTCTGGCGTGTTGAGCTCTTTCTTTTGATCTCTTCCATGCCTGTCACACCTGAGTAAATAGCTTCTTTTAAAAACTCTCATCAAATCCACCTATTTGGGGGGTGTTTTGCAGGAACCCTAACGCTTGCGTTGCTACTCTGCTGCTCAGCAACTGCTCACTTGCTCCCTGTGGAATAAAATCCAGTCCCTTGCACGTGGCCAACAGGGCCATTTACCTCCTGGTGCCAAGCCACCCTGAGAGCCCTGCTCCTCCCCTGGGCTCTGTCCTCGTTCCCCACCCACCACAGATGTGTGCCCTGCCCCGAGTGTTTCTGTATGGGGAAGGCCGCCTGCTGCGTCTCCACCGGGAGAAATCCTGTCCACACTTCAGGGGACACCACAGAGTCCCTAGCCCTCCTCTGCCCGACGAAGCCTGGCCTGGGGTGCCCCAGGAGCACATGGCCTGCGACCCTACCCTGCGGGGGCCACACTGTGTTGTGGCTGCTTCTGTCCCCTCTGCTAGACTTTCAGCTCCATAAATAAGGCAAATGCGTCTCTCATTCACAGTTATGGAGGCCCCGGCAGCTCTGTTGGGCATTGGAGATAAAAACCAAACAGGACGCCCCATTGGTCCTTGAGGGCCCTGCTCTTTGGCTGGGAACCCCCCAGGTGAACTGGCAACTGCAGCCCTGGGGCAAATGCCAGGGCAAAGGAAGGCAGGGAGGGGCGTGAGGAGGGACGGAGAGAGAGAAGCCTCCTCCTTTCAGAGAGGCTCTACCTAAGTGGAGACCTGAAGGACAGACAGGGGACAGGGGAAGGGGAGGGCTGCTCTCTGGGCAAAAAAGATTAACATATGCGAAGCCCAGAGCCGAAAGAATGCCTCCAGAACTGCCAACGCTTCCATCTCAGGTGAATGGCCACCAAATGGGGATGCAGGCTGATACAAGAAAGGGTCTTACAGGCCCTGACCCTGGAGAATCTCTAGGAAGACGCTGAAGCATCTTAAGCAGAATGAAAGAGCTGAGTTAAATAGAGAAAAAGATTTGGAAGAATTAAATAGCGTTTAGAGAGCTTATCACGTATCAGGCACCAAGCTGAGTGCTCGGGCCACATTCTTTCACTTAATCCTCCACTCTGTGAGACAGGAATTAACCCCACTGTATAGAGGGGAACACTGAGGCTCGGATCTTGTGAGCAGCAGAGTGGAGAATGGCTTGGCAAGGGGCCAGCCAGTTAGGCAGCCTGACTGTGGCTGGGGGGAGGGGGATGGAAGAGTGGGTGAGAGGGCAGAAGGTAGGTGGAGAGAGTGCCCCCTTCTCTTTCAAGCTTTGGCTGCAAGGGAAGGAGAGCGAGAAACCACAGACGGTCGAGGGGGGTTGGTGGTGGTTGTTTGTAAGATGCATGAGGTCAGCACTTGTTTTAAGGCTCTGGCCAAGTACTGGCAGAGAGGGAGAGGCTGCAGACGCAGCCCAGGCTGGGAGGGACTGATGGTGGGGACCCCGAGGAGGTGTGGGCCGTGGGACCCAGGGTGTAAATAGCAGTGACCCTCAGGTGGCAGCAAAGGCCCTCCTCGGCTACAACGGGAAGGGCAGGGGAAGGGCGGGGGCAGGCAGGGAAGTGGGCCCTAATGATGTAAGACAGCAGCCAGCCCTACGGGGGTCCACCCAACAGCCATGCGCCCCTTCTCCCCAGATAGAAGTGGCTGACTGTATTCAACGTCTGTCATCCTCCACGAGGCGGAATGCTAAGAGGAGGCCAGCCCAGGGGATGATTCTTCAAAGGCCTGATCCAACTGTGATCATCTAATTCCTTTGGTTCAGGGTTGGTTTAGGGTGGATATGTGACTAGTTTTGACCAAAGAGATGTGAGAGCAGTCTGCTGGAGGGATTCTGGGAGAGATTTTCTGACCCTTAAAAGACAGCCCAGGAAGCCACAACCTCTTCCTTCCTCCGGATGTTGTCAAGTGAGGGTGGGACGCCTGGAGCTGGGGCAGGTGTCTCCCACCAGCTGGGGGTGAAGATCACAGCCGAGGGCAGAGTCAAGAGAATGGCAGAGAAACGGAGGCAGGGCCCTGGCACGCCAGGCCTGGAGCTGTACAGTGGCTGCCGCTCAAATGATCCCAGTACGTGACGAATCGATAAATTCTACCCTCCCTCTTGATCACCTATATACAAAAAATTCTAAATTTCTTGGTTCAAAGAGTGTCTAGGTGTGAGGGGGGGAAAGTGGGAAATGACATAAGAAACCAGCACAAACGGCTTCCTCTTCTGCCAGAAGTTGAGATAAAGTGGACTGGAAAGACACAAGTTGGGAGAGTTTAAAGAATGAAAGTTTGAGGGGCCCAACTTGTCAGAGGGCTAGATAAAAACGACAGTTCCTCTGCCAGGAGAGGAAAGGGCAGAAGGAGAGTACGTGCAAAGCCCAGTTCTCTTGGGTGGCACAGTAAGGATGGACAGTTTCTTCTGGGCCCAGTATAGGCTTCAGAAATCAGCCAGAAGAATGATCTAGAATGATCTAGATCCACCCTGGTAGCCACTAGTTACAGGTGGCTCCTGGACCTTCAAATAGGGCTGTTCCAACTGACATGCGCTGTCAACATGAAATATACACCAGCTTTCAATGACTTGGCAAAAGAGTGCAAAATATGTCATCAGTAGTTTTTATATTATTTACAAATTAAAATGATAGTTTTTTTAATCTATTGGGTTAAATAAAATATAGTATTAAAATCAATTCCACCTGCTGCTTTTTTCTTTTTTAATGCAGCTACTAGAAAACTTAAAATTATATTTGTGGCTTGCATCGGAGGGTGCTGAGCTAGACTGTCAACCCCTACAGAGCCATCGAGTGGGGCAAGGAGACTCTGTCCCCAGAGGCCCAGGCCGGGAAGGTCACGGGCATGTTGGGACCCTCTAACGGGCCCCCGGAGAGTGGTGGAAAAGGAGTGAATTGGGCAGCTCCCTTCCGCAGTGCCCCGCGGGCCGGCTGAGGTTTGAGAGGCTGGCGGTGGGGCAGGGCGAGGAGAGGAGAGTGTCCCATTGACCAGCACCTGGGCTTTCCTCGGGCAGGGGCTGGACGGACAGACAAAGGGCCAAGTGAGCCACAGGTACTGACAAAATAGTTTGAAATGGTAAGTGACGGACTCACACGGCTTAGAAAAGAAGTGGAGGTAGGGGTGAGAGTGGGGACTGAAATTAGGAGAAAATTGAGGGTCACAGGACCGGAGTCTCGGTGAGATTGAAGGGAAGCTGTGTTTCGGCAACTCACTCATTTACATCTCCCTGACCGTCCGGCTCACACAGATGGACAGTGGGCGCACAGCTTCCCCGGCCGGCACAGGGCCTGGATGTTGATCCCGTCTATATTATACTCGAACAAACTCCATTTTTTTTTTTTGTTACAGTGATTCCCATCAAGCCGCTCACTTCTGCACCACCTACCGATTTGTCCCGGGAGATCTTCTTGAAGATAACGTGGTTTGGCGCAGACTTGGTCTTCCCGCTGGCCGCCATGTCACCTGTCCCCGGCAACTTCTTCCACCTTGGGATGCACGTCAGGTGTTAGAGGGCTGGGGAAGGTAAAACAATCCTAAATATTAAGTCGAGAACATCCTGGGTACAGCCACTGGACATTTCCTTTTACCTGCTTCAACATCCAAGTTTTATTAAAGAAAGTCTTTGCTTAGTTTGTATTTGACTGTTTGACTGTGGGGTGCTTTTTTTTTTTTTTTTTTCTTTGAGACAGAGTCTCCCTCTGTTGCCCGGGCTAGAGTGAGTGCCGTGGTGTCAGCCTAGCTCACAGCAACCTCAGACTCCTGGGCTCAAGCGATCCTCCTGCCTCAGCCTCCCGAGTAGCTGGGACTACAGGCATGCACCACCATGCCCGGCTATTTTTTTCTATATATATTTTTAGCTGTCCAGATAATTTCTTTCTATTTTTAGTAGAGACAGGGTCTCGCTCTTGCTCAGGCTGGTCTCGAACTCCTGAGCTCCAACGATCCACCCGCCTCAGCCTCCCAGGGTGCTAGGATTACAGGCGTGAGCCACCGCGCCCGGCCAGTGGGGTGCTTTTTGAAAAGTCTTTCTTGTTTCTTGGTAAACCTCAAACATTTCGCAGGGAATCTAGCTAGACTCCAACGAGAAGGTTTTACTTTCTGACGCACCTTTGGTGTTGTCACACTTAGCCAGGTTGAATCTAAAGTTCTATTGTGACTGTGCCTCATGGCAACTAAACAGAAAACGTTCCTGAAAGCCACAACAGGACCACTTCACTAATAGAGTTTTCAAGAATGTATTAAAACCCCCCAAGTTCTATTCTGCGATTCACACCAAGCAGGGCTTTCCTTTCCTGCTCCCCCTTCCCCGCTCCCAAGTTTCACAGACAACGCAGAGGCCATCTTAGTGGTCGGGAATTAAGTCCATTCCCAGTTCCCTTAACCAGCCACGTCTTACGGAAAACCACACAGAAAAGGTGAAACAGGGACAGACTGTCCATGTGGAAATGCCCGTGGTTGCTCTTTCCCGCACCTGCCCTACGCCGTGGTGGTCACGTACCTTGTGATTTGTCACCAACCAGGTGGGATGGGATGGGTGGCAAGGGGAGGGTCCCTATGCCCTTGGATGAGGAGCGGCCAGCCCCTGTCCTAGGCACGCTGGCCCTGTCTCACCAGGCAACCCCCGGAGGCTCGGGCAAGGGCCTCGGCTGACGTGTGTCGGGGATTTGTAGAGGATCTGGCGAGGAGACCCGGCACCCAGGTCTCAATGTCTAGGAGCCAAATCCCATTTAAGGAGCAGGTTGGATTAACCCTGAGATGGTGAACTGGTGGTTTCAGCAGTTCTAAGCATTAAGCAAGACCCCCCCTGTCTCCAGACAGAGTCCCATGGATGCATGAGTCATCCGGCGCCTGCGGGAGGCTGGTGGGAGGGACAAGAACTAATCAAAGCTACTTTTTATCCTAAACCTCTTTGGGTTCTGGAAATAGACCGATTATCCCTTCACCCCCTGGCATCACCAGGTGACTTGATTAAACTTGATTAAACCCAGCAGGCCGCTAATGCGACCTTGGGTGTGGGGACATAAACAAAAAGGTCAAGGAGAAGTGTCAACCTCAAGATGTGCTATGCAAAGCACCCAGGTGCATCCCTCTCCTGCAGCCCCGGTCCGACTGATGGCGTCAGTCCTGTCTATTGGCTTCCCCACCCCGGCTCGCGTCTCTGGAGCCTGAGTCTTTGTGAGTCCACACGGTCGCCTGTGCTTCCCTGGACCACAGCGACTCTCCACTGTCCAACTACATCCCTCTCTACCCGCCAGGCCCTTCTCGACACCTGGGCAGAGAGAGCCTCCGAGCCCTGACCTGTCACCCCTGCTGACACTCGCCCACTGCTCCCAGGACGCGGGCAGAAATGGGCCAGCTCCACCTGCATTCCCGCCCACATCCTGCTCCCACCTTGCGGTCCTCTTTGCCTGGAGCCAGCCTCTCCTCTCTCCACCTTGTTGATTCTTCTTGGCCCTTGGGATTTTGACTGGGAGTCACTTCCTCAGGGAAGCCGTCCCCAACCTTCAGGACCAGGTTGGAGGCCCAGTGGCACTTCACTCTTGCCTAGGAGATTTTTCTAGTTCCTCTGCCCTTGCCTGACTCCAGGCCCCATGAGGGCAGGGCCCAAGTCACCTTGTGCCCTTCACTTTTGCCTTCACTGTGCCTGGAACAACACCTGCTCCCGAGAACATCCGGGGAATGAATGGATGGGACGCTGTAGCCACACTCACATGGTGGACTTGACCTGGGAGCTAAGCAAGTAGATATGGAAAGCCTCCCCTGATGTTTGGGGTGTCAGCAGCTATCCAAACACTCCATGGCTTCCATCTAAGCTGGACAGCTCCGGCCAGGTCCCGCGTGAGCTGGCCCCGTAAAGTAACCTCCAACCGCATTTCCCACCGCTCTCTGCCTCACGACGTGCTTTGCTCCTCCGTTGGCCTCTCTGCTTTTCTTGAAATCTGCCCCAGGGCCTTTGCCCTTCTGTTTGCTCCCCCAGAACACTCTCCTGCACGTAGCCAGGGGCTCACTCCCTCAGCTTCCCTGAGTCTTCACTCTAGTGTCCATCATACACCCTGGTGTCACCAACTCAGCTCACCCAACACGTCTATCCCTCCCTGCGTGATTTTCTCTGTAGCAATAGTCACCACACGACAGTTTTCTTGCCTTGTTTACTGTCTATTCTCTGCACCACGACCCCCAACACTTACTGGAAGGTAAATTCCAGGGATGTAGAGATTTTTCACTGTTTTGTACGTATCCCATCTCCAGCGTTCTAGAACACCATCCTCAATATATGTACTTCGAGCAAATCAAGTCATTGGATTCCAACAGTGTAATAGCTGGTGATTATTCCTCAATTTTACCTAAAATTGGTAAAACTGTTTTATTTCCAAAGGAAAAAATATTTTAAAAAGAGGAATGCCAGCTAGTACATGTGAAAGGAATGATGAAATTAGAAAAACATCATCTGACAAACTGATTGTCTTAATCATGCCTTTTTATGTTTTGCATTTCTGACGCTTTGGCATCTGGGGCCCTGTTGACCCTGGAGAGACTGCACCCCCCAGGCTGGCCAGTTCCTAGCGACAGTGAACCACTGGCCTTGTGACAACTAACCCCTCCAGAGCCCACGCCCCCACCCTCCCTCCCCAGGCTCTTCCACTCCGGGCCCCTCTCATGCCAACCTAATCCCCTCAGGGACAGGTATCCGACAACTGGATGCCTGCTACACTCCAGCCGGCTCGAATTACTCAAATCAGCCACCTCAAGCCTGCTTCCCTTGCCTGGCCTATTCCTTCCCACAGAAACCACAGAAAGAATCTGGCCCACATTCCCCTCCCTCCTCCACCAACCCCAGTGCTTCACCATGGGCTGTGGGGCATGGCTTGTCCCTCCTCATGGGAATGGAGCAAACTGTATGACGGCCCTTGTCTCCTGGTCTGTTGGCCTCGCCTTTTCTGAATGACAGCAAAACCTATATTTTAAAACACAAGGATTATTCATTGGTATTAAAGCCATCAGGTGAAGAGTCATGAGGAAACGGCTGTCCCTATGGCACCATGAAAGTGATGCCACATGGATCCTGGTCTCATCGAAAGGTGCATCACAGATCCAGGGGTTAACCTGAGCATCGTCAGGAGTGTCAGCCACACGTGATGTGTTTCCTCTGGGTTAACGTGAATCCACAAGCCTTCAGACCTCACCTCTAGTTTATGGGAAATACAAGGAATAGTTAAATGACAGCAGAGAGCTGCCAGACAAATCGGTAAGTCAATGCCATAGAAAAGGGATGTACTAGATTAAAAGACACTAAGGGACTCAACATCCAGGTGTAATGTGTGGCCCCAGATTGGATACTTAATTAGACAAACAGGATGTGCAGGACATTTTGGGTCCATTGGGAAAATCTGAATACAGTTAAGATGAAATTATTGGTATAGGAAGGTAGAGATTGTGACTGAACAAAGAAGGTTGTAGAATGCCATGTGTCATATGATCACATTTTGCAAATACACATGTGTATACGTTATGTACAGACACACATATATGTATACTTACACATGCATATATGCTTATTCACATGTACATATACACACATACACACACATGTTCACATACCTGTGCACTAAGGAGCAAACATTCACCAATATCTCTGTGTAGTGGAAATGTTAGAGTAGCTAATTTTTCCCTTGACAAAACAAAGATAAAAGAAAGAAAAGTAACTAGGGCTCTTCTCAGTTCCCATCAAGGGCTGCCTGAGCTGTGGCTGCAGGGCCCGGGCCACTCCTGGAATCCCTGTTCCCCTGCTGCCTCGAGGGCGCCAGGCCACCAAAGGGCCCAGATGGGCAGAGCTAAGTCACTGACCTGCCAGTGCCTTGCAGCTGAGGACATTTGGGGGTGGACTGCATGATGGATAGATCTCACCTTTTTTGGAAATGCCATTCTCAACTCTTGGGCTGTGGTGACTTTTTTCTGTTCTTGGTGAAGAAATGAGAAAAATAAGGACAGTCTTGTGAATTTTTTCTAAGAGCCAAATTTATTCAATGTAAAGGATTTCCCTTTTAAGATTAGGAAGTTCTCAATGTTTTGGTATTGAAACGTCCTTCTTCTTCCCCTCTATTGAGAAAAACTTTACATCCAACAAAATCCACCCATTTTAAGTGCACAGCTTGATGAGTGTTGGTGATTGTACACGGCTGTGTAACTACCACTGTGATCAAGCCATAGAACATTCCACAACTTTCCTGGCACCCATTTATGTCAACTGCTCCACCAACTCTCCAGTCCGAGGCAACCACAGATCTGCTTTCTGTCATTAGTTTTGCATTTCTAGAATTCTATTATTACATTTTAGAATACAGAAAAGTTGGAAGAATAATACATCCCCACAGCTGACACCAAGATTTGACAATGAACATTTTGCTGCATGCATGCATCTGTGTCTACCTCGATTTCCTCTTTAACTATCTGAAAGCAAATGCAGACATCAGGACACTTCACTCACAAATATTTCAGAATGCAGCATAAATGTCCTTTCTTTTAATAAAATTAGTGTTTAGTAGTTTAGAAAAAAGGCCTTACTTGGCAAATATAAAAAGTCGGTAACCTTTCCCTGCGTTGTCTTTTCAAAATGTACTGGTCTATGAATTGCCGAGGTCCAGGAACCACTGCCTAGAGCAATACCTGTTTCTCTGGAGCTGGCCTCCAGAGAGATAAAGCGACAGGCCGTGTTTCATCTTCAAACACTAATCACAGCTTGCAGGGAGGAGGGGTGTGGTGGGGACGTTTGGCTAAGAGGCTTATGGGCTTTGGGGTTGTCATCTTAAGGGTTTACTAGGGCACATACACAGGAAAATGGGCACACTCTGCTAAGCATCAGCTACTAAATGAAAACCTTGTGTTCTCTTTGCCTTACTGAAGCAGAGACCACCTGAGAAGTTTGAGGCAACTGGTATTTATGGAGAGTGCCAGGGAATCGGGGCTTTTATAAGCTGCCTTAATTCCAACGTGTATCTCTTAGTCAATCAATGTAAAGAACAGAGGCACTGTTTGGGTTGGGCTGGCTAGCAGTATCTGAAATCATAAATGCAATCCCGTGGGTTCTCAAGACATTGAGAGACCTTTAAAAAATCACTTCACCCACGTTCCGTCATTTACTTGGATCTCCTCTGTAACATCCCCAACAAGTTCTTGAGTGCTCTTAAGGATGGGGAAATCACTACCTTGTTGTATATCCACTTTTCTTTGAAACAGTATAAAGTATGGCTAGGCTGGAATTGGCTTCCCTTCTACTTCTCTCCGTTGCTCCAGGTTAATCTCTTTCCCTTGTGAATTCTTCCATGATTAGCAGAAAGGTGCTCATTCTCCATGGGCATCAAAACCCTCTCACCACCCTGGGGTCCTACCCCTGGACAGACTTCAAATGTCTGTCTGGAGGCATCATGCTAAGACTGGTGCTCAGCGCTCTAGGTTTCTGTGTAGTGGGAGCGTTTTTGTACAAATAGCCCCAGGCTGGAGTCCTGGGTTCTGTGGCCCACTGATGAATCCACTGCGACCGTGAGAAAGTAGCTTGGCCTATTTCCTTTCTCCATCTGTGTAAGGCGACCCCACAGCCTGTCATGTCTTGCAGGTCGGGAAGATTCACAGATGCGCAGATGAGTTCTTTAGGAAGCTGAAGTCTTGTACAGGGTAGAGGCAGAAGGATTCTGATCAAGATTTTCTCTTGTCCTCCACCGGAGGCGAGGCTCTCTGTCCTGGGCGCTTCTTTACCCCTCAGTCATGCCACCTGGGCCCCACCCTCAAGGGGGTGTTGATGATGATGAGGCTGCTTCAACAAAACAATCTGGAGCCAACAACCACAAAGCAAGGGTCCTCACCCTGGGATCCACAGATGGGCTTCAGGCCCTGTGAACCTCTGAAGTTGTATGCAAAATTATGTAGACATGCCTTTTCCTGGGGAGAGGCCTATACTTTTCTTCAGATAGATCCACTGCTATAGATCAAAAAAGTTTGAACAGCACTGGTACCCTTTTTTTTTTTCCTTTGGAATTAGAGGTGGTGGTTACACAATATTGTGAATCTACTAAACGTCACTGAATTGTTTACTTTACAAAGGTTATGTTACATGACTCTCAACTCAATAACTTGAAAAATAAAAAATATACTTTCAACACAACCCAGGACATACACATGTATATAAAGTGAAATTTCTATGAAATGTTTACACTTGTTACTCTTACATTTTTAAATGACTTCCTCCCTCTCTTTCCTCCTTTCAGCTGGGTATGGTTTGGAACCATCTTGAGGCTGTTGGGTTTGTTTTCCACTGATTCAGTTCTACTGGTAAACACCCACTCTGTGCCAGGCACCGTATGGGGTATTAAGAATATGGTGGCCCCTGAGATCTCCTGACTTACTCTTGGAACCACCAGGGCTGACGGCTTATAAGTAACTGGAAATCCGACTGTTACAGCTTGTCCTCCTACTGCCAGGCTCACAAGCATACCTACCTATCCCATCCTCACTAGTTCTCTGAAAAAATAAAGCCCATGGCCCGAATTCACCTGCTGTCTTTTCCCTGTGTCCTGGGGCTAGAGCAAGTCCACAGAAGCCTGGCACTCAGTAACGTGTCGGCTGTTTCCCACTTGAGACATAAACGTCTGCCCATGGAGGAAAGTCAACCAAATGCAGTGTGGGACATTAAATAAACGTTGGCAAGAGGTACTGTTCTAGAATAAATAGACTCAGGTGATGGGAGAACAGAATGTAGACCCTACTGGGGCCGATCACCAAGATGGCCACCCCGGTGCCCCTCCCTGCACCCACACCCTTGGGGAGTGCCCCATACTGTGGCACGGCTGCCTGTGCCACCCACTTGTTTGACAATAGTATGTTAAGGTGAGCCAAGAGTGACGAGGGCTTACACTTTGATGCTGGCTTTCTTGCTGGGCCACCGTGCCCCAGCTGACTGTGTGTCAACAGCCAGGCATGAGAGGCCACCCTCCGCCATTCATCCCCAACCCAGCCAGGCCCGCTGACTCACAACCATAAGATATGATGGTTGTGTTAAGCCATGAAACTTTGAAGTATTAACAGTTTGTTACACAGCCAAAGCTAACTGGATCCAGATTCACCAATCATAAAAAACATCGTTCCAACAGTCAAGACAATCTAGACTGGATAGTGGGTGATCCTAATGAGCTATGGTTATAATAATTCCAGTAGGCATAATTATGGCCTGGTATCCTCATCAGTTTGGGATGCATGCTGATTTATGGGTAAAATGGCATGCTGGGAGCTTGCTACGAAACACTCTTGGGAAAAAGCACTAAGGGGAATAGATAAGCAAGGCCGGCACAATTGAGTGGGTGTACATCAGGGCTCACTGCAGACAGCATTGGCTACCTCCTTAGGTTGGCTCTGGGTCTATCCTGACTTGGACCTTCTCACTGTGCCTGCCAATCGAGGGTGAGAACACAAGGGCAGCAGCCCAGGGGAAGATCCACTAAGGAACAGGGAGTATTGAGGGGCACAGCAATGGCTGGAGAAGGTAGAGAATGGGAGAAGTATCTCCAACAAATATGTCAGGAAGGGTTCAGAGGCACAGATGGAAACCAGTGGAGATGTGTTATGAAAGTCAGAGCTCCCTGAGGGCAGAGAGTGAGGCTTTGCTGACATGAGGCAGCTAAGAATCACTTTGTGGACCAGAGTTCCATCTTTTACTGGCAAGCACCACATACCCATGCACTTTTGTAGAATCTAGGCAGATAGAATATATCTCACTTTACCCAAGAATTCCACAACTTATTGGATGAGAAACTGGGATTTCTAGTGTGAGATTTATTAAAGTAGGACACAGGAGAAAAGACAACGTAGAGGAGCATGGCCAACTTGTTTTTGTCCCTGAGGAAGATGAACCTTTGTCATGCCTCTCCCCGTGGGCCTGGTGTGGCAGTGCCAACCTGCAGCCAGGACTCTAGGATGAGGACAACTTCTTGCTTAGCTATGAAATTTTCCCCCATTTGCGAAATGGGATGCAATTCGGATTATGGAATTTGAGAGCCACAGACTCATCTTCTTACTATCCAAGACAGTATAAAACAAAAAATGTTTGTGGTTTCTGTATCAAAGCAGTCTTGGTACAAGCTAGCCCATCACTGCCACTCTTGTCTCCTGGTACCTCTACACGGGCCTGTTAGTGGAAAGTCCACATTTCAAAATGTCTAATTGACTAAAATCCCCATTGTGCTACAGATAGGAAGACACATGTAGTTCTACAAGTTCTGGTATACTCTACAACCTGGAATTTCCTGGCAAACCTGCCCTTGAAGCCTGGGCTGGCCTCTTACAGCTGTGTCCGTTTACCCCAGTGTCCATGTAAAATTTTCCCGTGCCATGATGTAAAGACGCAGAAGGTGGCTGTACAACATACATGACGAAAGGTAGTATATGAACAATATGTACTTATTATAAGAATAAGGCCTGGAACCTCATTTATCACACTATATTGGAAAATGACCTAGGGCAAACATATCCAGTAATGTTCTTTAAATCCTCAAACTATGTTTATGTCTGGATTAAAGCAGGCCTTGCAACAGATGACATTTACAATCAAGGTGCATCAGCTCTGAATACCCGGGAGGCAATCAGTTCTTGACGCTGGCTGCACATGGGAATTACTCGGGAAATGAAAAACCTGTGCATGGCTCCTGTCTCAACCAATGGAAGCAGAACTGGGAGGGCCCCTGCTCATGCACCTTCCCCAGTGCTGAGACCCCTCACCTTTAGTTCAGCCCTGACAGTTAAAGCAGAGTTCAGTGTGGGATGGAGCTCAGACTGAGAAACACAGACAACAGCCGTGCTTCCCTCCAAGTTCAAAAACAGAATAACCTGAGGCTATTGCAACACTTATTTGGGGCCTATTTTGAGAATCACTTACCTCTTTGGAAGTGACTGTAAAGGGTTCATTCAGCTTTTTTGCTCAAATGTTGGCTGCCTCAGACTTCAGATCATAATGGAACCTTGACTCAAGCTGGTGGGCTAAGTGGACATCTGTCTGGCAGAGTCCCTCACAGAGGTCATTTGTTATAGCTCAGGCTGCTTGTTAGGTATCTGAGCTGCCACAAATAAACCACTCCTTAATGAGGAAAATTCACACCTCTTTAGCAAAGAGGAATTTTAAGACTAAAAGAAGACCCACCATAATTCATATAAATCCTATGGAGAAGGGCTCAGTGCAGAAAACTGTAGAATGTTATGTGTTGGGCTCTTCTACTACAGATGGCAAAGTTCTGAAAAAACACGTTTCCAGTTTTAGTTAAGATGCACACGTGATGTGAAACTGGAATACTGTTGTTTACAGGGAGTAAATTTGTGGAATGGAGTTTCCATGATGAACAATGAGGAAAGACCTCAGAATAGCACTATCCATTACTTACAAAATGAACAAATACCAAGAAAACAAAAGAAATAACTTTCTTTCCCCTTTCTTTGCTAAGGGCAAAGACGAATAAAATAACAACCAAGAGACATGGAGTTTGAAAAGTATATAACAGATTTTTTATTTACAATCAAGTTCTGTTGGGCAACATAATTAAATAAATAAAAGATGTGCCCTGTGAATTTCAACTCTCCTTAGCACAGGTCCTCTGAAGAGCAAACCGTAAAGGGCAGATGCAGGCAGGGAAAGAGGAACGGAGCCCAGGCCTGTCGGCAGCAAGCCCCCTGGTTCCTCTCACCGGCTCTAGCACTCACATCCCCAAGTGCCCAGAGAACAAGTGTGGAAGAAAAAAAATTAAAGTGCAAATTAAAAAGTGATAAAAACACTGGTGTTTCGGACACCCAAAGAACTAAAATTTTACAAACAGGTAAAATGGCAAAGATAAACGTTCTTCCCCCGGCTTTCCTCACGACCCGAAATGGGAAGATGACGCTGCTGTCCTTCAGGGACTGGGCTTCTCTCACTAAAGCACCGAGGGCACTGCACACAGGCTGGGCAGGGCGGTGGCTGGAATCACCGGCTCCAGAGTAATACGCTCGAGGCCCCAAATCCCTTGTCACTAGCAAGAATGTGTTATGCACCCACCTTCTCAGTGTTTGCAGCAAACCCACTTCTCTGGAAAAGGTTTTCACACTTGCTCTCAAAAAAATTTTTTTTAAAAAAACCAAGTTGAGATTTATTTCTTGACCAAGAAATAAATATGTAGAATTCTGGGGGGCAAGGGAACCAGCTCTGAAGACCAGTTGAAGAGACCTAGGGCAATTTCAGCAGTAATAAGACGCGTTCAGAACAAGAGCCCTGTAATAACATTGCAGCCTACCAGCAAGGGGACCATGGTCCCCTTAGATTACGGACGGGCCCCCCATTTGAGTTTCCGTTAATCCAATGCTTAAAGCAGTTCACTGGGCAAGTGGCCCCAAGGTGATGGACATGCACTAGGCCAGGACCAACTTTGGAAGGACGGGAGAAAGCACAGAGAACCAACACCTGGACATGGGGGGTGTTTTTGGCACTGCCATCCAGTGAGGAGACCCCGGGGGCCCTGTGCTTCCCCAATGAGGTATGGAAGGTCAGAGCTACTAGTAGTGTTTCCCACGTGAACCAAGGCAACAGCCTAAACTTCTGCTAAGTGACTGCAGTGTCCCGAGTTTTTCAGTGTTATTCTTCCAGGCCAGTAGAGACCTTAGCCAAATCCTCGGAAATCCTGTTCAAAGGAAGGCCACTGAGCCACATGGCTTGAGCTCTTCTCTGGGAGGTCAAAGCTATTCCCGGCACACCACCTGCCAGGACAGAGCTGTGGGAGTCCACGTGCTTCTCCGGAGGAGGGTGCCGAGGTCCCCCCTGCCCTGAGAGCCCCATCAATACTGCGCCCACAGCACAGCTTTGGATCCTTTGTCCACACTGACAACATGTGAGCCGGAGGGGGACCACGCCACCGCGTTGATGGATGAGCTTCAAAGGAGAGATCAAAAGAGCATCAGGGTTCAGAACATTTGCATTGAGTCTTAGTAAACCAAACACCACACTCACATGCATTCAGCGAGTCAAGATTTTTCCAATTTTCATTTTCTTCTCCAGCACTGCACCCACATAGAGGCAGGGACTCATTGAGAAAACCTGCACCGTGTTCTATTAAGTTCTGTCGGGATGAAGGGAGTTTGGCCCCGTTAGCAGCCAAGCCTTATCATGCTCACACTAAGGGAGTAGCTGTGTATGCCTCTGAAAAGCTAGGAGGATGTGCACTGGTCAGCACTGGATAGGACTGGGAGCAGAGCAGTCACTGCTGCCCAAGGGCAGAGAGAGGGTTCTGGAGGAACCTGGTGTTTGTGTCCCAATTAGCAGGTGGGCTTGTGTGGACAGAACAAAGCTGGGGAAAACGTGGGCCTGGGGACTGCCTATCACATGGAAAATAAAAAAGGTGTATGAAAACCAGTGTTTAGGACAAGTCAATTTACTAACAAAAGGGACTTACAAGGGAGAAAGAGAGAGAGGAAGGAGAGTAGGGAAGGGGAAGGAGGAAGAGGGGAAGGAGAGTAGGGAAGGGGAAGGAGGGAGAGAGGACATGGTACACAACAGAGAGAGGCAGGGATGTGTCTGTAACACCTTCCATTCGAACCGCTTGACCTGAAGCGATCTGTAAGGGCCGTGGTCTGCTGCCCTGTGTGACCCGCCCCAGCTTCCTTCCACCAACCCGCTCAGGCAGCAGAGCAGGTGAGCGGACGCCGCCTTCATGAGGCTGACTGACGTGTGAGCCCAATGAGGACATGATCCCTGAGGGAAGGAAGTCACAGGCCCTGCCCACCACCTCAGAGGGGCCGACTGGGTTAATCTTACCTGTGATGCTTCGAAAGAACCTTCTCCACTTTCCCCGCGAGCACACTCCACACATAGAGGGCACCCTCAGCTGAGCCTGCTGCCACGTACCTGCCATCAGGGCTAGAGGAGGCAGTAAGGGAAGAAGGCTGTCAACTCCACACCTGCAATTCAGCAACCTCATGGCCCTCTGGCCAAGGAGGAATGTTTATTCTTCACTTATGACCACCCTCTGTGTATGCAGACGTCAGAGTGTGTGCTGTTCACGTCCCTACGGCCAAATCTGCTTCACTCTGTTATTCCGGCCTCGTCCAGCTCCGGAAGAGTGGCACATTCCTTCCTGGGGCTCCAGTGCCTAACCATTTACCAGACTCAAACACACACACCGGAGATCAACGCCAACCTCCAAACAGCTAAAGGTTTCAGCCGACAGCCTGTCTTGTCACATGGTTCAGTGAAAGTAGGAGAGGAGAGGACAGAGGAAGCATCAACGGTGGAGTAGCTTCTGCACAACACAGGAACTGAGCCGGGAACTACAGCGTGGAGACGCACAATACGTGGAAGGAGGGGAATGAGGAGAGGGAAACTGCAGACCACCTCAGAGTGCCCTTCTCCAAAGAGCCTATTCAGATCTGTCCCTGGGCTCAGCAGCCTTTCCGGCTCTTTTCTAATAGCTCTTGTGTAAGAGGGTGAAGAGAAGAGAACCTGAAGAGCTCACCCAGAAAAAAGCGACTAGCGAGTCGTTGTTTTGGGTGTAACACACTTAGGTTCACGTAATCACACTAAAAAGGGAGAGACCATGATGGCGATCTCCAATAACGCAATCACATGCTCACTCTTGGACACTTGTGCCGAGACACTGGACACATTCAGCTCCATATCCCCACGTGCATTGAGATAACCAAGTGCTGGGGTGAGGGGCATCATTACTAACCTGAAGACAACCCTGGTCCAATCAGAGCCGCACTTGAACCCGGGTGCACTGAAACAGACAACGGGCGCTGTTACCAGAGAGCTCTGGCCACGCAGCATGCACAAGAGCAGGGCTGGGCTTCTGGGCTTCCTGCGACCCTCAGGAAACCAGCACATCTTGGGTTACCTGAACGTCTGCTTGACGGCATTTGTTCGAAGATCAATAACTTTTAGCAGGTCATCACGGGAGCAGGTCAGGAGCTCAGTCCTCTCTGGGTTTAAGTCCAGGGCAGTAATCTTCCCCAATAGCTCCATCTCTCGGACTATACTCTCTGACCTAAGAGAGAGATGAAAAATCTGAGAAAATGTAACATGGAAAGGTCAGAACTTCTCCATTTAACCAGCATGTCATGCCACGGACAAAAAAAAAAAAAAAAAAAAGGCACTGCAATTCAACTAGAATGTAACATTCTTTAAGAACAGTAAATAATCACCTCAGTGACTACTTTTATTATTATTTTTGCATCAATAGACCCTATGACAGTAGTTTTCAGTACCAGAACTCTGAATCTGGTAAGAATTTCCCTGCCCATTTTTAGATTGACAATCAGAGCTTCTGATCAGCATGAGTTAACTAGGGCTACCATCTAATAAGTATTATTTCAATGTTATAATTCCAACTTTGGATACAGGTGGCACAGAAAACCTGCTTTCATAGGCCTGGCTGCCTTGCATGGACACCTGTGTAGTCTCTGGCAGGTTTCCTGCTACACTCAAGCTCAGGTCTGGGGCCTTCCAACCCGAGCTTGGCCATTCTAGATGTGGAACTGGGGAGTCCAGGACAGAGTCACCACCCTACACACCTTCCTCTTCTCTTCTTCCAATCCTTTTCTGTGCCCCAGCCCATGCCCAGGTCAGCTAACAGCCACCCTGAACAGGCCTTGGTGATATTCACAGCCAAAGGAGATGCTGACCTCTCCATAGTAAGCTTTCAATGAATTTTTTTTTTTTTTAACCTCACACCTTAACTAAGCGAGAGTTTATCTTATTGCTGCTAAACACCAGGTTGAGGCAAGCTGCTCTACCTCCTGGGGACCCAGGGTCACCTATCAAATTAGAAGGTGGACCAGGAGGCATCTATCACCCAGTTTAACTCTAAAATTCCAGTTTTAAGTTCCAATTTCAGGTTTTTAAAAGCTAACCAAAGGTTATCAATAAAACTTGAAGCAGTATCCAGAAGCTACAAGCATCATGGCGGGCTTTCTGGAGCCATGCCACATTCCCAAGCACCATGTGTAACCACAGTCCTTCACTGCCCTCTCTCCATGACCCTGCTGGGCAACTGGGCTTCTGGCCCAATCACCTCTATGCAATCGGATCACCAACTAACTCTACCCACCTCTGCAGCAGTCAGCCCCGGGATCTCTCCTGCCACTGACAGCTCTGCTTCCTCTCCCCTCAAATCCCCACCCCAGCTTCCTTTCCCTTTCCAGCCACTCCTCCTCAGGCTGCTCCCTAATCACAGTCCTTGCCTTATGCGACTTCTCTGCATAATCCTTCTGTCTTCAAAATCCTCCTGTTCACTGAGGACTCTTGATTTTTCCTCTACCTCCAACTTCTTAAAACTTTTGTTTTCCCCAATATCTATTACAAACCACAAATTAATGTCCATGTTGAAAATACTCACCATACCCTCATTCTAAATCTGTCCTCATTTAATCTCCATCTTGCTCTATTTCCCCCCACACTCACCCTCTGCCTGCAACCTGTCAACAAGCCCTGTCCACATTCGCCCTCAAATAGACTTCCTCCTCCATGTCTCCCTCTACTGTCTTGAATTCAGGTCCCCATCAACTCTTTATTGATCTCCCTGCTCCTCAATATGCCCTCTCAAAGTGCCACCAGAACAATCTACTAGACTCTTGCAAAGTAATCATTTCCCTAAAACCCTGACGGCTTACAGGATCGAGCACCTGGCAATGGCTTGTCAACCCTGTGGCAACCTGATCCCAACCCATCCCACCCCCTTTGCTGCCCCTTGCCATGCGTCAGCCATGCCAGGCTGCTCTGCTGTTCTGGTCTGGAATGTCTGAGTGGCTACTCACCTCTCCAGACACACCTAGAGAGGCATTCTTTCACATACTTGGACAAGGTCCTGTGTCTACTGCAGCACACTGCTCATTAACTTTTGTGTCTGCTTTCTCTAGTACATTCTATCATAAGTTACCTAAAGGTAGGAAGAGTACCTTGTTCGTTTTTGCTTACATAGCAGTTACTAAAGTACCCAGTACACAGCAAACGTTCAATAAATGATTGCTGAATTTCACAGCCTACTTCATGGTAAAGCACATCAACGTGTTAGTAAGATAAAGGTGTACAGCAGCTCACTTCTGCCATTTCCAGAGATTTTAAAACAGACTGTTTTATCTGCCCTCCCCAGCAAGCTTTTGGGTATCATACCGAATGTCCCAGAAACGAATTTTCTTGTCAAAGTGGCCACTCATTACACACTGCTCTGTGCAGACAATATCATTGCAACTGGACCCTGCAAACACCGTCTTTATGCCTGAAAGAAAAGCAAACATGATTAATCAAGCAGAGGCACCTACATGGCTGTGTACACAACACTGCTACACTCTAACCACTGAGTTACCACAATTACTCATTTAAATAAGGCCTTCAATAAGAAAAACTGTCACTATCTCAGTACCCTCTAAATGTGAAACCAGATCTGAAATGCAAATTGTATCACACTAAATTCAGGCTCAGACATGGGAACAAACACCTCCACGCTAATGTCTAAGTATATACACAGAGAGACTGAATTTCCTCACAGACTTTGCTGCGTAGATCCCAGAGTTTGAGAGTCCGGTCGTGACTTCCTGAGACAATCCGTGCATTGTCCAGCAGGAACTTAGCAGAGAGTACTTTCCCACTGTGTCCCGTGAGTGTGTGCTAGGAGAGAGAACACAGCCTGGGTGAGCCTCGGGCGCCACACACTGCCCACTCTGGCGGGGAGCATCCATGGCATCTAAACCCCCAGAGCCAGAGTTTCAAAACGCCCTGTCAGGAACACTGAACGTGGTAAGAAACCAAAGGGAAAAGAAATACAGGATATGAAGCACAGTTTCATTCACTGAGTCCCAACCAAAGAGGCCACATGTTTCATACAAAGCCTATCTTTGGGTGTTGCCCATAGGTGAGATATCAAGACCAATTAAAATAAATCTCCCTCTAAAAATAACATTAAAAACAAAATCCAACATCAATAGTCCCAAATGTCACATGGCCCCCAATTCCTTAAAACGAAAGAGGGGCAGCTGGAGGACCCTTTTGAAATCAGCTCCACTACAGACACCTGCCTGTACTGCTTTACCCTGTGCTGCTGAAAGTCAGTTTCATATTAAAGTCAGATTACACAGGGTCACTGCAGGCCTAATTAACAAAAGGAATCATCAGGACTCTGTTATACAAATAATCAAAACCCTTGAAGGGTTTCTAATCAGAGGTCTCAGCTTGAAAAGGTCAGATCATAGCCACAGATACCGGCACTCCCAGGAATCAAATCCCTCTGTGACTGAGCTGTTGGATGCCAACCATGGCATCCTCCCTGGGCTCGCCAAGGAACACAGAACACAGAACAGGGACATCACAGAGTGTCAGCTGCCCTTCTGCCCATCACAGCACTCCTGGAGGCTGAGAGAAGAGAGGTGGCTGGGGACTGTTGGGATGCAGGGAGGGCATCTGACAGAAGAGAGGTGGCTGGGGACCGTTGGGATGCAGGGAGGGCATCTGGGAGTCAGACCTTTTACTATTCATCATTGACCTCTGTATAGTGTAGGATTGGCATTTTAATGTGTGTAAAACTCTACAGACTCAGAAGGTATTCACTGATGTTTTCTAATTAAAAAATGCCTCTAAAGACCCTAATATACTTAGTACAACTGCTAACTTACTTGGTTCCAATCCCAACTCCCAAAGATGAGCCCTCAGAGTTCAGTATTAAATTTTTAGTGTTAAAATTGTAGGGACTAATCTTTCCTCTCTTCTCAGTGGAACAACTCTGTTTCAGCACAAAACAGAAAACTTAGGGCCACTTATACTTCCCCTCTTCAATGGAAGAAGTTTGCATGGATTCTAACACTTGTTTATCCCACATTTAAACCTCTCTGAAAATGGGACAGCATCTCACAACTGCTGCCAGCCAGGTGGCGGCTGTGCTATGGCTGTATGAAAACCTCCCACTTATCCTTCTGGTAAGATCAAGAAAGTTCCAGCAACAAACCTTACATTGAATTCAGTACATAAGTATCAGTTCCACTCATTATAAATTATCCAATGGCTGGGTGCGGTGGCTCATGCCTGTAATCCTAGCACTCCGGGAGGCTGAGGCAGGAGATCGCTTGAGCTCAGGAGTTCGAGACCAGCATGAGCAAGAGTGAGACCCCGTCTCTACTAAAAATAGAAAAATTAACCAGGCATCATGTGCCTGTAGTACCAGCTACTCCGGAGGCTGAGACAGGAGGATCACTTGCGCCCAGGAGTTTGAGGTTGCAATGAGCTAAGATGATACCATGGCACTCTACTGCAGGTGACAGAGCAAGACTTCGTCTCAAAAAAAAAAAGAAAAAAGAAAAAGATCCAATCTGTACAAATCACAGGGAGAGACAAAATTTGGGTAGGTATTTCTTATGTCTGTAAATTAAATTCTTAACAAATATCTTTAACAAAAATTCAACAATTATATGTATATGCAGTTTCTTATTTAGTATAAGAGTAAAATAATATTTTAAAAACATAGGGAGAAAAAAGACACCGCTCATAAGCAGCCTATGCAAATATAAATGCTCCTCAACACGTACGGGGTCAAGCCCTGACAAACCCAGCCTAAGATGAAAAATCTTAAGGCGGAGACCATCTGTACTCTCATTTTTACATACATTAAATGCACATGTTAATCTTTACATAATTACGCTCTTCCTAAAAATTTATCCATTGCTCTCCTTCACCTTACAGCATAAGCACTTTTTCATGTGATACCTGAAAACTCACGGAGTTTAGGGTCCCACCAATTTGGCTTTGAACACTGGGGTCTCTAACATCTGTGAACAAGGAATACCCTCAAGCTGCTTCAGTAAGGACTCAACAAGGTCGGTGCATTGATTCTCTTCCTTTTTATACCCCCTTTCTTTAAAAGTCTTCACAGTGTGCTGTGATGAACATCTATATAACTCTCTTCTCTTATTTCTAAGAAGGAAACGGCTGAACTAATGGGAACGGAAGGGGTGTTTTATTTCTTGGCTCTTTAGCTGCATTATTAGCTTGCTTCTTATAAAGCTTGGCCTTCTTCTCATCTTGTATTTGGTGGAAATTCAGCTGAACCTGCCTGAGGCTGACTAGCCATCTCCGCACCCCCAGTGGAACAAAGTTTGGCCTCCTATGAGCATTCATTCAGGTCTACATCATTCACAAGTCCGTCTTTTAAGTGGATCAGATTTAAAATGCTTTTATCCATTAAGTGTTTCTGAAATTTATTTTTAACACTACTCTTAGGTTTCATCTTCCACTTTTAAACAGGGATTAACGAGAAATGGGCAGAGGGTTCAGATGTCACCCCAACCTGAGCACCAAAGTTGGGGGCAGTGGTTAAAGATTCCTTTGCTCTAACGGGCTGTGCACAGGCTCCCTCTGTGCCTCCTGGCAGATCCTGTGTGCTGACCACTATTACTAAACACAAAATTGCCCATTCAGACAGCACCTGAACCATACAGCTAACACTAACACCAACCAAAGACAAATGATCCCAGAAGAATGTAGAACTTGCTGAGAAAGTTTCTAAAATAAAAACCATCACCTAGTAGCCAATCCTCACTGTGGCCACTTCTCCACACCACTGTTAGAAAAGTGAGCAGGGTGGGTTTTATCAATTCAGTTCCTTAACTCTAATCTTACAGAACAGCCAGACAGTTTTGCACTGACTAGATTTTTAAGGGAGGCACTGGAGGACTGCTTTCAATGCCAGGCTGTTTCTAGGATCATTTACAAAAAGGATTTTAAAGCAAGTGCTCAACAGCTGCTTCTTGCACGACAGTCTTTTCCAAAACCATTCCCTTATCATGCGAGCTAAGGAGATACTGACCAAGATGTGGATTATGCCTGTGTTTCAGAACATGGCGGGATGGTCCATTCCTGTCCTCCAGTATCATCTGTTAACCAGGATCTAGGCAGAAGCAGCACCGCCTACAACAGGGAGTCTATGAAGTGCCCAACATTATGGACTTAGTCTTCTAGCCCAGCTCCTGGTCTCTAGGTCTCCTTGTGATCACAGACCCAAAAGTTGACACCTACCTGTAAAGAACTCCTCTTTTACTAATGAAAAAATATCACCCTGAACAGCTGGTTGACTCCTCAACAGCTTCCCTTCTATCTCCAAGGGCCTGATAACTCGTCAGTTTTGCTGTATCTGAGTCTAGAATAATCTAGACCAGCTGAAGACAAGAAAGAGCACAGGCTTCAAGTCAAACTCTCATCTTATTTATTAACTGTGTGTTACCTCAGGCTACTTTGAGGGTTTATTTGAGCCTCAGTTTCCTCATCTACCTACCTCACCTGGCTTCCCTGAGGATTAAACGCAATAGCATATATAATATAGCTCAGCACTGGGTCTAACAGAGAAGTCACTCAAGGAAATTTCCTTTTCCTTTAAGCACATTAACCACTGCAGAATATTCAACCCCATCTTAAATGTCCAATAAAACATTGCTGTTTAAACAAGTTATGGCACAGCACAGGATGGATTGCAATGCAGCCACTAGTACCAGCTAGACCGTCTTTTCCACATGTACGGAAACGTGTACACAGAGCTACAGGACTTCAAGTGGCAGGCTCCCAAGCAGTCCACCTGGCCCTTCACTGACCCAAGAACACAAGGCAGGCTATCAGCTTGCACAACACTCATCTTTGTCATCTTCAGGGCTCACACCTCGCATGTTCAGACCTGGATCTTTCTTTCAACTGAGAATGAAGAATTACTACCCTTGAGATACTGGCTAGCATCTAATACTGACAATCTTCCACATAGCTCTTTCAAGAAAATAGAGACTTAAGTAAGCCTAAGGAGTGAAACCCTAAGAATTCTGAAGAAAATGTTGGGAAGACTCTTTTAGACACCAGCCTAGGCAAAGAATTTATGAAGAAGACCCCCAAAGCAATCACATCAGCAACAAAAATAAACAAATGGGACCTGATCAAATTAAAAAGCTTCTGCACAGCCAAGGGAACTATCATCAGAGTGAATAGACAGCCTACAGAATGGGAGAAATTATTTGCTTTCTACACAATCGATAAAGGGCTGATAACAAGAATCTATGTAGCACTTAAGAAAATCAACAAGAAAAAATCAAACAACCCCATCAATAAATGGGCAAAGGACATGAACAGAAACTTCTCAAAAGAAGACAGATCACCAGCAAACATATAAAAAAGTGTTCAACATCTCTAATCATTAGGGAAATGCAAATCAAAGCCACAATGAGATATCATCTAATTCCAGTGAGAATGGCCTTTATCAAAAAGTCCTAAAATAACAAATGCTGGCATGGATGTGGAGAGATTGGAACACTCTTACACTGATGGGGGACTGCAAAATTAGTACAACCCCTGTGGAAAGTAATTTGGAGATACCTCAAAGAGCTAAAAATAGAAACACCATTTGATCCAGCAATCCCACTACTAGGCATCTACCCAAAGGAAAGAAAGACATTGTATAATAAAGACATCTGCACTTGAATGTATAAAGCAGCACAATTCACAATTGCAAAGATGTGGAAACAACCCAGGTGCCCATCAATACATGAGCGGATTAATAAAATGTGGTATATGTATACCATGGAATACACACCTACAAAAAACAATGGAGAACTAGCACCTTGTATATTATCCTGGATAGAGCTCAAGCCCATCCCTTTCAAGTGAGGTATCACAAGGATGGAAAAACATGCAGCATACGTACTCTCCATCAAATTGGTACTAACTGATCAACACTAAAGTGCTCACATGGTATTAATACTCATAGGGTGCCAGTAAGGTGCGGGGGTTGGGGGATAAACCCACAACTAACGGAAGCAGAACGCACTGTATAGGGGAAGGGCATGCTTGTAAGCCTGACTTGAATGAGGCAAATGCATTATATGTAACCAAATGTTCATACCCCATAATATCCTGAATTTAAAAAAAAATTAAAAATAAATTTAAAAATCTTAAAAAGAAAAAAAAAATGGAAATCTTAAGTGATAAGTTAATTACATGTTTCTAAAGATTCTTCCCACATCATCCGATCAGACCACTAGACCATTCTACTATAGCTCTCCACTTCCCTGTAGACTTACGAGGTTCATCCTCTTAATGTCACGCCCTCTGTGTTTTTTTGTGTGGGTTGACAAACTTTTTTGTAAAATGTCTACCAATGCCAAGTTCATCTTCCATTATCACTTTCAATAGCTTTTATTTAATAAGCTTATTGGACGATTCTTTCAAGCTTAAGAAAAAAAAGCCTCCTGGTCTTCACACATTTACCTGGGGACAGGACACGGTTAAGAGTAGGCTAAAGGCCCTCAAAGTCCACTAGTCTTGCAAAGAATCCAGTAAACTGCAAATTAAGCTACGTGCTTTTTGTTGTTGTTGTTGTTAGAACAAAGGCAATACAATCACCAAGTTTTGGTCTTGTCTTGGATACCAAGAGACTTCATGGCAAGTGTGGGTTCAAATGCAGATTTCCTCAACACTGGGTCTCATTCTCCCTTCTCTGACACCTGTCTCCTGTTTCCCAGCTTGAGTTTTTGTTGCTTCAGAGTAGTTTACCTCTGCGATAAGTACATCCACATGTACTTCTGTATCCTGCTTTCCAGCTATACTCTGTGAGGTAATTATTAGGTGTTAGGGCTTATAAGAATCACAATTCACACGCTGGTGCTAAAATCTGTGATGTGAAGCTAAAATTGGTATCTACCCAAAACTACCTAGTTCTTATGAACAGGGGTATTCCAAGTTGTTCATGCAAATGTGAGGGTGTTATTGCAAATATACTGAAAATTGAATCCTAGACAAAGCAAGAGTGTAAACTAGAAACACATTTTCCCAAGAAGGAAAGGAAAGGGCAAGGTGAATCAAGTATGATTTTCAGAAACACAACACAAGTCCCCTAACAGATCACTTGTCTTTTTTTCTATATTCCTGCCATGCAAAGTTTGGAGATTGTACTAACTTTCTCAACCGGACCTTACCCGTAATCGATAATCATCTACAGTCCAGATTCTGCTTGCAAAATCATTTGACGCTGCTAAGAGGTAAGATCCCTGCAGGAATAAAGGAGAGGAAAAACAAATTTTAGGCAAAATAGAGGAATTCAGTTCACACAATACAAATTCTGCAATAATCAAGTCCAAGGTTGAGATGCCTCAAACCACACCCCAATGTGAATATCGGCTATTGTCAGCAGTGTGCTGCCCATCTCCTTAGAGTTGAGACCTTTTCTCATGAGCTCACTTGATTTTCACCTGAATGTAATAGACATTTCAAGCTCAAAATGGAACTCAGCTCCTTTTCCCCTTGCAACCTTCACCAGCAGCAAATACTAATTCTCTACATACTGCCTGAGCCAGAAATATACCCTAGAGGCACTCCTGACTCTTTCCTTGCCTCATCTCCCAACTATCACTCTCAGACCTATTCATCTTCAGTGTGTCTAGCAAGTAGACCCTCTCCTCTCCAACCCTCCTGCCTCAGCTGCAACCTGGGCCTCTAGCAGGTCTGCAGAAGCACCAAATGCTCAGGTCACTGCAGACCTTCCCCCTCAATCCAATCATCAGCACTGTCACAGTTATCCCAGAATTTAACGCTGTACCCTCAAGGCTCCACACAGCTTTACAGAAGCTCAAACCCCACAACACAACATACACTATGACCCGCACCTAACTTTTTTCCAACCTTATTTCCTTATCATTCCTCAATTAAATCAAATCACTCCGCAATTAAATTCAAGGAGTAGTTATTACGAATATAATAGTCCAGGCACTGTGCTGGCTGTTGGGGGTACAAAGATGACTAACATCCAGACATTCATCCTCAGGAAGTTAGTTCTCAGTTTAGCAAAAGCAGCATATGTGGACAGCCACCATTCCAACAGGCTTGCACAAGATGCTACAGGAAAACAGAAGAACCCTCAGCCCAACTAGGAATGTGAAAAAGGCTCCCCAGAGAAGATAATGAAGGGGAGGACTCTTGAGAGATCACGAAGCTATCCTTGCCACCCAGCTGTCACCTCCACCCCAGCTACTGCACCAGTCTGCCCACGCCCTCCTCTTTGCCTCCCCTGCCTGTGATGACCGCTCTTGCATTTTTGCACGTGACACATGACCTTGAGGTCTGCTTTGAATGTCCTATTGTGTTCCCTAACCCTGACCCCAGAACCAACTGCTCCCTCATACATGTTTCCATCCTACTCCACACACATCTCCACCACAACCTTAGCACGATGATTAGCAGTTAAATGCTTTCATTGTCACTCTCACTTAAATGGCAAATCTCTGAGGGGAGGGACCAAACTGGCCCCTGGAGTACAGTGTCTAAACACTCAAAACATGGCAAGTAGAATTTTACAAAGCACTGAGTAACATCGCAAAGCCTAATGCATAAACCAAAACCCAAGGTACCAGTTAATTCTATACTCTACTCCCATCTCGAACATAGATTTGACTTAAGCTACACAGAATGGTAGAGAAACCAGATAAGTTATTTTTCAATTTCTAAGAACCACATGTCTTAAATTGTTCTCCAAGACCTCTAAAAACATAGATGTTAGATACTTACAGCACTATCAAACTCAATGCTTGTAATTCCTGCATTACTGCCAGATAGGGAACCCTTGAATTCACATTTGTCTGTATAAAAAGAAAAAAATTGAGGAAAGTCAGAAAGAAAGTTAAATAAAGCCAGTAAATAAGTTAAATTGGGCCACCGAAATACAATGGAAGCCAATTACAGTGTTGAAACTGCAGCTTTCCTACACCTTTACAGAATCAAACACCAGGACAAATGGAAGGTAACTGACAAAATACACAGTTAATTTCTCAGAGCAATGAATGTTTAAGTGGATGCCGACCCACCATTTTGCTAAAGAGATTTAGAATTATTAATGGCCTTTACACAGAGAAAGTGTAGGAATTTATAAAACATATCAAACTAAAGATTGAGTTTAGTTGTTATTTCTCAGTAATTTTTCTAATTTACATAAACAAATCTTTGGGTTTGATCAGTATTTGTGCCAACTTTATCACTTCTGTAGAAACTGACGATCAAGATTTCAGCATCCATGTTGTGATGATTTTTAATAAGGTTTGAGAAGGAACTTTTTCAGTCATGTTTAAATGACTAGGCATTAGAATGCCAATAAAGCTAGTCTGGTGTTTCTGAATTTTTCCTTATACTTTATCTCCACGAACCTAAGATTCTGGCAAGCCAACTAAGTGCCAGTGCCCCTGCCCCGCTTCCTGGCTCTCGCTCACCAACAGGGACAATGCACGTACCCTGCTGCCGTGCTTTCAGACAGCTTGGCCACCCACACGGCGACTTTAATAACACAATCATAAACTATGAAGGACAAAATTCTCAATGATTTAAGTGCCTTATAAAAAGGTAGCTGAAAGACAATCTATGTAGACAAGCTAGGAATTAGGAAATCGTAACTGAATTCATAAAAGAAGATAGGAATAGGAAAGATTTTAACATACAGTATCTTTTTTTTTTTTTTAAGAGACAGAGTCTCACTCTGTCGCCCTGAGCAGAGTGCCGTGGGGTCAGCCTAGCTCACAGCAACTTCAAACTCCTGGGCTCAAGCAATCCTGTCTCAGCCTCTCAAGTAGCTGGGACTACAAGTGCACGCCACGACTCCCAGCTAATTTTTCTATTTTTAGTAGAGACAGGGTCTCTCTCTTGTTCATCAGGCTGGTCTCGAACTCCTGACCTCAAGTGATCCTCTCACCTCAGCCTCCCAGAGTGCTAGGATTACAAGTGTGAGCCATCTCACCCAGCCAACATATAGTTATCTTTATCTTACTCGGTACTACTAAACAGTAGTAATAATGATTAGGGCTGGATACCAGGATCACAGGAACACTGGCTTGAAGCTGTCGTATATATTCAGGTCATAGATTTTTAAGCTGATTCATGAACCCCTCCCCAGAATTTATTCACAAAATATAGCATATTTAATGCCATTTCTTGGGTCCTAGCTTTCATCAGATTAGTATGTATTTGAGAAAAAGTTGAAAAGGGTTAATATACACTAATTAAAGTATCATTTTATTTAGGTAAGATTTTTACAGACAAAAATATTACTGCAAATTCTAAGAAATCTCTATGGCTTACGCTCAAATATCGTTCTATTTGCTTGGCACTGAACACAGTGCCAAAATGTAAGCACTGACCCATAAATGGTGTTCTATTCAAGAGATCCACCTCTAAAAGAACACATACTTTACTAAAGCTCTTTTATCTACAAGGTTCCAGGGTAGGCTATGTTAACAGCATTTATAAAATTAATTCCCAATGGACCATCTGCTTTTGAGAAAAGAATAGATGTTCCTATTGGATGGAAAGTGCCATTCTTCTGATATTTTAAAAGGGTAAAAAAACAGGACGCCCAAACTATTTCATAAAAGGTCTCCTTGGACTTGGCCTCTTCCAAGATGCAGTCAATATCAGCCAGGAGGAAAAAACCTACAGAATGAAAAAGCTATGGAAAAAAGGCCCCACAAAAACTACAAGAAATGCTGCCAAGCGTCCTACATTACATTTGTAGACTCAGCAGAAACTTTTATCAACACAAATTATACTCTGGCACAAATTATGTCAGTATTAACCTTGATTAGTGCTTATTTCCTTTTCATCAGCAAAAAGGTAACAGTATTACTGGCACTTCTAATTTTCCTATAGGTGTGTTTTTACCAACCAAGGAGTAAAACAAAAATACTTCTAATGCTGGCTGGGCTCAGTGGCCACATCTATAATCCTAGCCCTCTGGGAGGCCAAGGCAGGAAGACTGCTTCCAGTCAGAGTTTAAGACCAGCCTGGGCAACACAGTGAGACCCTATCTCTACAAAAAGAAAGCAAAATTAGCTAGGCATGGTGGCTTCTGCCTGTAGTCCCAGCTACCTGGAGGCTGAGGCAAGAGGATCACTTAAGCCCAGGAGACTGATGCTGCAATGAGCTATGACCACTGCACTCCAGCCCGGGCAACAGAATGAGACCTTGTCTCAAAAAAATAAATTCTAATGTTATTTCTATTTAACTTCAATGACATAATCAGACTATACACTTAGATTTTATAAACCAAATCTCCTAAAATTTCTTTTCTTATGATATGTTTTTATTATTGTTTTATAATAGCCTCAGCAGTTATCATTCCATAAGCTAACATGGTATTTCTGGGCAAAACAGCAAATCTTCATGGGCTTCAACTGGCTGTAACTGCCTGGGATTTAATTACTGAGTCCTTTTCCTGAAAATCAAAGGCCAGGATAAGACAAGTAGGGTGCTTTATTAATAATCTATTCTAACCAAAGGGATTACTAGATTGCTCTTGCTCTAATGAACCTTACAAATAGTAACCTATATGATTTCTTGGTTGCTCTATTGCTTAGAGAAGGCTTCAGTGGGAAGAAGAACATGGGATCTTAAGTTAAGACCTGGATTAATCCTACCCCCACCACTCACTTGCCATGAATCGCTGACTAGCCAGTCAATCAACTATGTAATTCATGTAGTATCTGAGTTTTATTTTCTTCATTTGTCAAACAGGTTGATTAGTTACCTTTCTAACTGCACGGGGCTTTTGTGTGTCAGGGGAAGTGATAAAAACAAAGGCATTTTGCAGTTATTTGATAATATGCTCAACTACGGAAACTTAACAAAGTACCGTAGACTTGTTATTTGACCTTAGTTTACTAAAAATATATGCATATTTAACTGAATCTCAAAAATGTCAGAACTGGGCTATGCCCAGCTTCAGAATCCTAAGAGATGGTTTCATTCACTCTTTCTGTTTTAATGTCATCCCCTTTTTGAGCACCCTGAGTTCCAATCAAAGAGACTGAGTCCTAATCTAAGGGCTCTTGTCTGGTAAGTTGATTGTTAAATAGATTTTTTCCTGGTAATATACCTCTTTTTTTTTCTCAAGCTTAGATATGACTTTGGTCATTTTTTCTAGGCTATTGTCACTGTCATGATTAAATGCATCAACCACAGCTTGATGTATAGTTTAATTATGGAGTTCATGATCGTAAGATTTATTTTCCTCCTAAAACTGGTACTATTTTTCAAGATGTTGATTAGTACATATGAAAAAAATTACATAGCCCTTACTAACATAAACATATTCATATAAACATATACATATCTTAACAGTATTTTCTAGTCACTATTTGGAAAACCACAGCTAGCAACCACTCAGATATAAAAAGTAACTGAAATAATACTACTTTGGTCAGATGATTCCTTACATAAAATGCTATGTTTTAAAAAGATGAACAAAGAGTGCCTGAAAGCAAGGTCAACCAGATGCTGCCAGCAGGGGTTCTTGCTGTACACTCCAGCGGGCTCTCACCTCCAAACACTTCCCAAAGTTTAACCCTCCGGTCCATGCCTCCTGTGGCCAGTAACCGAGAACCTGGACTGAACTGCACAGCGTTGACTTCCCCATCATGTGCATCCTGCAAGACAAGCACCCTGTTTCAAACCCAGTTACTATCATCCCCAGAGCCCGAGACAAACACACACTCCCAATGTCTAACAAGGGGGAAATGCTCATCTTTAAACAGAGGTGGATTCAATCATCAACTAAACTGGACTCCTAGCTCAGAGTCTCCTAAGATTCTATTAATTTATTTGTATAGTTACAGTTGCACTTCTTTAAATACAGTGCAACCTTTTCAAAAATCTGTGTAGACTGTCTAAACTTTGTTTACGCATTAATCTTACTTCTTCCAAGAATAATGACCCATATTAATCTTAATGGCTTAGAAGCCTAGAATTAACTGCCTCTTTTAGTCCAGACTGCATTAACACTACTTATTAGATTTATCACTAATTAACAATATTAACATTAAATACTATATATCTTCATATTGTATAGCATGTGGCCTCTCATGATAAAGAAAGCTTTACATGACGAGTCCTAATGTAAGCAGCGGCCAGCCCCATCGCTAGGCATCGATCTGTGTTATAATGGGATTTCATGTAGTTCTTTTTGGAGACATGGCACTAGCGTGTGCTGGCACTGTAACCTCTGCCAAATTTCTTAACTTCTCAAAGCCTCAGCTTGCTCATCTACAAAAAAGATTTTTGTTACTCAGAACCATGCCTCACAAGTAGACATTCAATAAAATAACAGTTACTATTTCAGGAGAATTTAAATTCTTTATAGGAAAATTTCTGAGAATGGCATAAACACTGAAACACATGACCTGAAAAGATGGCATCTGTGTTCAGGTTCAGAAGGGAAGCCAAGTAAAAAGCATCCCATACCAGGGGGAATTACATCCCGTCCTCATGTAATCAAAGATCATTGACAGTGAAATGTTTTTGGATGAAATACAATGTCTGGGATTTGCTTCAAATTGCTCCAGCAGAAGTGTACGGAGAAGACAGATGATAAGACTGGCAAATGGGACTAACTGGAGCTGCCTCACTGGATGACATCACCCAGGAGCTCTCTGTACTCTGTTTCCGCAGATGTTTGAAAATTTCCATAATGGGATATCGGGCGTGGGGAGGGGAAGATGAGAAAACATGGATTATCAGTATTAGGTCGTTAAACAGATCATTAACCACTTGCCTAAAAGGTCATTTTGGGAAGAGAAAACCTGATCTTCACAACTGGTTGGAACTGAAAAGATGCTTGAAATATCACTGAGAGCAGGACTGGGAGATAAGCATCATTTTGTTTAGTAATTTGATTTTCTACTTTCCCTCTCATGTCCCACTGCTGAAAATTTGTATGACAGGTGACCAAATCTTTTACCTCCATGTAATTTCCTTTCTTCTAATTTTTATGGTTTCTTTCTCCTTAGAGGTCTCAGATTGAAAACTTGAGATCATGCACCGTCACACCCGTGACTGCCACTCGTCAATCTCCTGAGTGCCTGGTTCTGTTGGATACTTGTCAGCTGTGAGTCATGCACTCTCAGAAACACTCACTGACAGAATCCCAAATTATCAGCTGCTCCATTATCCCATACACATGACTTAAATGTGACAGGAGAGAAAACAATCGGCTGCTGGGAGTTGAGGGCAAGGAAGGGACTGTGACATTCAGTGCAATCAGACCTTTTACCAATCATCATCGACCTCTGCGAGGAGCCAAGGCCTGCGATGGAATCACAGGAGTGGAGTGGGGATGAGAAGGGGCCTTGATGTTCCCCAGTCCAACTCCTCCTCCAAAGCAAGACTCCCTGAGCAGCCAAGGTGGTTCATCACTCAGCCAGTTCATTGTGCACAAATACCTATTAAGGTTCCTCCTTATGCCTGGAACTGAAAGCTCCCACCATATAAATTCCATCTCATTTTTACAAGTCTTTGCCTCCTCTGAAAGCTGGCTCCTTTAACTCAAGCCCATCAGTTAACAGGCCAATCCCAGAATCAGGAATTTTATTTCTTCTCAGAATAATGACCTATACCAATCTTAATAGCTTAAATGCAAGCCTAGAATTAACTGCCCCTTTTGGCTCAGACTACTTATTAGATTTACTACTAATTACTAATTTACTATTAATTAATATTAAATACTACATATCTAAATAATGTCTAGCACCCAACTCTCTGGGCTCTTTTCTTTGTGCTCTGCTCCTTCCCATCCCCAGTGCTCTGAAAGCCCAAAGCCAGGTACTAGATAACAGTTTCCTGAGGATGTTTTGATTTCTGCTCAATTATTCCAGCTGGGATGCAGATTAACTGTTAGTACTAGGACCCAGCTCTGAACTCCGGGTGCAGGCCTGGTATCACAGTGGCTTCTGCCCAGGACTATGTCCTGTTTCTAATCATAGGCTCCTAATGGTCAGAAGTCATTCAGACAGGGGCATAATTCATGAAACTGCTGCCTCCCTATTAGTGACAACTGCACAAATTATGCCCCTACTTCTCATCATCCCTAATTAGTTCTCCCTTGCCCCCTCCTTCATGCTACCAATCCTCTCTCTCAGACAGTCCTGTGTCACAGAGGATGTCTGTAATAAATTCTGTCCTCTGAAGCTAAGCAAAATATATCAATTCCTCATAGCCATACAGCCAACAGGTGTAAAAGTTTGTTATAAATAAAACCATGGAAAGCTCAGCTGCAGTCATAGAAAGAATCCTTTAACTGCCAGGCTCTGTGGCTGGAGCATACTTACAAAGACACACAGTGCAGTAGTCGGTACCCTCACTTCTTTACCAGAACCAGGATGAGTGTCCACATTATCCTGGGGGACTGGGAAGGAAGAGACAGAGCGTCTCCTAAGAAATAACAAAGACAAATATTAGACAGGATTGCAGGGGTTTGTTGTTCACCAAATGTCAGAAACAACTCAAAGATGACCTTGCTTAAGCAGACTGCCTCTGTCAATAGCTTTTGTCCCTTATAGACTCTTCAAACCACAGAGCTATTCACAAAAAATCAGAAGCGTCCTCACTCAATGAGAAAGAGAGCCAGCACATTCCTTACTCTCCTGCTTGCTAACTCAGACTCCAAAACTCAACACTGGAAAGCAATCCTGAACAACCGCTTACCCAGTCAATAAACTGCTAGGAAACGTTCTCAACTTAACAGCTTAGCTCCGAGGTAGCTTTTTGGTATTTCCACAAAACTATTTTAAGATGATTTCTATGCCTAGTTACAATCATCCTCAGCATACACCTGTGGCCAATGTGGAGTCGAACACATGCCAAAAGAAAGAGCGACGAGAGCATGAGTACGGTACAAGGATTTCAACCTGACAGCCCTGCTCAGAGGGCTGCCAGCATTCCTAGGAACATGCAAAGCATCCTGGTTAGCACGTGTACATCTGATGATTGAGGGTAGTGAAGCGTGATCAGCGTAATTACCAATGACCCACACTCACATGCTGGGCTAAGAGAGAGAGAATATTTTCACCTGGCAGCATCAGAAGAAGAATGATGTCCCAAAAGGGGAGACTCGGACAGACTAAAGGGAAAGGCCAGAGGTCAGCACGCAGTGAGATTGAGAGAAAGGAAGTTGAGGAAAAAAAGGAAGAAGCTAAATGAAAAGCTGAAATTAAGGCATCTGTATACTCTGCACCACTGAAATTCTGGTGTACATTAAAAAAATAATATATCATGTACATATATTTAGGTATATTTACATACATTTTAAAAAGGAAAGGTGAAGGTCTTCTAACCTACCCAAAGATATTAGTGATAGAATCCAGAAGGCCTCCAGCAGGCTGCGAGAGTCGCTTACTAAAGAGGAGGGGAGGATAGGTTTAAACCTTAGAAACATTTTGCCCAAATAATCAATCAATAAAAACAGTCCATAAAAACAGGTACCTAGGAGTATGTTTCCCATTTAGTTCCCAAATCCCAGGCAAGAGAAACCCAACACAGTACTGAACCACCAGAAAATAGTGGGAAGGTAGAAGGGAAAACCCAGCCTAAAAGTTTTAAAAGAAACAAGGTTCCCTAGAATTAAATTAATTTCCTGAAAATAAAGCCTTAGACAAAGAAATTGTCTAACTGATCTAACAATTTCAGGGTGTTAATAGCCAATCCCCATTCCTTCAGTCCTGCTTTAGCCGCCCCCCAAAAAATCCTTGAGCCCTCGTAAGAATTAAACAGCATGATCTAAACAATCATTCTGCTTGATAAGGTTTAACTATCTTTTAGGAAGTCACTACATGTTTTTGTATTTAGAAATGGGAGGCCACCTATGCTCTGTCTCCCTCCCATCAAGCAGAGGTCAGCCGAGAAAGACTAGACGCCTCTGTGGTGTGCCAGCAAAGGGCTCAGGGGTTTGGGTGCAACTGATTCCATTCTTTTGTGGTGTCCACAAATTTGCTGTCAAACTGTGGCTCGAGCTCTCCCTTTCCTGGCCCAACTGTGTCTACTTACGTGGCTGCTCTGCTGATGGCTCGCACGGGAGAGGTCTCCTCGGTGTGATCAGAGGTTTCATCCACAATGACTTCAATGTCATCATCCCTGGAAAGAAGGGCAAGGGATTCTCTGATTCTGCTAAACAGGAGCTTTGTGATGAATCTGTTTGGCAAATGCCAACATCCTTTTCTAGTCACACACAACCTATGTGACTTGGCTATGACAGATGGTTAAAAGTTCTGTGGAGAAAAAGGAAGAGCTGCCATGCTCTGGGCAACACTAAGAGAAACATTTAGCCTGTTCAAATCAAATCCAGAATTCCAACTGAGAATAATTTTAAAGGAACATTTGATCCTTTTAGATATAAATACAGCTCCCAATTGAAAAGCGATCAAACAACGGTCTACTGATTCTGTAACTGCATAACCAATACCAATGCAGAGACTTCCATCACAAGTCAGCTTCACAGCTGAAGGGCCCACGAGACAGGGCTGAGTATCTAAGACAGGTAGGGGCAGATGGAGTACAATAAAACGACAGTGTAGGAAGCTTTGCACAGTGGCAGTATTGTAGCCAATGAGGTTTATCTGAGGCACGATTATTGCTAAAAAAAATAAAATAAAATAAATGAATAAAAGAAAAAATGCATAGGGAGAAGAATCCAGGGGAAGAAGGGATTGCTAAAAGGGCCATTAACAACTTGATTTCATATATTTAATTAAAGATGGAAAAACAAAAGCTAAACACTATTCACTTTTGACTCCGAATATTCTGTGCTTATGTTTAAACACTCAGTGCCCCTGACATCTGGAGACCCCACCACGTTTCAAGTGATATCATCAAGTCCTAGGAACACGCTCCTTTTGTTGTGTATCCCACCAGATGCAAAGCACCCCCTCTTCATTTCTGTGAGCCACACCTTTCCTAGTTGAGGGGTAAGGCAAGTAATTATTTTGGTCTTAATGAACCTCCCACTGAATTGCAATCTTCATGGAGAAGTAAAATAATAAAATGTAATAACTCAAGACTTTATCACCTACTATTTGGGTTTGTAAGAACTTGAAAACATTTTTCCTTTTCCATGATTAATTATCTGGATTATATAAACATATACTCAAGAATGTGTTACCAAGCAAGTTAAACCAAGTCAAAGTAAATTTATTTTCCTTGGCTATTTACTCCAGGATTCTGTGTAATTGTATCACATTCTTGGCCAGGATGTAGATGAGAATAAAGGCAGGCCTAAATAAAGAGGACACACTGTGCTTTTTCTTCTTCTTGGTTGGCTTTCACAGATTTAGGTTTGTGCGAGTCACCTGTGCTCCTGCCAGGTTGGTAAGAAGAGCAGTATGAACTGAGCCTATGACAGTGATCTAAGACAGAATTTTATGGTCATAAAGCACCGGGAACTGTGCACAGGCCCAGGACCACAAGAGAATACCATAATTTGCCAACTCGTTACCAAAACCTTTCAAAGATGCAAATGTCCTTTGACCTAGAAATTCCTCTCTTAGGTAAGAAGCATAGAGAATAAGAGCAGCACCCCCCCCCCTTTAAAAAAAAAAAAAGAGAGACAGGTCTCATCCTATCACCCAGGCTGGAGTGCAGTGGCACAATCATAGCTCACTGTAATCTCAAATTCCTGGGCTCAAACAATCCTCCTCCCTCAGCCTCCCAAGAAGCTGAGACTACAGGTATGTGCCACCATGCCTGGCTAATTTTTAAATTTTTTGTAGAGACAGGGCCTCATTATGTTGCCCAAGCTGGTCTCAAACCCCTAGCCCCAAGCTATCTTCCAACCTTAGCCTCCCAAAGCGCTGGGATTACAGGCATAAGCCACTGGACCTCAGCCTAAGAACAGGCCTTTACAGCCCTAGGTTTGCATCCTAGCTTAGCCCTGCCTGTGTGATCCTGGGCAAGATGCTCAACTTGACTAAATAAATCGTGCCACACCTGGTCACCTGGTTATGCTGGCAAATGACATTTTTGTAAGCTGTTTTTAAGAAGCCAAATCTCATTTCTAGGCTGACTATTTATTTACTTTATGGCTTTGAGAAAATACATGTGAGATTAACTTTCCACATCTAAGAGTGCAGAAGATGCATACATACCCTACATCTAAAGCAAAGGCTTGGTATGAGAACCTTTGTTTTCTTATAAATTAAGACACTTGTTGATGAATGACTTTTACCTGAATTTAAACCACTCCCTTCCACTTATAAAGAAGCAACCAACATTTTTAAAAATAGTGGATCATAATTCTGAAACTATATTCTAAAAAATATTTCAATAGACAGGAAACACAAATAGGAAAGCAAATTTTGTTATTAAAATATCCACCACTCTTAAAGCTTCAAATCTCAGGGAAGATCCCCTACCCCAATTTGTAGGCAGATTAGGAAAAGTTCAATCCCTTTTGTTCTAAGAGATCTTAGCTTTCACTTATGCTTCACTTAAAGTCACAAACCAAAGGAAAGCAAGAGAAAGAACCCTCAGTCCAGCCATTTCCCAAGAACAGGCCCAATTAGAGGCAGAAAACTGAAAAGTGTCAACAGGAAACAGTGAGGGGGTAATGTATACAGAGTACAGGAAGTTAGAATTCACACTCATACAGCTGAGGAGTATAAACAGGAACAATGTTTCGGAAGGTTATTGGCAATATGCTCCAAAAGCTTTGGGTCACCAAATTTCACTTTCAAGAATAAGTAATCAAAAATATGGTCAAATATGATCAAAGGCCATATTCAGTACATTATTTGTAAGTGTGAAATCTGAAACCACCAAAACACAACTAAAGTGATATATGGATATTACTTCTGAGAGTACAAGAATTATGTGTTTTTATTTTTTCCCTTTAATTTTCCAGTTTTCTTTCTAAAAATCTATAAAATAATTTTATAGAAATAAAACATTATGAAACTATTTAAAAGTGCTAAATTATTAGAAGCATAGTTTTGGTTTGCCTCTACTTACTGTTCAACTGGCAGAGGTTCCTTTGCTGCTTCTGCAAGCTCTTTCTGCAGCCGGGCTTGCCGCCGCCTATTAAGAAAAACCCAGGGTTGGGGAAGAAAAAGAAAAAGAAAAAAGAAGAAAAACTACCATTTATGCCCACTCAAGGGAAGCTCAGGGTTTCGGCTCTCAGTAAAATACTAGTTCTAACAACACATTTGAATATTCAGTGCATTTAAAATAACTACCCTGTGCAAAGGCATCCAAAGTCCCAGACCCAAACCGATAACAATAGTAAGTCTTCCCTTATAAAGAGTTTCTGAGTAGAGCCTAGAGGAGAGATCCCATCACTAGAGAAAGCAGTGAACTAGCAAGGGAGCAGCTGCCAGCTCGGACCCACGGCCTCTCAGGACAGACAGGTAGTTGAGGTTTATTGGGGGGGTTAGATATGGTTGTGACTTAGTTTTCTGCGGCAAACAGTCTTATGTATGTTCGGTATCCCTTATCCAAAATGCTTGGGACCAGAAGCATTTCAGATTTTGGATTTTGGAATAACCACATTATACTTACACCAGTTGAATGTCCCAAATCTGAAAATCCAAAATGCGCAAATGAACTTTTCCTTTGAGCATCATGTCAATGCTCAAAAATTTTAGGATTTTGGAGCATTTTGGATTTTCAGACTTTGGATGCTCAACCTGTACTAACATACCCACAAGCATGAATAACAATAGTGAAGATTTACTGAGAACTTATTTGTACCTGTTTAATGATTTTATAGATTTTAATTCATTTCATCTTTATAACAAGCCCCTGAGGTAGGTACTATTATTCCCATTTTACAGATGAGGAAACTGAGGTATAGTAAGATTCTTGAACTATCAAAGTCACATAACTTCAATTTATTAAACCTAGACATAGAAGTCTTGGCAAAATTATAATGTGGACAACAGTCTCATCCACTCACACCTCCTCTCAGAATCATTTTTATCTTTCCTTCCCAAGTCCTAAATTCAGGAACTTCCTAATTTTTAACCTTGATCTCATTCTCTTTCTTGGCAATTTTGCCTCTAACTACGGTTATACCCTGTATGCAGAAGACCCCCAATTTAGAACTCTAGTACTGCTACTGAGCTCCCATCAAGAATTCTGCTGAAATTTCTTTTAAGCTTCCACCACAGTGGCAATGCTCAAACTGAGGAAAAGTCCTCTAGGTGGCATTATCAGAATCTTGGGAAGTGATGAGGGTGTAGCTTGAAAAAGTTCATCACACTCTTCATTTTATATCTAGAAGACGAAAAATAAGTTTTACAGGACAAATGACAAAAAACGCAATTTACCAAAATTTTCTTAGGTGGAAGAGATAACCTATGAACTATTTTTGAGAGAAAACCAAATCTCAGTGTGGGGAGTGTAACACTACAGGAAAGGCACCTGCTGGTAGACTGAAATCTACCCGCTTCTATAACTTCAGGTCCCAGTTCTACAAGGTAGAGATAAAAACTTGACCTAGGGTCACAGGGAGAGGAAAACATCTGCAGCCAGACCCTCATCAGTACAGATGAAAGTTCAACTATTTCCTGAGAGCACCTTAAGCAGCCACTGTGCCCGACTGTGGGGACACACTTCAGCCTAGTGAGGGAGGCAAAACATGAAGAGCTGTTTCAAAACATGCTACGTCGTGACCCAGGTAAACAAAAGCTGCTAGAAGTAAGAAAAGAAGAAACATGTAAGCTGGAGGACTGGCAGGAAGTGGGCAATAACAAGGCTTCTAGAACGAGGAACTATCTTTTTTTTTTCTTTAATCTTAAAACCGTATCAAGCATGTGAAGGGAACTACCTAAGCAAAGGAACGAAAAGACTCCCCAGGCCCATGTCTGCAATCACATGACACCTTCAAGTGCTTATTCCCAGGAAAACATTTCAAAGGGAGGAATAAGGAAGGAGGGCAGGTATCTGACGTGTCCTCCACACCATTTTCATGAGAAGTCTGCATTATCCTCCTTGTCTACTGTGATGCTCAGGGGCTCTTCCCTGGCATCACCACACACAACCTCAACTTGCCCCTCCGGCAGCCTTTCAGTTACTGTGAACATGCGACCTAGCAGCATCAGCTACCCTGGGGTCCCTGCCACCCTCACGCTGCCTAAGAACTCCATGGCATGAGCCATGCTATTTCACTTAAAGTAAACGTGACATAGAAAGAACACAAAAAGGACAGCTCTTTTCTTAATATTATAGAAAATTCAGAAAGTTAGAAAATACAGAAAAGTATAAAATAAGAAAACAAAAACTATAATCTCAAATACCATTAACAGTGCATGTAATGACTTCTAGTCTTTTTTAAAAATGCATACAAAATTGTGATTTTTATGAAAATATCTTATACCCTATTTTGTGTTATATTAATTTTAGGCATTTTTCACGTCACTAAGTATCCTCAAAATATATAATTTTTCCCTTTTTTTTATTAAAATATATAATTTTAAATGGTTTTATCAAATTCCACTGTATGAATACAATGTAATTTAATTATTCCACAAGGGAAGTACTGCTAATTTTTTCACTCCTGTGCATAATGTGCCATCACAGACTATTTGTGAACAAGTCCCCTTCCTTCCTTACGGTAAGCTGAACAAGTAGGAGCACTTTTCAGGCTCCTGCTCATCCCACAGTACCCTTGAGGAGGCAGTTCAAACGAGCTTCCTATCTGCCACAGGAGAGACAGATGCATCCTCCTCCTGATACCCTTTTCTGCCACATTCACCGACCATGTCAATCTCTGCCTTTGGAGCTCCACCTGCTTCTTGTCCATCTGAGTGCTCGTTTCCTTGCTGACTCTATATTAAGGATCTTTATCTTAAAGGAGCATTTCCTAGTTTATCGTTTCATTGTTCTTTGATGTTAGAAAATCTACAAATTTGATACAGTGCATTCTACTTTCATTACTGTTAGGTTTAGAAAGCCTTCCGATACTCCTGGCGGAATAAACGGGAGACAGTCACTCACATGCTACCCTTCTACCTTTGTGGCTTCAGTTTTGCAGATTTTGAGTCTCTGATTATCCAGCGAGGCTAGCACTCATCACTACTCTCTGCGACTCTTTCCTACTGTCACTTATTTGTTCTCTTAGATCAACTACAATGATCTTTCTAAATTCTAAACTACTGATATAGGGATTAAAAAAAATATGTTCTAATCTCTGTAAAACTTTGTCAATATTTTTCAGATGATTTTCTTAGGTTTTCTCGGAGGATAACCACCCTTTTCAACAGTGCACTCGAGGTTTGGTGCCATACCGGAGGTTGCTTGGTCAGGACATCCAGACAGACGATCTCTAAGAATTGCGACAGAGTGAGCCTTACCTCCTTTTCTTGCTGGTTAGTTTTTAATGGCAGTGTATGTAAAATAGTGGACAAGTGGACCTTGACCATGGATCTATTATACTCTCTGGAGGAGCTTTTAAACACAGACATTTCCCACAACAGAGATCTGGATTCCTCATGTCTACGATAGGAGGCTTCCCTGTTAAGAACACTACTTACTTGCTGTTGGTCAGAGATAGGTGTTTTTATTAAACATTCTCTTTTGTTCCCAATTTAAGAGTTTTTATCAGAATTAATCAGAATGGCCTTTTGGGATCTACTAAAATGATCATGTAGTGTCTCATCTAATGTGATGCATATTTATTTATTTATTTTATTTCATACTGAATCAGTCTCCTGAAGATGCATATTTAATTGATCTCTCAATAATCCATCTCTTAATTTCTAAGTCTTAGTAGGATTTATCTTAAGTAGCTAAATCTTAGTAGGAATGCAGTGAGTTTTTAAAAAATATATCACTGATTTTGATTTAGCAATTCCACATCTATAATCACGTTGAGATTGGACTACAGTCTTGCGTACTTCCAAGATCAGAATTTTCATATGGGTCTGAAGAGCATCACAAAATTTGAGGGGGGAATTCTAATCTTTCTCTAATTCTGGCTTCATTTATATTGTCAGGAATTAGCTTTTCCCCTCAAAACACTGAGAATTCCCTGGCAAAGAGTATGGGCCAATGTCCCTCTGGGAGATATTACTCTGCCCAGCTATAAAAGTGTCCTTATAAATGCAAATTTCTTTTTATCCACTATCACTATTTCTAATTTTGTTAGTGTTTTGTATTTCTTCTTCCCCCTACAGTTAGAATTGCCAGGTTTGTTTCTTTCTTTTCAGAGAACTAGGATCTACTTTACTAAAAATGAAACCACTAACTGTGGATTGATGTCCCACCTGGAGTCCTTTTCATTCTCTGCGTTCAGGCGATTAGCTTCCTGGGCTTTCTCGGCCATCCACCTGGTGACTAACTCCTGGTTCTCTTCAGTAGTTTTCCTCAGTTTCTCCTCCAAGGCAGTAAAAGTGATCTGCAGGGCATCATATTCATCCTTCAGGGTCTGGTTGGCTCTTTCAAGGTCGTGAAGCTTAGTGCGCAGTTCTAGGCACTCTGTCTCAAGGTCAGAGATAGTCTGCAAACACTCTGCAATTCTGAAAACATGACATTAGAGGAGGAATGGTACCTCACCAGAGCCCTGCAACAGAGCCAGAGGGACCGGGCTGAGTGCTCCAACTCTGGGCCAACAACAGGGACGCAGGCCAACAACAGGGACACAGGCCATCACACCAGGCCCCGTGTAAAACACTTTGTGTTCATTATATTCCTTAGCCAGGCCCAGGCCAACAGTTTACAGGAAAATACCGTGAAGAGAGGAAATTCATCCTATGAATGACTAGTGAAAGCACCTTTCAGAATAGCAGGATTTAAAGGAAGAGGGAGTATTTGATGCTTAGACAGATAAGAGGACTTAAAAGGAGGCTGGAAAGCCTATGTGTTTCACCACCTCTAACATTCCCTGAGCAAGTGCCCCACCTTTCTAAGCCGCTAGATCCCTCCCCACATGTTAAGGAAACTCAAGTGCCACTCCAGCTCCAAAGTCACAGGATTCGGAGTCCCCATTAATCTTGTCTGCAAGGCCTGACCAACCACAGTCTTACTCAGAAACTCATTTCCGTGTTCCCAGGGCCACGCACTGGGCTCTCTTGGCCCTACCTCCACCACAGAAGATACAAGCTCCCATGCTCAGCAGACACAGGAGAACCGTGAGTGCATCTGGGACACCTGCAAGGGCCAAGGTTACTTCCCTAGGAGGATGCTAGAAGCCTAGGGGCCTGAGGACAGTGGTCCTTGGTTTTTCCTTCTCAGAGCTAGCAGAAAAGGATCCCAGACTGTGCATGCGTTGAGACAAAACTCTTGCTGAATGCAGTGTGGACCCTGTTTGCCACTGGCCCACTCACAAGAGCACAGCAAACAAAACAGGATGTGTGACCCAATGGCCAGGCCCCAAGGACGCATGGCCTCTACTCACTTTGCTTCATTCATCTGCATCTCCCTGTCCTTCTGCTGCATTTGGTTATTCAGGTCAATCACCAACTGAGCTAACTGGGAGATAAAAAAGAACACTTTCATAAACAACAGATTTTAGGACCTTACTTGGAAACTACATAGTAGGTGACTATTTATTTGTAAGAAAGAAATTCTTGTGGGGTTGGGTAATGGAAGCAAGAATAAACAAGCTTGGTGGCAGCGAGGAACAGAAGGGCCTATGGGGATGCACATGGGAATTATCCCTGCTGCTCCCTGCTGAAGCACGGTTTGGATGAATGAGAAGTGTTCTAGGTGACCGACCGCCTGGGGCTCACTGAGGACAAGTGCCTACCCCTCGAGACTGCAGCTACCTTTCTGGAGACTCATTTCTGCTGAAGAAACTATCAATTCAGCTAAACTGATGGTAAATTGTATTTTCCCAGCTGGAGCTTTGCCATAAGACCACCGTCCAAGGTAAACACAGCCTAGGACGCGATTCTTTCTACTGATACTGAAGGTTTCTGAAATTTCGGGGTTCACACTCAAAAGCTGCCTGGTATTTTCGGTCAGTTTTCCCTGCCTTTTCATTCTTGTGATGCCATATTTGGCCAAGACTGCTGCCAATTCTAGCGGGAAGTGACTGGGGCTCCTATCTCCCTCCCATGGGACCCTCACAGAGGACAGATGAGGAAAGGGGCTAACTTTACCTCTCCACGTTTTTTGTGCAATTCAGTCAGTTCTTCTTGGTGTTTAATCCTCAGCTGGGCCATTTCTTGTAGCTGACTGTCATTCCATGTGCCATCATGTCCAGGGCTAAATCCCCAAACCAGGCAGATGAAGAGGACATGCAAAAAAAAAAAAAAAGAAGGGGGAGGGGGGAAGAAAAAATCAGGCTCTAAACCTCTCCAATGGCAGTGGAACAATAACTTCAGAATTTCAAACCTATACATGTTCACAAAGCCAATAAGCCATTTTAGTCTTTCCAGCAGCTGCAGTTACGAGCTGCTACACGTAGGAAGTAGGAGACGAGACACACAGTAAAGCAAAGCAACCACAACCATCAGCTAAGTCTAGAACAAAGGATGGAAGGTTCCTGAATGAGGTGCAGGTAATACACAGAGGAGCCAATGAGACCCACTCACTTGGCAAGCATCTGAGTGCCCGTGATGTACCAGGTACTGCCCTCAGTGCTGGGGAGAAGGCAGCAAGTGCACAGGTCTGCTCTCACACCACCACCACCAATTATTCATGACCAGATGGACAATAAATAAGAAAATGTGTGAGGTCAGCAGTCATGTGAGCTGTGAAGAAAACTCAAGCAGGGGCGGGAACAGAGGGACAGGGCTCTTGGTTTTCTAGGGTAACCAAGGAGGGTCTCCCTAAGAAGGTGACACACACTGGAGATGGGAAAGAAGCGAGGAACAGGCCACATGGACCCCTTGTGGAAGGGCCCCTGGAGCAGAAGGAGCAGTAGGTGCGAGTCAGGGTGGGGGCCTGGAGGCGGCACACAGTTGGTATATTGGAGGAAGGGTGACTGCAGCCTCGCTGCAGGAGACAGGGGTGGGGAGATCACAGAGAGCCTTGTGAGCCCCTCTGAGGGCTGTGGCGTTTACTAGGCGTGAACGGAAGCTGCTGGAGAGTTTTGAGCAGATGAATGACTTAGGGTTTAAAGGATCGCTCTGGTTGCTGCGTGGAGAACAGGCTGCAGGGGGGCAAGGGCAGAACCAGGGGGACCAGTTGGGGCTACTGCACAGCACAGTGCAGATGTAGACACCAGTGGCACAGCCTAGACCAAGGTGGAAGCAGGGGAGGGGTGAGATAGGGGCAGACTCTAGATCCACTCTGAAAAGAACACCTGCAGGATTTGCCTTTGAATTGCACTTGGGGTGTGAAAGACAGACAGGAGTCAAGGATGATTCAAGGCTTCTGGCCTGAGCAAGTGGACACAGGTAGGTGTCACCTACTGAGATGGGCAGCAGGTTTTGGGGGAGGCCTGATGAGTACAGTTGTGGACTTTCAAGTACATGTATCAAGTGGAAACTGGACATTAAAGTCTGAACTTCAAAAAGACATCTAAGCTGGAGGCTAACATATAGAAGTTGTGAGAAAACGGATGTACCTAAAGCCACAAGAGTGAGTTCAGATTACCTCAAGAGTCAGTGTAGTTTTGGAAACTTTGCCAACTGTTTGCATAATATCTCAGAAACAGCAGCAGATGACTAGAACTGAGCATTTATAGTTCAGGAGAAGGATCTTGGCTGGAGCTACAGATGAGAATTATCAGATTATAGTGAGTAGCTGAAATCATCGCCAAGGGAAAGCTTATAGATGGAGAACAGGAAGGAGCCTGGACACTAAGATACCAACATCTAAAGGAAGGAGGAAGAGCTGCCCACTCCATATGACCTATAATAAAAGAAAAAGAGGAAGAAAATGGGGCAGTATATAATAATCCCTACTATTTTACCCTCCACTTCTACACATATTCTTATTGCATACCTAAGCACAAATTAATACCTCATCCTTTGAGGCTACCTGGAACTTCTCCAATCTTAGCCTATGAAGTAGAAGCCAAGAAGATTAGAAAGTGGAACACACTTTACGTGAAATCATCCTAAATCAGGCAGAATTAGACAGAATCTTACCAAATCCTCTCATTTTTAATACAAAGCAATGCGTAATATGCAAAACATAAGATGTAGTCCCTCCTTCTGAAGAGCTGGCATTCTACAGAAAAGATTCATGAAATGAAAACAACATAAAGAAAAACAAATGTGTGTTAATTATGTTAACAGGCAGAGATGTCCCCAGCAAGGATGGTTTCTGGTTGGGAGGGGTTTCAAAAGAGGAACCAGAATGGGATCTCCTAGGGAAACCAAAATGTAGATAAGACCAGGTACAGGGGCCACAGCTACATGCTTAAACCGCAAACCACACCAAGATGAACTCAACAGAATTGCTAGGAGACTAAGGCAAGAAGGATACAAGTCATTCTGTTGCTAAGAGCCTCCAAGGACTTCCTACTCACAATTAAAGCCAAAAGCCTTAAAATAGCCCACTAACAGTGTTTCACTAAGAGGACAAAAGAATCACCTGCTGGATGTGTTTAAGCAGAGTCTAGGGCCCCACCAGCAGGTGATCTTCTTTCCTAGGAAGGCCCAGCAATCTCCATTTCTAACTGGCACTCAGGTGATGGGATTACTGCTGGGTCACAGCGACTCAGTAGTCTGAAGGCAGTAGCGCTCAAATTTTAGAGGTCCTCAGAATCACCTAGAGGTTTCCTAAAATCTGGATTACTGAGCCTCATCCCCAGAATTTCTGGTTAAAGAGGTCTGGGGCAGGCCCAAGAATCTGCATTTCTAACAATTTCCCAGATGATACCAGTAGTCCAGGAACCCAGCTTAGAATAAACAATTTCCAGGCTGAAGAGTTTATTTTAATTTGAATAAAATTAAAACACTAAGATGAAAACACTTAAGAAGAAAGCCTGGTAATTGATACAGATTGCCATTTAAGCACAATGTGTAGTTTTAAGGTTAATGAGGATGAGATGGGCAGGACCAAAGGAGAGACAGGAGTGAGGAGGTAAGGAAACCTATTAGGTGCCCATCTTCTGTGGGCACCCTCACCACATTCTCTAGCAAACACCCCTTTGAGTTGGCGTCCTCCACCAGACTCCACACCTCTCCGAAGCAGGGGCTCCAGCTCATTCATCTCTTCATCTCCAATGCTTAGCCCACACTGCAGTCAGAGAAGTCTACTGAAAGAACAAGACTCCCGCTACACTCTGGGAACGAGATGATAGATAATAAATGAAAGGGGTGGCAAAATAAATGCAAACTAAGAGACAGATGGAAGAGGCTGTAGTGTGAAGTACCAAGAGACCTGGGTGACTGAAGGAATACAGGGAGGGGCAGGATATGGAGGGGAAAAAGGAAGCACAGATGACTCGTGGAAAATGGGGATGCCATGAATAGAAACAAGGCAGTCAGGAGGACAGGCTTGTTATGGATGTTTGTGGGAAAAGAAAGACCTCCAATAACATGACTATCGTAGTGAAATTCAGCCAGAAGAAACATATATTTATTTATGATACTTTCCCAAGCCAGTGAGTTTGGCTGACAGACAAAGGATACAGGAATTAGTCACCAAGGGTCTAATCAGAAAGAAATAAAGGGTGAAATGCTATAGGAGTAAATAAATCAGGCTACCTCTATTTGTGTTTTTTAAACTTATCAACTTTGTTCTTAAAATGCTAAATGTGGATAGATTTCAGAACAATAATGGGTACTGGTCCCACATAAACCACCAAATTTAATGTGCAAACATAAACATTATGGAAAAATAAGACAGTAAAACTCTAGAATAAACCTATTTAAGCTGCTTTGATGAAATATGGCTTTCTGATTTTTTGGACCACGACCCTTGATAAAGAAACACAGCACAAGTATACATAAATGTACAAAAATGACCCAGTAAACACATTAAACACTCCATCATGAACACGTGTATATATTTAATGAAATACTCTATTAAAACACTGACATTTTTCTAATCTAGTTCTTAAAAGAAAAAGCTTATTTCAATCTGCTAATTTGATGTCACAGTCTAATACAGATGCCCCTCCACTTATGATGGGGCCACATCCTGATAATCCCGTAAGCTAAAAATATCATAAGTCAAAAATACATTGAATACATCTAACCTACTGAACATCACAGCTTAACCTGCCTCAAACACTCTCAAAACATATTAGCCCACAATTGGGCAAAATCAACTAACACAAAGCCTATTTTATAATAAAGTGCTGAATATCTCATATAATTTATCGAATACTATACTGAAAGTGAAAAACAGAATGATTGGGTGGGCACTCAAAATACGGTTTCTATAGAATGCATATTGCTCTTGCACCATCTAATGTTGAAAAATTTAAGTCGAACCATTCTAAGTCAGGGACCCTTCGTATGCTGGAAAAACACTGAGCTAAAAGGATCAAAGAGACCTGTACTGTATAAAAAGCCATTTGTGTTTATGCACCAGTCAATCCATTAACAAGATCTATGTAAATCTGTTCAAGAATACTTGTCTCTATTTTTAAAAAAGGCAAACCCTGGTAGGTTTGAAGAGAAATTAACCTAGGGTTACCCCATGAACTTGCCTGAAGAAATTTCTCAAGCTGAGAGCACTGCACTGATAACTCTTCTAGGTATGTACCTCAGCCTGCTAATCCTCCTGCCTCGGCCCCCCAAAGTGCTAGGATTACAGGCGTGAGTCACCATGCCCAGCCAATATGTACATACCTTCTAAAAAAACAATCTTTTTACTTGGTTTAAGCAGTTCTTATTTGAAAGAAGCTGACAAAAAGTAGAACAAATAGTACTTCACTCGCTTTCAAATTAGAGGGTGACAACTAAACTGAGATAAATTTCAACAGAGGAAACACAAATAACACAGGTTAGTTTCAAAGTACCTTATCTCATGCCTGTTTGGTATGTCATGTTTTTCAGCTTGTAGTTTCTGGGCCAACACTGAATGAAGATCTGACTTTTCCAGTAACTTGTTATCTATTTTTAAAAAAGGTCAGAAATTAAGTTATTATAACATATGTACACTTTACATCTTATATAGCTTGGGACGAAAAAAATAACCAGAAGATGACTTGGGTAGGTTTCACCTTTATTAGGTATCAAAGTACTAGGTAACGTGTTTTGCTGCCATGGCAGCAATTGTATAAAATCCAGAAACATATATTCCTTAGATGTTTCTTGGCCTACGCTTGGACAGTCCAGCCACAGTAACCTATGGAAACAAGCCTGCAAGAAGGTACCCCTATTAAAGGGAGTTGAAACTGCTTTCTACTCCCAGCATTATTTGTTTCTATCTTGGAAGTAAAAAAGAAAGGAAAAAGAAAAACACATCAAACACAATGGCAAAGTGGTGAAATGCTATACACCTTTAAATAATAAAGGAGAACTCTACCATACTTTGGTAAATTTAATTACTTTTCAGATCAGGGCACGTGGGGATATAAATACAAATCAAAGCCCCCAACACTGAAGGAGTTAAAATCTAATGTGGTTAATTATAAAAAGGTGCAGAGAATAGTGACTCTATTTTTACAGATAGTTCCACAGGGGGTGACACCTCAGTTGAGCCTTAAAGGAAGATGACAGTCTAGGCAGAAATAGCATAGTGTTGTTTGGTAAGTGGCTGGAAATAAAGGTTGGAGCCAACACACGAGAGGATGAGGAATTTAGACTTTTTCTTACTGGCAATGAGGAAATAAGAAATTGTAAATGCAGGCAGTTACATGAACAGATTTGTATAGGTAGGAAGTCAAACATTATTCTGAAGTTCCTTGCTCAGAGAACTGGGTGGAAGACACTAATGTATCAGAGCACAGAAGAGAGAGCACTTAGGCCGGGCGCGGTGGCTCACGCCTGTAATCCTAGCACTCTGGGAGGCCGATGCAGGAGGAACGCTCGAGGTCAGGAGTTCAAGACCAGCCTGAGCAAGAGCAAGACCCCGTCTCTACTAAAAGTAGAAAGAAATGATCTGGACAGCTAAAAATATACAGAAAAAAATTAGCCGGGCATGGTGGCACATTCCTGTAGTCTCAGCTACTCAGGAGGCTGAGGGAGTAGGATTGCTTAAGCCCAGGAGTTTGAGGCTGCTGTGAGCTAGGCTGACGCCACAGCACTCTAGCCCAGGCAACAGAGTGAGACTCTGTCTCAAAAACAAAAAACAAAAAAACAGAGAGCACTTAGGGAGGAAAATGAGTCTCTTTATGAACATAGTATATTTAGTATATTTGACAGGGGACCTAGTAGAGGAACCCAAAAGAAAAAACAGGGCTAGAAAGAACATGTAGTTAGCAATAACAGGCACACAGGGGCCAGTAAGATCAGATGGGCAGAAAGGGCACCAGGCAGAATAAGAAATTGACCACAGGAACCTAGTAGAATAGCAACATTTAAAGGAGGTTGTCACAAATCCTGAGATTAGAATTGCTCTGGAACAAAACTTTGACAGAGTTTATGCTAGTGATTATTCCTGTTGAGAGAGCCTATCTCTCCTCATAAACAGTCCTGAGTTCTACTTCTTGATACCTGAAAAGAGAACTCCTGGGCAAAAATACCCTCTTCATCTATATTAGTCAAACGCATTAACTAAGCCAAACAGGGAAGTGGTTCCAACCTTGGCTTTCATAACTAATAGAAAGACTTAAATTCACCAATATCAAAGGGCTCTAATAAGATCTTCAAAACATTCCACCAAAGCTTGGTGCCCTACAATAATTTTACGTCTTTCAAAGGGCATGAGGCATTTAAGAGGGATCCTTCCCAAGGTTCCTCACTGAAGGGAAGGCTGGAGATGGAGGGAAGCGTTTCCCCTCCCCCCACAGCTTCTTTCCATCTTTCTCTTCAGACTCAGAGGCAGGGACTGAACAGGTGACTCCAGGTTGATGGAGGGTCAGAACTTGACTGGCCTGAGAAGGCTGGAATGAGAGCAATGGAGGTGTTTCACAGTCACACTAGAAATGATCTCCCCAGTGTCAATCCCCCTACACAGAAGACTTGAACAGCAAAGGCTGTCTCCCTCCCCTGCTTTCTGTTGGCCTCTTCTCCCAGCCTCCTCTTCTGGCTACTCAGGCAGGCAATACTGACTACTCTAGCCCTGTTTAAATGTCTTCTCTCCATGATTGACCTCTAGTTCTGACTGTTCTACATGCTCCCACCCCATCAAGATGTCATTTTTGAAGTGCAAAAAAAATTCCATTTGTGTCAATGAGATAACCAGCGCCCTACATTTACAGACTATTATACAGATGGCTTTCAAAGCACTAATATGTGCAGCATTGTTTTTAAGAAGCAGGCGGGGCAACCTCCATCCCCATTTTATAGATGCAGCAAACCAGACTAAGAAAGGTAAGTGAAAAGATTAATTAATTAGCAGGGTATTAGTCAGGCAGCCAACCCAATCTGACTTTCAAAGTACATTATCTTTTAGGCCGGGCATGGTGGCTCACGCATGTAATCCTAGCACTCTGAGAGGTAGCAGGATCACTCAAGGTCAGGAGTTTGAGACCAGCCTGAGCAAGAGCAAGACCCCGTCTCTACTAAAAATAGAAGGAAATTAGCTGGACAACTAAAAATATATAGAAAAAATTAGCCGGGCATGGTGGCACATGCCTGTAGTCCCAGCTACTCGGGAGGCTGAGGCAGGAGGATCGCTTGAGCCCAGGAGTTTGAGGTTGCTGTGAGCTAGGCTGCCGCCACGGAACTCTAGCCCAGGCAACAGAGTGAGACTCTGTCTCCCCCCCCCCCAAAAAAAGTATATTATCTTTTAAGGAATAAGCATTCAACAAACACCTGATAAACTGAATTTATGTAACCTGTGAGGGAATCAATAGTTTGAGAGACACTTCCAATGCTTCTGGCATTCTGAAATGTAATAGCACTGGTCTGCCAGGGCCTCTTAGCATTTGGAATTAGCATGACAGTGACACAACATCCCCCTTTCTTCCTAGTGTTGTTAAGAGAATGGGTGCAGTAAAAATTAAGGACCATTTACTGGGGGATCCAATGAGAAAAGCAAATGCAAAAGTTAGGCAACATCAAGCCTCAGTTCAAATCCCAGCCCCACCACTAACCTGCTGTGCAACCCCAACGTTTACCTAATTTCTCTCAGCCTCAGTTTCCTCATGTGTGAAGAGGGCATCTGCTTCACAGAATTTGGGAGAAGATAAAATGAAATAATACATGCTACATATTTACCACAGCACTCGAATTTGTCTGCACATTAGAATCATTTGGACAGCATCAAAAACCACTGCTACTCTCTCTATACTGTGATTTAATTGGTCTGCGGTGTGGCTTGGGCTACGTTATTTTTTTTTTAAAGATTTCCAGGTGATTCTAATGTACAGAAAATTTTGGGAATCACCAATTTAGCACAATCAGAATTCAATAAAAGACATTATTTTGAATCCCATCATCAATATGACCCCGGAGACTTGTCAGGCTTACTTCAAGGGGGAGATGGAACCTTAAGACTGAAGAGTGGCCATTTCTCCTCCCAAATGAGTCATCAGTTATGGTAAAATTAAGGAGGTGGGGAAGAGAAATGCTCATTTAGATTTCCCTAAAATACAAACATTTTTGTACCCTTAAATTCCAACGCGTGGAGAAGAAAACTATCTCTTTCATATTGAAGGTTTTCAATAACAGTAAAGCCTACGTCCCAACTAAAAGGTATGTTAACACTCAAAATGTGTAATAGTCAAAGACTACCAAGGTGGAGTAAGGGCAACAAGTATGAGCAATTAAAGGCCACACGTTCCACCGCACTCAGAAAACAATGTTAATTCTGCGAGTTAATGCTCAAAGTCAATACATGTTTTCATTAGTAGTACCCCATAAATGGGATGTTTCTGGAGCCTGGGCTTTTTTAAGTGCATAAGCATCGTGTAAGCTGCTGGGATTTAAATAACACAAACACGAACACGGCCTGCCCACAAAGATCACACAATTTAGTGGGGGGCACCCTCCACAATCACCCCCGAAGAAAAAACGAAACGGGAAGAAAAATATCTAAAAAGGCGTGGGGCATCTGAGGCGCAGGGTACCCGAGGCGGCCGCCACGCGCGCAGGCGGCGTCGGTGTCGGCCTCCGGTTCCAGCCAGTGCCTCGCGGGCCTCCCCAGGGTCCGCCCGCCCCGCCCCGGCCCGCACGGGCGCCGCTCACACTGCAGGATGATCTCCTCGAACGCCTGCCTCTGCAGTCGGTCCCGGCGCCTCAGCTCCTCCGAGATGTGGCGCTTCCAGCGGGGGAAGTCAGCGGCGCGGAGGCCCGACGACATGTCGCCTGTTGCCCCGGCGCCTTAGCGCCGCCAATCCGAGCGAAGGCTGGAGGCCGAGACCCGCAGCATGAGGCGACCAGCGGGCGCGGAAAAGCCGGCAACCCCAGAGCTCACCTGCACACAACTGCCGCCCCTGAGGCCATCCGGGACGGTCTTCCGGCTCCTGCCGGAAATGATTTTGGCGAGAGCCGGAAGTCCCGCCTCCTCTCCCGTCGCCTTTCGCCGCACGCACGCACGCACGCGGGGGGTGCTGACTCAGGGCGTTCGCTGGTGACGGCTTCCCGAGGCCGAAAGCGTTAGGGACGGGAAACGACCGCTGGGGGGCGTGCGGGCCGCGCTGTAGGCCCAGCTATGGGCAGGAAGGAAGCGGGAAAGGAGGCGCTTCTGCTTGCCTACTTACGTTGTCTTGGCTGCTTTTCAACCCTTTTCGTATTTTCTTTCCTGGCTCGCCTCCCTTTTTTTCATCGCTTCAGTTTACAAGGAGAAGTGGGGTTCACTCCCCACATAGTAGCTGTGTGGCTGTGGATGAATGACAGCCTCCCTAAGCTCAGTTTTCTGACCTGTAAAATGGGGACAGTAATGATATATCCACCTCAGAGGGTTTGTCCTGAGGATTAAAAGGAAAAACCTATGTAATGTAATTAGCATTGTGCCCAGCACGTGGTAAACATAACTTTACCTACACACCCGGTCTCCTTCCAAGGCCTACCCAAAGTCTGGCTGCTTTAACAAGAACTTTCCACTGATGTTGGAAACGGGTTTTGGGTGTTTTGTTTTGTTTTGTTTTGCATTGGGAAGAGGAATGGAAACACACTAAGAAAGATGTGAACAGTGTATCAGAGTTTGTCTGTGTTAATCATTAGAATCCTAGAAATTATGACTTAACAGTAAATGGGTCCTTACAAGGTAATCTAATGCCAGTAGATATTGAAAGGGGGGATGAAAGACACATAAGCTCCTGAGAAGATCAAATCTGTCAACAAGCTCAATAAAATGAAAAACCTAGTTCTGTAATGGAATTGTCTGAGCTCCATCTACCTTTAACAGGTTAGTGACTTTACTGCATGAAAATGGAACTGGACAAAATAGGAGGCCAAAGGAGAGGAAAGGAATGTCAGAAACTGCCTTCTCTTCCAGTGCGTCTCAAGTCCAGAGGAAGATCCTTCAGATACAGATAAGAAAGTCTTTCCTCTCCCAGGGAGCGGAGAAGGACAGTCAGGCTTCCAGAACAATAAAGAGGTTTCATTGTCAGTAATGGAGTGACCTGAAATTGTTGGAACACACGGAAGAAAACGAAGAAGCAAATTATGAAAGTCACCAAGAATGCCTTCAAATGTAACAGTGGCACTGGCCTTGAAAGACCATGGATTTGCATAGCAGCAAATCTTGACAGTTGAGCATGCTAATTTTCCAGACAAGATTATGATTAAAATATGTTTATAAATTTGCCCAACCAGCAATTCCACTTGCAGGAATTTATGCCAAGAACTATCTGGACACATGTCCATATACAAAGACATTTGTCACAGCATTGTTAATAGTGGGAAGTTGGAAACAATCTATATTTCCAACAATAAGAGATGGGTTAAATCACTATATATTTATTGTTGACAATTGTTCCTAGTAAAGCCAGTATATGATATAAATCCAATATAAATGTGTCCTTAGCTCCTCATAGATAATATTTGTAGAATAAATGAAGAATAATTTCTAAACTAAAGATCCGATGATCTGCTAGCTATCTTGGGCACACTCTTCCCTTCTGACTTCTCTGAGTTAATTCCTTTGAGTTTATTCTCACTTCAGTAGTCACTTCCTCACACTCTACAGATAACAGATCTTCACAGCTAGATTGGATCTCTTTCCTACGTATGTACCTCTCCTTTATAGCATTTATCCCAGTTGCTGCAGCTTCATATGTGTTTGTATCATTACTTGGTTAAGGTGTGTCTGCCCCTGTAGATTGTAAATTCCATGATGCAAGAGCTGTGTCTGGTTTTGCACATGATTATATCTCCAGCAAAAGCATGAAGGCTTGCATATATTAGGTGCTCTGTAAATGTTGCTTAATTAATGGATGGAGTATGTGAAAATACTAATAGCTATCTCTGGGCAGTGGCACTGCTGGTGTTTCTGTTTTCTTAATGTATATCTTATATGCATTTTCTAATTGGTAGACATTATACATGTACTATGTGTGCTAGAAAAAGTTCTAAGGATGAACATGTATTTATTGATAAAAACCATTTATTTAGCAGGTTGCTTGGCTCTGTGGTCAATAACTGATAAGCAGGAACATTTCTACCACACCCTTCTGAGTAGTATTTCACATATTATAACTCATTTACTCCTCACAATAGCCCTCCTTGGTAGCATTTTCATCCTCATTTAAAGATGGGGAATCTGAGGCACAGAAGCATCAAGTAACTTGCCTGAGGACACCTGGCTAGTAAGTAGCAAGACCTGGGTTCAAACACAGGCAGTCTGATGCTATCTTCTGTGCCCTCACTGCACTCCATCATCTGGTCTCTGTTCAAGCTGACCCTGCAGTTTGGCTCGAATAGAGTACATTACAAAAAATAATTTTAAATGATAGGTAATTGATTCTTTTTTTTTTTTTTTTTTGAGACAGAGTCTCGCTTTGTTGCCCGGGCTAGAGTGAGTGCCGTGGCGTCAGCCTAGCTCACAGCAACCTGAAACTCCTGGGTTCGAGCAATCCTCCTGCCTCAGCCTCCCGAGCAGCTGGGACTACAGGCATGTGCCACCATGCCCGGCTAATTTTTTCTATATATATTTTTAGTTGTCCAGGTAATTTTTATTTCTGTTTTTAGTAGAGACGGGGTCTCGCTCAGGCTGGTCTCGAACTCCTGATATCGAGCAATCCACACGCCTCGGCCTCCCAGAGGGCTAGGATTACAGGCGTGAGCCACTGTGCCCGGCCGGTAATTGATTCTTAAATTAGCCAATAGGGATGGCATCCTGGTAGAGAGGAAAGTCAGTGATAGGGAGGTCTCAAGTGGGCTCACAGGAACCAAGGGGAATGGCTGGATGGGGGGGTGAGGAAGAGGAAGGGGGTAGGAAATAGATTGAATATTCTGGTGACAGATAATGGATCTTAGGAGTTTTTATTTGTTCTGGTAAATAATGAGTGTCTAAAAGATTCAGCATGCTTTGCTGGGAAGCAGCATCTGTGGAATGGATTCTGACTGCCTGTAATGGATGTAAGATAAATGCAAATTATCCCAAGATTCTTGTAGCAATATGTTAAGCAGCACAAATTTGCTCACAGGAAGAGTGGAAGAGGCATCACTTATCAAAGAACTTTCTTTGTGGAATGTCTAGTTTCACTGAAACAAAGTGCCACCAGCTTTAACATAACAGCATTTCCATGGTAGCATTTCCACTGCTAAAAACTTCCAGGAGATTCTCACCTTAATCATCAATGCCTACACATCTCATCTGTGAGATCTTCTAATTATGCTCCAATTCAGAGAAATTCAAGGTCCAACCTTCAGACACTTGTCCTATGTACGGTTTTCCTGGCCCTTCCGGTATTCCTGATTTCCTTTACCTTTCAATCAGCAAGTGAAGAAACAGCCCAATCCTAGTGTGGGTCTAGCACAGGGATGAGCATTGCATGGGAGACATAAACATCCCCAGCTTGGATCCAGACCTCAGGGAGCTCACGCTCTAGGGAGATCTGTAGGCATGTCATTTATGGACGTGAGGAATATGAAATACAAAGGGCCGGCCTGAAAGTAGTACCAAGGGGGTTCAATTCTCTTCTATTCTTTTTTCTGTTGCCTTTATTCCTTTTAAAAGTATCATTTTATGGTTTTTTAAAAATTATTTTAATCTTTATTTCCACTCCTTTGCAGCTCTTTACAAAATTATTTTACTAAAAGTGAAAATAAACTAAGTTAACCTTATTATTGTGTTAACTGTCTACTGCATAAACTTAATAGCTGCTAGAGTAAAGCAGAGGATAGTCGAGAAACCAACTGACACAGGTTCCTAGGCACACCGGTGATCCTTCCAAATGTTGGGGATTTTTTTGGTATGACAGTAATGATGTTCTCTTTATGCATCGTCACTTGACATTTTTACCCCTTGTTTTTCTTTGTTCTCTTTTGAGTCATTGCTTTTGTATATGTACACACTCTGCAGGAAGTTTTCATTATAGAGAATCTCTGTGCACATGGATTAAGTCACAGGCAGGTCATGTCACCCACTGCATATATATGTTATACTGAGATTTCACGTTTTATAAATGACTGTCTGAGGTGGCATTATTATTCTCATACTTTAATACAAGCATTTTAGTAACATTCAACTTTCTTAGAGGAGGTTCTCGTATCTCCTCTGTATATCGGCAGCCAGTGTTTGGAACGCTGGCCAGAGGATTCAACGTGGCACTTCTGACAAGCAGGACTGTGATCCCTGGTGGGGGTGGGGGGCATCTTCCTTGGTTTGTTTCTTTGACCTTTAAAGAGATGATCAAATTTCCCCTAGCCACTACTTCTTTTTCCCACTATGAATAATGCTTAATGTTAATTGAGTGATTTTCACATGCCAGGCACTGTGTTCTACATGGATCAACTTATTTAGTTCTCACAGCACTACAATGTAGCCACTGTTAATATTTCCTTTTTTGCAAATGAGGAAATGGGCACACAGGATCAAGAACCCTGATGGAGTTAGAGTCCCTGAATCCAGCCACTCCTGAAACTAGCCCAGCCCTATTTTCCTCCCCAGATTTGAGCCAACAAATGCTTGCATTTCACTTAAGCTGGTTTACTCTGGGTTTTTGTTTTCACTTGCCACCCAAGTCTAATGTAGGCAGGCAAGCCCAAGAAAAGATTGGGGCTGCACAGACAAAATGGTAGTCAGGAAGTCAGGTTTCTCCACTTTAACTGATTGTCAAGGGGGCAGGGTCAACGGCTGCAAGGCTCTCCATGCACTTTTGTGTTAACCAACAACTCATGTCCAAGATTCTTGGGCAAAGTTTCTGGATCTGAGATCTCATGAACTTCTGAGTAAGTTAAGCTCTGTTCTAAATAGTAGAATCTGTTGCTAAAAGAAATTTTGAATTTTTAAAAAATCATAACCCAAAAGTTATAATTAGAAATATTAGAATAGACCTAGAATGTTAGAAAATACTGTTGTTGCCATATGTTAAAACTATTTTCTCTTTTCCCCCTAAACAGAAAGTGAAGGGACACCGTTTCAAAAAGCACTGTTCAAGTGACTCATGAGATATTAATAGCTCTGCAGTGTGTCTACCCAGTACCGCATTCTCATGCAGGACCAGAAACTATGCGGCAGTGGAATAGGATTAGGATTCAATCAGTCAATCAATACTGTATGTCACGAGGTATGGGTCTTTGCTTAGGTATTCTTGGGGCTCAGAAAATAATATCCCAAAATGAAGACAGTATATTTTCAGTGAAACTTCAGAGGTACTGTTGATACAACCGTATCAAGTTGACTTTTTGTCTTTAAGGCCTAAAACAGGAATAGCAATTTGTCGAACTCACTCAGCAGTTCTGAATGCCCAGGCACTTTACCTTCGGGAGGCTGACCCCCTGTCAGGAGAAGCCATCCAAGGACACAGCTTCCTGCAGAGCTGGTGCTCCAGGACTGGCCCCTCTGCGCGGCATGTGACACGCAGCCAGCTTTTGTCCTGAAAATCTTCTTTCCAATAAGGAAATTTTCCTATCCCAGAGCACACACTGGACCTCAGTCTCTTACTAGGCTTCGTCACAGCTAAAATTTCTTTAGAAATCTTGCATATCTCCCTGAACCTTGTCAAAGAGTACATATGGATAAATGGCTTCTCCAATCACCAGCACAGCCCTGGTTCTCCTGGAAGTGTGGACAGTTCAGTCCAGGGCACAACGGTCTAGCCTGTGAAGCACACAAAGGATCTTGGAAAATGTTCAATTGTCCTTCTATTCAGGTTCAAGTGATCTAGCCCAGCCCTTTCAAAGCCCATGTTGAGATGGAGATGCAGAAGTGGCCTCTCTGGTTTTCTCAACTTACCCCTGAGCTCTCTGTGGACCTGGGGCCCTGCCCTAGGCCTTGGGCCTACATAATATCTCTCTCTCTCTCTCTCTCTCTCTCTCTCTCTCGCTCTCGCTCTCGCTCTCGCTCTCTCTCTCTCTCGCTCTCGCTCTCGCTCTCGCTCTCTCTCTCTCTCTCTCTCTCTCTCTCGCTCTCGCTCTCGCTCTCGCTCTCGCTCTCATTTTCTTTAGTTCTCTTCGCCTTGAGTCCAACATGAAGGTTGTCAACCAGACTCTGTTTCCTCAATTAGGGGCATGTGTATTGGAGGAAGTGACCTTTATGATCTGGTCAGGAAGTAGGGTAGTGGGGAAGCTCTTTGATTCCTGCTGGTGACTCTCCTGGGCCTTATAAAGCTGTAAGAATGTCTTTCTCCAGGCGAGTCTTGACTTCTATTACAGAAACTCAGCCCCAATCTCACACCCATTACCTTAACCCTAAAAGTTTGCCAACTCCAGGAGGAGTGGATAAGAGGAAAGGGAAAATACTCATCCTCTCATGCAAGCAAGAACTAAAGTAAGGTACAGTTTGCAGATTTGTGAACTGGACGTCAGTGGACTGATTTACAAGGGGAATTAGAACCACAGGCAGCCTTCAGTGAGCATTCTTATGTCAGCAGCATTTACTCTGTAGAAGTTAGGATGATTTCAGCTGCACGTAACTGAAACCTTAACTTCTAATTTAAACAAGGGATCAGCAAAATATGGCCTGCAGGCCAAATTCAGACAGCTATGTATTTTTGTACAGCCGCCTCGAGCTAAAGAGAGTTTGTTTGTTTGTTTGTTTGTTTGTTTATGAGACAGAGTCTCGCTCTGTTGCCCGGGCTAGAGTGCTGTGGCATCAGCCTAGCTCACAGCAACCCCAAACTCCTGCCCTCAAGCGATCCTCCTGCCTCAGCCTCCCGAGTAGCTGGGACTACAGGCATGCGCCACCATGCCTTGCTAATTTTTTCTATATATTTTTGGTTGTCCAGCTAATTTCTTTCTATTTTTAGTAGAGACAGGGTCTCGCTCTTGCTCAGACTGCTCTTGAACTCCTGACCTTCAGTGATCCTCCCATCTCGGCCTCCCGAAGTGCTAGGATTACAGGCATGAGCCACCACACCTGGCTGAGAGTGTTTATATTTTTAAATGTAAAAATACTATTAGCCTTTTGAGAAGAGTCACTGGATTTTTGCCTCTTAGCCTGCAAGACCTGAAATGTTTGTTATGTGGCCCTTTACAAAAAATTCGCTGGCCCCTGGATTCATCCCTAAGATGTTTGTTATTTCAGATAACAGAGAGGCCAAGATAGGGTGGGTTCAGGGATGGTTGTGGGTACAATGCATGGACGATATCCCTGTTCTTCCCACCTCTCTGCTGTGCCCTTCTTAGCAATGGCATCATCCTTGGGCTGATGGCAAAGGACTGTGGTGGCTCCAGGCACCACGTTCAAATTTGAAAATGACCTGAGGAAGTAGACTCTCTTAGGAATGTGAAAACTTTGTCCAGAAGCCCCCCAGCAGACAACCTCTCACATCTCAAAATAGGGTCACATGCTCATTCCTGGCAAGGGGAGAGGCGTCGTCCCCTTTAGACCCATCTGGTTTACCCTTGGGCTGGAGGGGTATGGCCAGCTTCCCCCAGGCTTGTGGCTGAGTGGGAAAGGAGTGGATACCAGTCTCCAAAGTTCCCCCTCACCCCAGCGGGCCACACCATGGCTCCTGGCAAGCCCTGGATTGAGTCTGGGCTGCCCTGTGCAGCTAATAAAATGTGATGGAAGTGTCACTGCACAACCTTCAAGGCTGGGTTATTAGAAGCCTCACATTCTGCTCAGTCCCTTGGAATGCTTGCTCTGTGGGAAGCCAGCCACTATCTACTCAGAGACCACCATGCAATAAGGAAGCCCAAGCTAGTCATGTGATGGGGGGCCCAGAGTGAGAAAGAGAAAGAGAGATTGATTGCTGCTTGAGTGATTGAATAATTCCAGCTATTCCAGCCTCCCCAGCTGTGGCACCAGACTTATGAACGAAGAGGCCATCTGGAATGTGTGTCTCAGTGGAGGCTTCCGACGGCCCCAATCCCAGCTGCCATCTAGCTGCAAGCGCATGAGAAACCCCAAGCAAGAACCACCCAGCTGAGCCCAGTCAGCCACAGAATTGTGAGATTATAATAAATTGTTCTAAGTTCAGGGGGCATTTTATACTGCAAAAATAGATAACAAAAACAATATCTGAACAAAACTGGGATTCTCTCGGGAAGGAAGCAGGAAATTGCTGCTGGGTAGGCTACCAGCAGTGCCCCTTTCGCCCTGTTGGGACTGTACATAGAACACCATGTTGTTATCAGAAGACTATCTGAGGAGTGTAGAGATAAAGCAATGTGAAGGCCTTAAGGTAAAGTAACTTTGTATTTTTAGAGTGTGATCCATTTCTTCTATCATCAGAATGAACCTACATATTATAAGAAGAGGGGCCAGGCGCAGTGGCTCATGCCTGTAATCCTAGCACTCTGAGAGGCCGAGGCAGGTGGATTGCTTGAGGTCAGGAGTTTGAGACCAGCCTGAGCAAGAGTGAGACCCCGTCTCTACTAAAAATAGAAAGAAATTATCTGGCCAACTAAAAAAACATGTATATAGAAAAAATGAGCCAGGCATGGTGGTGCATGCCTGTAGTCCCAGCTACTCGGGAGGCTGAGGCAGGAGGATTGCTTAAGTCCAGGACTGTGAGGTTGCTGTGAGCTAGGCTGACACCACAGAACTCACTCTAGCCTGGGCAACAGAGCGAGACTTTGTCTCAAAAAAAAAAAAAAAAAAAAGAGGCCACTGGGGTGCAGACAGTATATCTTTGAAATCACTAAAGAAAAACTGTACCTTTTATAGTAACAATAATACTAGTAGTGGTAGCTAACATTTATGAAATGCATAAAATGTGTGAGGCTAAATGCTTTACATTTATTAGCTTCTTTAATTTTCACAACAGCATAGTGATGTCGATGCTGTTGCTAGCTCTACAGAGACAATACAGCCTGGGGGTTCTGGGTTCTAATTCTGACTCTAGCATTTATCACCTCTGTTATCTTAGGCAAGTTGCTTAAACTCTGTGCCCTGGGATTAAATGAATTAATACAATGTCTTGCACATAGTAAGCGCTCTGTGTGTGTGGCCATTATTATTTCAGAGGAAGAAAATGAGGCACAGGAAGATGGGTAACTTGCTCAAGGTCACATGATGAATAAGAGGTGGGCTGGATTCAAGCCCAGCCTGTGCACTCCATAGTCTGCAAGTTTGTCCAGCTGTGCCTGCCTTCTTCATGAAAGAAGCCCATGCTGGGAATCTGCTTAATAAAAAAGAGCCTGTTTGGTGAACTTGAACTTGTGCCTCTCAGATCTTGTACTGGGGGAAGCGCAATTGACTACCCAGATGCTGTGCTCTAACTCCGCCTTCACATTCAAGCTGTGTCCACACTTCTCATGTCTGCCCCCAGCCAGGGACTGAGTGTGGCAGGGGTCCTAAGGCAGGATGGCTCCTGAGACAGGTGGAACTCCTCTGATGGACTTTGCCTCAAGGACTCTGCCATGGACTGAATGTTTGTGCCCCCACCCCAAATTCACGTCTTAGAGTTGTAACCTGCAATGTGATGGTATTTGGAGCTGGGGCCTTTGGGAGGTGATTGGGCCATGAAGGCAGAGCCCTCATGAGTGGGATTAGTGCCCTTATAAAAGAGGCCCAGAGAGCTGCCTTACCCCTTCCGCTATGTGAGGACATGGCGAAAAGTCTACTGTCTGCAAACCAGGAAGAAAGTTCTCACCGGATACCAGATCTTCCAACACCTTGATCTTGGACTTCCCAGCCTCTGGAACTGTGAGCAATGAATCTCTGCTGTTATAAGCCACCTAGTCTACGCTATCTTGTTACAGCAGCCTGAACGGACTTAGACAGATGCCCCATTGGCCCTGCCAGGCTTTGTTGGAAGGTGCTGCAGGCTGAGAGTCTTCCCACCTCACCTTCCTTCCCTCTCTCCTTCACCAAGAGCAAAGCTGAGTCCCGGTCTGACAGCTCTCCTAGTCTCTCCAGCCACTCCCTGTCTTCCCTCACAGGTGTTTCCCTCAATAAATCACATCTAATCCTGCCCTGGCACGTGCTTATGGAGAGCCCGAGAGGCTGTGATGAAACCCAGTTAACAAGAGGAAAATGGGAAAGGAGTGAGCTGCCTCCGATGCCACCGTAGATGTTTTGGGCATCCTGCCTTTCCCGGGTTCACTTCTCTTTCCCCCTAATAATGTCATGGGCCTGGGTAGCTGTGTTTCTATTAACATATCCACGTTTCTGGTATCACGAGACTGAAGCTTTCTGGACAAGAGCACTTTGGACCAGCCATGGACACCTGAGCCAAGCTGGGCCAAAATCCTCTCTCAGGGAACTGAGTGGGGGCCAGACTTCAGGGTCTGATGCAGCCGTGGGTGAAGTCAGCACCACGGCAAGGCAAAGCCAGGGAGAACCAGGAGTAAGCAGAGGATGCTGTCTGTGGACAGAGGAAGGAACAGGTGGGCAGAAGAAAATGTCCAGGAAAGACCAGGGCCCCGAGAGGAGCCACACTCTGCCCAACAACGCTGTTCCCAGCTCCGTGTGGCTGAGGCCTGGCTGAGCCCTTCCTCTGCTCTGTGCAGCCTTATATCACCCCGTCTCTGCTTGTTTCTCTTCTTCACAAGCAGAGCTCCTGTGCTGAAATGGAAATTAGAATTTTAGAACAGGAAGTCCCTTAGATATAACGTTATGCCAGGACCCAAAGCAGGACACTTCCACCGTGTCCTGCCACCTTTGCTGAGAACTGAGGAAATGAACTTCTGTGTTTCCTGGAAAAACGACCAAGGGCTGCTACTCAGTCCTAGGCAGGGAGTGGGCAGAGGAACTCCCAGCAGGAGAAGGGTGGCCTTGCTGAGCCCCGGCTCAGGCCCTGGCCCCCCCCTCTCTGCCGGACCCCAGGGGACTGCTCTGCAGGGCTGCGAGGGCAAGCTACCTGTAAGGGGTTGAGTGGAATCTTCTCCACTCCCCACCAACAATCTTGCCCTCCCATTTGTCATGATGTCATAGCATCTCCAAGACTGATGAGTGGGAATTGCTTTATCTTTGGGTGACCAAAAAGCCCTTCTGTTATGTTTCTCAAAGTAAGTAAAGACAGCTCCAAAGGTACCACTTCCACAAACTTCCACAAACGGAAAACTACCAAACTACCAGCAACCTTTTAAGCAGCTTATTTTATTTTTTTTTTTTTGAGACAGTCTTGCT